>NC_060952.1:35274843-35472343 GCF_022045245.1 Lucilia cuprina
GATTCTTTTAGTAAAAACATAGATATTATTCCTTTTTTTCCATTTTGCAATCATTATATTTTATGTGCAAAAAAAAAAAAGAAAATGAAATTGAAATAATGGGAGGAGATCCATTGCTGTACCTTAATAACGAGAAGTTGGTTGATTGTATGTAATATTTATAAACATAAATACAAAATACAATCAGGCAACATTAAAATAAAAACAAGAAAAAAACGCATAATTGAAAATGAAAGTAAACAGTAGAGCATAATATGTTTTAAACAAGCTAACCGATACCGTTATCAACACATATAGTGTAGGAATTATTTTATTTCCCATTGTTTACATATTTTGCAGCCCGTTTAATAGTAAACGGGCGCCAAAAGTTTTTAATACTGCAGTATTAAAGATAAAAATAAAATAATTTATTTTATTATAACGTATACGTTTAAGTTTAAATATAGTCTAGCCTACTTTCAGGTTAATATACATTCATAAGTACATACATAGTATTTATTCGTTAAAACTTTCCAGTTTTGGGGTCAGGTCAACTGGTAGAAGGTATTGCAAATAAATGAATAAACAGTCAGCTTTGCCGAATTTAAAATACGCTTCACCTAAAGCTAGTTTTTTCATTAACACAACAAAATTTTAATAATAAACTAAAAACTCTTTATGAAAATTCTTTGAAGAATTATGAGTCGATCCGGAAATATTTTTCCAAATGTTTTGTACATATCGAAAACATATTCGTTCAGAATTAAATCATCTTTAAATAATCAGTTACTTACGATTAAAATTTTTCAGAAGAGGGCTTTATGATCAAAATTCAGACCTCAAAGATATTAGGTTTATTCTAAAACTGATTTAAAGATACATACAGACAATCAACGAGGTCGAACCAGAACCACGAAAACCTATAGCCCGCAAGGCAGAATTTTTTAGATTTTGTTTAATCCCGGTTATTCTAAAGGTCAGTTTGTGCTGCAACTAAAACCTAAAAAGGAAAAATTTCGGGCTGTGCTACCTGGATGAACTCTGCAAGGTCTATAAACCAGCAGAGCGTTGTCAAATGTATCCTTCGCTTTACCTCGGAATAATTTGGCTTGGGGTCTAACAAGAGAGCAATAAACTTTGAAACTACGGAAAGCGAGAAAGCGAAACTCTACCCTGCGATAGTCCGCTGGGTAGAGTTTTTTGGACTTTGAGATTTGAGAGATTTGTTTTCCGAAATTAATATTGTTTATACAAGATGAAAATTTTATAGTTTTTATCATAAAGAAAAATAATCTTTGTGATCATTAGATTTGACCTTACCATCTACTACTGATGACTTCCTCAATTAAAAGTTAGGAACTACATTTGAAAAAGATTAATCTTACCGATTACCACCACTGGTTTAGTAAAAGTTGCTACAACTTAAAAAGGAAAAATTTCGGGCTGTGCTACATAGATGAATTCTGCAAGGTCTATAAACCAGCAGAGCGTTGTCAAATGTATCCTCTGCTTTACTTCGCTACAATTTGGCTTGGGGTCCAACCAGAGAGCAATAAACTTCGAAAATACGAAAAGCGATATTCCGCTGAGTAGAGTTTTTTGGACTTTATCATATCCCAAACACATGGAAAGAGGATTAATGATACATCCGATATATGGGATAGGTTCGGTGCTGTTGCCCAAAAAGAACAACCGGTACACCACAGATAAGTGATTGTGGAACTAAAGCTGGGAATGAGTTATTGTTAAATCAATAAGATATAGAATACGTCATGGATCTAGCTCGGGGTTAGTCGAATGAATTACTTCTATCCCGGTTAATGGAGAGGTCAATTCGGGGTGAACGTACTAGTTGTTTAAGTCCAAACTCGTTGAAAGAGTAATAATGGTTGAAATAATGTTACACTGTGATCTCTATAAATCGGAAAAAGTTTGGTACTGTTGCCTAAAGAAAACAAAAGAAGTATATGTGGAACTAAAGCTGTGAATGGGTTGTTATTGCTAAATAAATAAGATACAGAATAAGGAGTATATGGATCTAGACCGGAGTAACTCATATGAAGTGTTTTCCAATGAATGTCTCAAATAATTTGAAAGTGTGTTTGATTGATTTAATGATAGTGAATTAATGATATCTGGGAAGCGTGGTTGTAAACACAAGTCATATTTTTGCTTCTCAGAAGTTACGATACGAGGCATCAAAGGTCAGGGATTAGATAGCTGAACCATGAACAAAAAATAATCCACCGGTTTGTGAATGCAAAGCAGACATAGAAACGATGATAAGTCATCTAACAGCTCACCCTTTGCTTGTAAAAGTACCACTGTGCAGGAAGACCGAAAAATCAGGTGTTTCCGTAATGCATATACGGACAGACCCCGCTATCTTAAGGGAATAGGAATAAAATGTGTTAAAACACTCAATCCATGTTCTTCAAAGCTCCCCAATACATTTGTAAGTTTCACATAACAACACACAAAAGTGTATGTTATTACGAGATTTTACTTTAATGTTTTCGCTAATTGTTTAGGGTCTTTGATAGATCGATCAAATGACTTTAATCCAGCATTAGTATAAAAGAATCAGAGCATGTGCTTCTGTCTCAACAATATCTGCTAGATCTTATAGGACTTATGATTCACTCCTATAATGTCGTTCGGAAACTTATATTAAAGAAATTATAAGCGGATTGGTAATTTTTTAAGACAGAAGAACGGTATAAAAAGGATAAATAAAAATTAAATAAATTTATACTTTTAACGGTTTAATACACTAACAAATACCTGTAACTACAACTTTTAACAAATTGTGAAGCGTATTGCACAATTCATTGATATTTTTTTTAACTTGGCGCCAAGTAGTAGCAGTTTGTGTGAAATTATATTGTTTATAATACTACTCTTAAATAAAGAGAAGAATAACAAGAAGAAAAAAGAAATACCACTAGAATGGAATTGCACATAAAGTCAAGAGCCGTCCAAGCATAAGACCGACCAACTAACCATCCATTGAACGTCGTCATCAATGATATTGCAAACCAATATTGTACGTGTTCATATACCGTTAATGTCTCCTCCTCAAACATGTATGTATGTATATGTACTAAATGTACTCTCAATGTCGAAAAACTACTACTACGTTTAAGGATTGTATTGAAAAGGGTATTGTGGGTGAATGCAAGAACAACTGGAGGGTAAAATTCTTTTAAATTTTTTTCTTGTTTTCATTTGTACCCGTACAACCTTTACACTTGTTACTTTATTATTGAGCTCTTTCTAGGTATCGTTGTTGCTGGGACTTTGCTTAAACCAACCCAATTCCAGAGTTTTTCTATATACACGCTTTGGTTGATGTGTTTTTTTTACTCCGTCAACTTAAATACTGTGATTATTGCAACAATTTCATCCGGTCTAAAAGTGCGAACAACCATGCAAATGTTTGGACCAACTTAATGGGGTTTATAAATTGTAGTTAGAAATGAGAATAAGGTTCATATTTAAATATTGATTATTTGTCTATATATTTTTACTTTGAATGTTTAATGCGTTTTTGTTTTGTGAATCGGAAATAAATACTCAACAGTGGATATGATATATTCCGGGTAAAACTTATCGGATATTTATTAAAATCGAATCGATTTGGTGATTATATTCGCAGCGCTTATAATCATTTTGATTCCCTTTTAAATAAGAGGATTTCAATCATCTATATCATATTTATCTATAATACTTTAGATCAGAAAAAAATCATCGAACGTTTTCCTTAAAAAATTGTCTTTATATATTTTATGGTTTTTTATAAAAACGAAATTTTTTTTCTTAAAAAATTCTATAAAAAGGAAAATAGTCAAAAAGTATTGAAATCTATAAAAAGAAAGTTTGTAAGATATTTTCCTGAAAAATAATCATTTACACAAAATTACAAAAATTAATTTATAAATGAAAATTTATTAAAATTTTTATATAAAAAGAAAATTATTAAAAAAAAACCTTCTTAACAACAAAAATTTTTGGAAAATCTTTTTTTTAAATTTAATTTTATTTGAAATTTTCTATTTTTATATTTATTAAAAATTTTCTATAAAATGCAAATTTGTCAAAAATTTCCTATAAAAGGAAAATTGATCAACAATTCTCTACAAAAAGAAACTTGATCGAAAATTTAAAAAAAAGTATTGAAAACACTTTTATAAAAAAGAACGATGGAAAATTTACTGTAAAAGGCAAATCGGTTGAAAACATTCTATAAAAGAAAATTTATTCAAAAAAATTGTCTATATAAAAAAATTGGTTAAAAATTTTCTATAAAAGAAAAATTATAGAAATAGAATTGATAAAAATTGAAATTGAAAAATTGAAGAAAATTTATTTTAAATTTTCTATTAAAGAAATTTGATTGAAAATTTTCTAAAAAAAAAACACTTTTTATAAACTAAAATTTAGTGAAAATTTTCTTTAAAATGAAAATTATTAAAAAAATTTCTATAAGAAGAAAACTAATGAAAAATTTCTCCAAAGGAAAATTGATTAAAAATTTTTCATAAAGTTGATTTCTATAAAAATAAAATTTATCGTAAATTTCTTTATAATTAATGGTTGAAAATTTAAATTTAAATATTTTAAAATAAATTTTAAAATTTTCTATAAGAAGAAAATTATTAAAAAATTTCATCGAAAATTTTCTAAAAAAAAGAAAATAGTTAAAAAACATAAACATTCTATAAAAGGAAAATTGATCGAAAATTTTCTATAAAAAAAAAAAAAATAAATGAAAAAATTAATGGAAAAATGCCTTTCTACAAAAGAAAATTGATTACAATTTTTTCTACAAAAAAATTTCTTTAAAAAGAAAATTTACCGCAATATTTTCTATTAAAAAAATTAATTGATTATTAAAAGAAAAATTTTTCGTAAAATTTTCTATAAAAACATAATATATCGCAAATTTTATACATAAATATAATTTATCGTAATTTATAAAAACTAAAATTTATCGTAAAAAATTCTCGTAAATTTTCTTAAATAAAAACTAAATTTATTGTCAAATTTTCTATATAAAGAAAATTTATCGTAAATTTCTAAGAAATCGTCGTAAAATTTTTTATAAAAAGAAAATTTGTCGTAAAATTTTCTATTAAAAGAAAATTTTCTTTTAAATTAAAATGTATCGAAAAATTTTCTATGAACACAAAATATATCGTAAATTTGATATAAAAATAAAATTTTTCGTAAATTATAAAAAAGAAAATTTATCGTAAAAAAATCTCGTAAATTTTCTTAAATAAAAACTAAATTTATCATAAAATATTCGTAAAATTTTTTATAAAAAGAATATTTATCGTAAAATTTTCTATAAAAACAAAATTTATCGTAAAATTTTCTATAAAAACAAAATTTATCGTAAGATTTCTATAAAAAGAAAATTTACCGTAAATTTCCTCAAAATAGAAAATTTATCGTAAATTTTTTTTAAAAAAATTTGTTATAAAAATAATATTTTATAGCTTGTTTTATTTTCTGCTATTTACACTCTAACCACTCATTCATTCCAAAAAAGTTCCAACTCAAAAGTTATTTTTTACCTCAGTGCTACAAAATATCTGCTTTAGTAAAAATACTCATAGCTAGTTATCTTGAAGCAGTTTTTTTTTTAATTAAGACACTTTTGACCTAAATGAACAATATGTATTTGTTCAAATTGCAAAAAATATAAATAAAAAAGTTAAATGGGATTCATGGTATTATGTAAATACACTTTATTTAAATAATAAATTATACATTTATTTAAATAATAACTTTCAAGTAATGCCAAGTTATGGCTATGATACTTGTAGCAATATTGTGTGTAAGTGCATTAAATATTGAAAATCAGCAGAAAAGTATCGTGAATAGTAATACGATTTACAAATTGCACGTATTAAATAAAAGAGTATAAAATATAAAATTTATAAAAAACTGTGTTGGATGTAACAAATTTTACTTGTTCATAAAGTAATTGTGGGCGTGCCACCTCCCATTTAAATCAAATACTTAAATTGGTATAAGTATAAGCGTAGTAACGAAAACAGCTATAAGCGAAACAAAACAGATTTCTCAAATTTTTTACGAGTAAATGTACTACTACCAATAGGAGCAAGTTGGAAAAATATTTTAGGATCACGAATGAGAGGAGTGATACCTCCCACATAAGGTAAATACTAAAAAACGTATAGCTTGAATCATGCAAAGTGAAAGAATCAGAAACAAAAGTGTGAATGTAGAAATTAATGAATTCATATCCTCATAAGACCCACATTAAAGGTCTATTAGTCACCTGTATTTCATATCAACTACTAAACCTAATGGTTTTTTAATTGGAAAATTTAAAAGATCCTTTTCAGAAATGTTTTAACGTTCATATTTAAATAGAACCCTTAAAAGATGATAGTGCAGTAGAACTAAAAGATTTCAATTGGATTTAAATAAATTTTATTCTATTACAATTTCAATAAAATGTATTTCAAGTACACACTCATACATTAAAGAGTGTTAAAGTGGAGTACAAGAGAAGTACATCTACAATGGCCATGGTGATGATGATGATGATTTTTCTAAAACATTTATTTGCTACAAAAACTAAAAGAAACATAAGAAGGTGGAGTGAGGACGGTGTTTTTAAAAGTGTACACAGCAAATGTGTCCATGAACTGGTATAATGATGACTGGAAAAACACTTTCTCCAAGCAGTACGGAGAAAAATAGAACAAACAAAAATCACAAGATGAGGGAGAGAAAAACGAACTAAAGAAATATATAAATTTAAACACCTTATAATAAAGTGTTTTTTTATACCCTACACCACTTTAGTGGGGAGAGTATATTGAGTTTGTGCTGATGTTTGTAACACCAATCGCCTCAGAATCATTTTCTGTCTGTCCGTCCGTCTGTCCATTCGTCCATCCCCCGGGGGCATGTTACCTTGGCGAGACCTCCGCCTTAGTGTTATAGCAATCCCGGAGTATAAAGAGGTGGCCAATACCTCCAGTCTGGCCGGGACTGAAAAATTGGTCAATATTTCGGAACAAGTTCGGTGTTGTTGCCGAAAACAACAGATACCCCACAGAGGAGTGACTGTGGGACTAAGCGTTGGAAATGAGTTGGTATTAATTGTAATCAAACTACAGGTCACAATATAATAAAGATAATTTAATGAAATTTGGTACATGATCTTCTTTTGTCTCAGGGACGAAGCCTATTGAAAATGGTTAAGATCGGTCCAATTTCACCTTGCCCCCATACAACTGAACCCTCGAATAGGGCTTCTAAACTTTTTAATCAAACAAAGGTCACAATTTTGGAGATAATTAAATTAAATTTGGCACATAACTCTTTATGATGACGTAGATGAAGTCTGTTGAAAATGTTTTAACATCGGTCCATTATTTCACCTAGCCCCCATACAACCGCCGAATAGGGCTTTTAAGTTCATAATTATGTTTAATATATACATATTTCGACAAAAAGCTACAAACCCAAGTTCTATACTAGACTTGATGTCCCTCACGAATAGGTCATCATATGACCCTAGCCCCTATGAAAATCCCCCATCAAATTTTCACTTAAATGTTCACAATTTTATTCAACAATAAACGGCTTAAGTATGTATTTCTGAGACAAAGTACAATAAAACTTAAATGCTTTATTATGACAACTAAATCACATTTTATTTTTGTAAAAGGTGTAGGGTATTATATAGTCGGTCTCGCCCTACTATAATTTCTTTTTATACCCACCATCAAAAAAGATGGGGGGTATATTGTTTTTGTCATTCCGTTTGTAACACATTGAAATATTCGTCTAAGACCCATAAAAGTATATATATTCTGGGTCCTTATTAGATTCTAAGACGATGTAGCCATGTCCGTCCGTCTGTCCGTCTGTCTGTCTGTTGAAAACACGATAGAGTCCAAACGGAAGTAGCTAGCGAGCTGAAATTTTGCACAGATACTTATAGTTGATGCAGTCTGTTTGGTATTGAAAATGGGCAATATCGGTGCACGATTTCGCCTAGCCCCTATATAAGGCCCCCTTTAGAAAATTACATTATCGCCAATAACTGACTAACAAAAGCATCAATAGCGGTGAAATTCGGCACAAACATGTTTTATGGGGACATAAATCTTTTCATAGAATTTCATAAGGATCGGTCGATAATTGACCCTACCCCCCAATAAAAGTCCCCTTCAGAAAATGACTTTATCGCCCATAACTGGCTAAGAGAAGCATCAATAGCAGTGAAATTCGGCACAAACATGTTTTATAGGAACATAAATCTTCTCGTAGAATTTCATAAGGATCGGTCCATAATTGACCCTACCCCCATATAAAGTCCCCTTCAGAAAATGATTTTATCGCCCATAACTGGCTAAGAGAAGCATCAATAGCACAAACATGTTTTATGGTCTCATAAATCTCTTTGTAGAATTTTATAAGGATAATTGACCTATCCATAAATGACCCTATCCCACCTATAAGGTCCCTTTCAGAAAACGACTTTAATGCTCATATCTACCTTAAGAAGCATATATATAACAATAATATTCGACATATAAAAGTTTTATGGGAACTAAAATCATTTTCTTAAATTTTATGAGGATGGGTCCATTATTATCTAACCCCCTAATAAGGTGCCCTTTAGACAACGAATTCAACGCTCGTTACTACAAAATTCTACATACACAAGTTTCGTGCGAGCCAAAATCTCCATATCAAATTTTATAAGGATCGATCCTTATTGAAAGTAAGAATATCGGTTCACGTTTTCTCCTATCCCTATTATAATGCCCCCTTCAGAAAATTACTTTATCGCTAAGAAATGTATCAATAGCGGTGAAATTCAACACAAACATAACATATATATAAAGTAATCAAATTCGACATAAAAAAGTTTTATAGGAAATAAAATCATTTTCATAAATTTAATGAAAATGGGTTTATAATTGACCTTACCAAGGTCCCCTTCTGAAAATGACTTTAAGACTTATTACTGACCCAAAAATGTGAGTACATCAGTAAAATTCTACATAAACATAAATGATTTGATGGTGGGTATATAAGATTCGGCATGACCGAATATAACACTCTTACTTGTTTGTTTTTATTTCATAAAAATTTAAGTTAAAGTATATTACAAAAAAAATATTGTCAAAATGGATCTCCAGCTCTCGCAAAATGTTAATCAACTGTAAAATATTTGAACCAGCAATGAAGTCCATTAAAGATCAATGCTTAAGTTATACATTTGCACCCTATAACTAACTCTTAATAATAAAACAGATATAAATTAAAATTTGCTATTTTGTGGCATATGTACTTGCCTTGGTGCCACGTCAATGACAATTTCAAATTTATTTTTATTTTTTTATTACCCTATTTTTCTTCTATTACAGTTGTAACATGTTAACAGTGAATTGAATTTAAAATGTGTTTTAGCATTATTTAGCAAAACGAAAATAAATCTAGTTTTGTGTCTCCCTCTCTCCCTGACACAATGTTAAATGAAATATGTATGTATATTGTAAGATCTTACAAAAAACAAAAAAAAAAAGAACATATTAAATATTTAATAATGCAACCATTTGTAATAAAATTATTTAAATTTCTTCCCACAACTAACATGACTTGTCATGACAACGAAGGGACAAAAGAAAAAACTAGTGCAACAATATTTAAATGAAATTTATTTTGCTCACCCAGGAATAGTAAGAATTTTAAAAAGATATTTGTAGATAATTTAAATATTTAATTCAAATATAAATTTGTTAAAATTTAATTTCAAAAAAAAAAAGAGGAAAAAATAAAACAAAACAAAAAAACTGAAATTACCCTTGATAAAACGTCGTTAAAATTGCTTCCTTTTTATTATTATCAGCCAACAAGGAAAATGAAAGGAATTCCATATAAATGGCCATAGAATTACACAATTATTTGAATTTACTGCAAGAAAAAGAGTATTAAGAGCAGAACAACAACAGCAGCAATATGAAATAAAAATGGTGAAAAACAATTTCAAAAGTCATAAAAATTGTTATAATGCGTTTTTAAATTTCGCTTATAAAAATGTTTTGTTGGTATTTTTACTCATTTTTTTTTTGGTTTGGTTTGGGTTTCTATTCAACAAACGACTTAAATGTTTAAGAAACTTAAAACTGAAAATTGAAATATTGTTTCCCTTTAAATTTAGAATATAAAATGATGATATCAGGAGCAAATTTTCGATAAATTTTCTTTTCTCAGAAAATTTACTATATTTTTTTATAGAAAATGTCCTTTTTTTAAATTGCAGCGTATTCTAGACTCAGATCTTGACACGTTATGAAATATGCACGCCTGGTAACAAATTGTCAACAAAATGATTAAAATTTTTCATTAATATTCGTTTTAAAAGTATATACATACGTACGATAACACTATGTAATGTTGACAACAATTCCTTGTCGTAATCTAAATTTTATACACGTCCGGTATTTAAATGTCAACAAACGTGGTAAACTAACTATTGACCACGGATTGTTGTCAATAGTGAGCAACAGAGTCTGAGACAAAAATGGCTAGATAGAAGATGTCACGAAGAACTGGGACGGTTTAACTTAGGCCACATATTAGATTTCTTTCCATGACCACTTTTGCTTTCTCTTCTCTGTATTTCTTATTCTTCCGTTTTTTTTTTTTATTCTTTATTAAAGGGAATCAGAATGGGCCCTTTGGATCTCCCAGGCGATGTATATCTCGTTATACAACCCTTTTGAATTAAACCAAAAAATGCTCAATAAATTTTCTTTAATAAAAAATTTTTATTAAATTTTCTTTTACAGAAAATTTTCATAAAATGTTATTTGAAAGAAAATTTTTATTAAAACTTATTATATAAAAAATTTTAATTAAATTTTTTTATAGAAAATTTTCATAAAATTGTTCATAAATAGGACCTTTGGGTCTCCGAGTGGATGTACATATATCTCGTTATACAAACAACCCTTTTTGAATTAAACCAAAATGCTTAATTATTAATTATTATTATTATAATAATTAATTAAAAATTATTATTAATAAAAAATGTTTATTAAATTTTCTTTAACAGAAAATTTTCATTAAATTTTCTTTTATAAAAAATATTCATTCAATTTTCTTTTATAGAAAATGTTCCTAAAATTTTCCTTGATAGAAAATATTTATTAAATTTTATTTTATAGGAAATTTTTCATAAATTTTATTTTATAGAAAATTTTCATTAAATTTTATTTTAAAGAATTTTTTTAGAAAAATTTACAGAAATTTCTTTTATAAAAATTTTTTATAAAATTGGCTTTAATAGAAAATTTTTCCTAAATTTTCTGTTAAAGAAAATTTTTCCTAAATTTTCTGTTATAGAAAATTTTTCCTAAATTTTCTGTTATAGAAAATTTTTCATTATTTTTTTTATAAAAAAATTTCCATAAATTTTCTTTTATAAAAATTTCCATAAATTTTCTTTTATAAAAATTTTTATAAATTTTCTTTTTTAAAAAGTTTCAATAAATTATATTCAAATAAAAAAATTATACAAAATTTACAATATATTTTAATTTTATAGAAAATTTCACTTTATAGAAAATATTTCAACATATTCAACTTTTATAGAAAATTTCTTTTATAGAAATTTTTTTTAACTTTCTTTTATGGAAAATTTACTAGTTAATTGCACAAAACATGTAATAAACAGGGCAAGGATTTCTATGCAAATGCATGTTTGTAGTCAGTAACTTTAAATAATATTTAAGACCTCGTTCACACTGGGAAACTTTTGTTGAGAAACTTTTGATTTTGTGTGTGAGAGAAAGAGATGGTTGATATTTCTTTCTCTTTCTCTCACCCGCAAAAATCAAAAGTTTCTCAAAAAAGATTCCTAGTGTGAACAAGGTCTAACTATTTTTCTTTTCCAATCAAAGAATTCGCTACAAAATGGCATCGATTTGTTGTTGCATATTTCCAACATTTTTATAGCAGTTTTTGCATATTTTTTAATTTTTCTAAAACAAATTATTTTGTTTTCTATGTATTTCATATTTTTACAATAAATTTCGTAATTACATATTTACCTGCTTATTTACAAACAAAATTTTTGTTTTATAAACGGTTTATAAAATAGATAGAAATAGAATAAATAGAAATATTTTTTGGTGCATAAGTATTTTTAAAATTTTTAGTGCATATTTTCCCATTTTATAGTGCATATTATAAGCGCATATTTTTAATTTTTTACTGCATGAAAATTCTTGCCCTAAAACAAATTCTAAGAAATTTATTTGCAATCTTCGTTATTAAAATATCCAACCAATATCTAAAGAAAAGAAAATTAATTCTTGTATTAAGAACAAAACAAACGAAAAAAATTTTCCAATATAAAATTTAACCTGCATAAGTCATAAAAATATGTTGAAAACTTCAATCATTTTAATGACTTTAACAACATAAAATGGTGCAAAAAATCAAACAAATCCTAACAATGATTGAAGCCAACAGGATAAAAAGGATAATACGAAATAGAAACCAGCCAGTAAAATAATCTCAAAATGGGGAAAAAATAGAAACAGCAAAAAAAGTAAAAGGAAACTTAAATACGAACAATTAAGAACCAATTGAAAATTGTATAATAATGTGTAGTATAGGTATGTAGTACGCTACAATGGGCAATTATAGTTGATTTTTGTAAATTGTGTAGCTTAATAAAAATTGGAATTAGTGTGATAAATTTTTCGATCTACAATGTATAATAAAATAATACGGTCTATAACGGAATCAAGCCCAAATTAAACTTTTAAGATCTAAGTACAAACGCTTTGATGGTGGGTATATATGATTCGATATTGCCAATAAAAGAACTGCTCTTATTAACTTTTTTTATTGTTTTTGAAAACTTGATTCTCATCTAATGCTACAAAAAAACAAGTACAAACAAATGAAGTCAATAAAAAGAAATATTGAAGTGATCACAAAACCAAATAGTTAAGGTTTCAGTCTGAAAAAAACGTAAAAATACAAAAAAGTTTGTTACCTAATTGGCATAATACAATGAAATTGTTTACACATTAAATAAATGGATAATTTCACAATGGTAAATGCTCAAAAGTAGGACTTCCAATAACTAGTTATTTTTTTGAAAACGTTCAAATTTGTTCCAACAAAGAATCATTTGTCGAAAGCATTTGATTTTTTTTTACCTAATCATTAAAGATGATGCATAATAAATCCAGAAAGACAACTCAAAGCGCTAGAAATCGTAAGAGAAGCTGACAAATAAACTGAACCGATATACATATAACAGGGTCCCTAAAATTGTTGTAATAATTGATTCTAAGGCATTGTTTTGAAGATATTCGTAAAATTAAATTGTTTTATAGCAAAAACTTTTATTCTATAAATAAAACTGGATAAGGTTATAGAAAGATCCCTTGAATTTAAACAGTATACTATGGGATCCTTCTTGGACATAAACACGTCTGCAACTTCAGAAGCTTTTACTAATTTTGAAGTTGGAGAGTAGGTATATCAGCAACTGGTTAGGAACGCTGTTGAAATCTGGAATTGTTACGACAGGTCTTGGTAACAGCGTCAATTCCAAGGAAGTGGATGGAAACACGCTACAGGCTGTTGTATTATCTCTTCTACTTTGGCTCATCGATGTTAGGTTAGGTTGATAGAAGGATGTATACAACATCAAATCCGAAGAAATACACCTAGGCCACTATCGGGCCTGTTGTGCGCTCCAATTTATGAAAAAAAGATTGTTTACCTAATGTATTATTAAACTCAGTTTCCTGCACGTAATTCCTAAGAATCTTTCAATCAGTGTTGGTTAAGAATGTTATTTCCAGAATAACATCATTTCCAAGATACTTGGATCTAATTTCGACGAATGCCTGACAATGACAAAGAAAGTGCTCCAGAGTTTCACTGTCCTCTCCACATACTCCACATTCGTCTGTATCCGCACTTCCAATTTTGTATAGATGTGCACGTAATCCTGTGTGTCCACTCAGAATACGTACCATCATACTAACCTCAGACTTTCTTATTTTGATGAGATTTCTCGTCTTGCTCTCATCAGGGTCACCACATAGAATCTTTGTGGTTCTACTCACCGTTTCATCAAAGAGGCTTATTGGACTCGACGACATAGGGATAAAAGTCCCTAATTACGCGGATATAGTTATGATACTGGTACCAGGTATGTTTTCAGACTCAATAACTGGTCCACAGATAGTGATCTAAGAGTAAACCCAAACACAAGTTTCCATGTTTCATCTTGCCGCAATTAAATAACTGCGAAATCGCCAATGATTAATATTTAAGAAACATTATCAACTCGAAATTATCATGAAAACTTAACATCCAACACAAGGTTAAGAAGATAACAGTTGTCTACTAAACCTGTCGTAA
The DNA here is from genome assembly GCF_022045245.1 of Lucilia cuprina. NCBI lineage: Eukaryota > Metazoa > Arthropoda > Insecta > Diptera > Calliphoridae > Lucilia > Lucilia cuprina. The sequence continues at coordinate 35,289,280 of NC_060952.1, forward strand.
GATGTTTGGGATGAAATGAGGACTCACTCCCATCATAGTTAAATGAATGTATACAGCTATATTACGTCATATTCCCACATACGGATCTTATATGGTGGACTTAAACTAAGAAGAAATTTGTTGTACATCAACAATACAAAGTTCAGAGATCAGCCTATATAATGACTATATCTCTTTGCAGCGCAGTGAGGCTTAACTCATCCGGAAATGCTAAGATTTGTAGGTCTACTACAAAGCAAGAAGAATCTATCAAGGCTTGCTCATCTGTCTGAGATCTCCCTTGTATTGGTCCTCATAGGTACTACTATGGAAATGAATAATAAGATGAGCTTATCTCCATTATGGGAATCTGCTCTTTTAATCAGAATTGTTAGATTCTATCAAAAGCAAATTGAGATTTCTAACGGAAATCTGGATCTAATCATATATAATACCATATCTGACTGCTCATGCGTGGTGAACTACTGTGTTATCCAACCAACTAAGGTAAATTTATTGACTAAATAGTGATACATTTATAGGTCTTGTCCATAAGCTGAATTAACTACAATTTATGACAATTCAAGACAATTGAACCTTTTATCCTTTTAGCACAAAAGTGGGCATACAAAAGCTCCCTAAAAGCCACCTTAAACAACTTGAGCAATACAATTTTTTAGTAAAAAAATGAAAAAAATGAAAAAGAGTTAGAAACTAAAATAAAATTTTAATAAAAATTAAGTCAAGCGCCCTACTTGAGACACTAATAATTGAATTATTAATAGAAAATAAGGAATTTTCTCTTATTTAAAAGTTATTATTTTTACAAAAATAAAACCCAAAAATAACTGCGTTCAAACTAAAAGAGTTGCAATAAAATTAAACCACAAACAACCGACAGACAGCAACAATTGAACTTTTCTCTTTCTTATTTGTAATTTAAATGTTTTCTTCATTTTAACTCAATCTTTACATTCTTAATGAATAAAGAAACAAAAAAAGGGAAACAATATGAAGAAAAAATTTAAGTAATGTACGTAAATTAAGCCGAATACAATAATGAATAAAAAAACAAAAAAAAATGGGAACTCACCAAAAGAAGAATGCATCATCATGTAGTAGGAAGAGAGAATAAAATAAAAACAATGCAACCAAACTTAAAGAAAAAAAACAATAAAGAAATAAAGTCGAAAATGCTAAAGAACAATTGGTCATTGTTAACACTGACACATACAAAAATTCTCGGCGTAGACCCACAAATAAAGATGGATACTAGTCGGTTGGTAGCACATACATGCCGGCTTTGTAATTTAACAGTAGCAACAACAGCAGCAACAACTATGAAAGCAACGAAAAGATAATGGAGTCTGAGGTATTTGTGACTATAAATTGCGTTGGTTCTGTATGAGTTTTTTTTTTGTACATGATCCCAGCAAATATTTTGGTATGAAATTTAAAAAAAACTGTTTTTAAATCCGGGAACTTATTTTCTATAAATTTTAGTTTTATTAAGAGTAAGTAGGATCAATTAAGTTCCTATCAATAAAGGTCTTTATAGATATAGGTTTTTATTAAACTACTTCAATCGTATTTCATCGCAAGTCGTTCATCATTGTTAGTCAGTTATTTGCGGAAAGGAACTTGATATCTGTCATACTTTGCAGTATATTTTTTCAGTTTAACATCTTTGTAACCTGTTTCCTAGCTTGGTCCCCCAAGTGCTTTAAACAGACTTGCTTATATACCCAGCAAAAATAGAACGAAGAACATCCAAACCCAGTAAAAACTTTTATTACCATGTAAGAAGTTAAAATACTACAATTTACTTGCACAATAGCATTTTAAGTCATTATTTTAACACGGTGATGTCATTGGAGGCAAGTACTTACCACAAACGATTACAAGTAATTAGAAAAAGTAGTCATTGTAAATCACATGAAAAAACGTATACAGCATCTGTATCTTCACTGACAAGATGATTAATGAATTAGAAAGTATTTATATAACATATTATTAGTAAGACCTTATTATACTACTTATGTGTAATCCAGACCATATGTAGTCATTGAAAAGTACCCAATAAAAACTTTCATTACCATGTAAGAAGTTTAAATTCTAAAATTAATTTACACATTATTAGAGTCCGACCGAACTCAAAATTTCGTTCGGTACCGAACTCCCAACCGGAACTTCGGTAAATTTGAAAGTTTGGCCGAACCCGAACTTTGTTAGGTTTTCAAAGTTCGTTAATACCGAACTTTTTTCTTAAATGAAAAACGCATTTATGATTGAAAAGTAATAAATTTATAACATTTAAAACCAAAATATGAACATCCGAAAGATTTTCTGAAAAGGGTCTTTAATTAGCAATTGGGCCAATTATCAACTAATTCCCAATCCCAGAGAGTGATAAATTTCTAATAACAAACTATTTTTGTGAAAAGTATATATTTTAATACCTTTATTTTTGGGTTTTAAACGATTCATTGACAATAATATAATTATCTATAAGAGCACGCAGAGAAAAACATTGCTGTGGTTACAATTATGATTGTAGTATAAACATATTATCGTTATTGTAACAATTTTAAAATATCACATTATGTTTAAATTATTAAATTAAATAATATTATATCATGATATTTTTGTATTTATCATAATATTGTTATACATTATCATATTATGATCCAAGGTGATCAAAATTTCGTTTTAAATGTGTATCGAAATCAAAATAAATTTTAACGAATCAGTTTTTGATTATTTTGAATACCAATCAATCTGCAACAATAGTTTAGGTTCTATCGTTTTTTAAGAGACTGACTGCCATGTCTAGATCGTTTGAGAATAAGGACCTAGAAAATTTCAATTTTACAAATTAGATTAAAGATTTATAGTCGAAACTAGCTTTTTAATCACTTTCAGGTTAACTGTTTTTCAAATCAGTCAAAAAAATGAACAGTTAAATAGGCGTTTTGTACCTATGAAATCGGAAATTTATTGTACAGAAAAGATGTATGATAACTTCTGTAAACAAATTTTCAGCATTTTTAAAACTTTTTGATGATGTAAAAATATGATAAATAAACATTTTATAAAAAGTTCGGCGTTCGGTGTTCGGTCAAAATTTCGCCGAACACCGAACATTGGCCTAACCTCACTTTTTACCGAACTCCGAACCCGTACCCGAACGTTCGGTCGGACACTACACATTATTAATAAGACCTTATTAGAATGATTCTGTGTAATCCAGACATTATGTAGTAGTCATTGAAAAGTATGTTGTTAGGTAAGTAACTACAATCGATAGCTATTACACAGTTTTTGCTGGGAAAGAATAACATTATTCATCACCACTTTAAAAATAGCACTAAGTAAATTTTTTTTAACTTTTATGGAAGTGGTGTTTATTGACGTCCAAAGAAGCGAAAAGAATACAATTTTTTTTTAATTTAAGGTATATTTGTTTGTACTCAAATCCTCTAAATTAAACGAATTTTATTTTGGAGTTAATTAATATAAATGCGTGTAATTTATTTATTTATGTTAATTTTATTTGTGTCCTAATAATTTTTACAAAAAAAGAACATAAAAATTACTTCCTGAGAATGACTTCTGATGTAGTGAATTTGGAATCAAATAAAAAGAATAGCCCTTCTATGACAAGCTTGTGTTAAAATCAAACTACTTCAGGTCTTTTTCAGTACTTCCATGGAGTAAATTCTACTTCCTTTTCGCTTCTTTGGAGGTTGTTGTTTTACTGGGTACTGGTGGTAAGATAGTATTTGAATCTAAGAAGTAGCACATCTACATATTTTTGACTGTTTACGAACGATGCATTTCATATATTATCCAGGAACTTTCATAGATCGCTGTATAAAGATTTTCCCACCACGTCATACATATGTCGGAAACTTTGAAACGCTGATCCCAGATAGAAAGTGAGCGTTTGGTTCTATACTGAAGACCGAGTAAAAGAAATATAACAATCGTTTCCTAATCATAACACAAGCATTCTATGCAGAAGTCCGACCAATAACGGAATGTGTAAATTGGATTAAAAGAAATATGGCGCATACCGGTATTACTATGTTTACCCATAGCCAAAAGGCATTTAGGATAATATAGCAGTGTGTTTTTAAGCTGGAACCTGGCTAGTTAATCTCTGAATGGAAAAAAGTTTTTTTTTAGAAAAACAGATGAATATATCAATAAAGATCGAGAATATATATAATTTATAGAGTAAGAAAATTATACTGCAGAAATGACACTTCTCACGATGGTAAAATATTTGTTAATGGGTTTAAAAAGTAGATTCTTATATTAACGCATCTGGAGAAGTCACGAAGTCTTAGTAGATTAGATAATTTGCTGAACCTATTAAAAACGTAAAAATCATGCTTCCTGGGTTTAAAAAAAAAAACGTGAATGTATTTATGTACATTTAATTTTTGGAGAATTAAAAAAAAAATTGTCTATAGTAATGTGAATGTGTTATTTAGTTTAAGTGTCTGAAAATAAACCGCTAACCACCAACCTATTCGTCCCCTGCCTCTTTCTCTACTTTCTCACTCTCTCTTTCTCTCTGACAGTGTTATAATTGCAACAGTGGGAGTGCCTGCGGGTGGTCGTAACAAATATGAGACTAAATTTTTGGTACGGAATTAAATTGGTTGGAAATTCTTGAAAAGATTAAAAACAAAATAATATTACAAACACCAAAACAGATATAAAAACAGATATACACACGCACAAATACTCTCGCACAGACAAATAACCAACATGGGGGTTTTATGGTTTGAATGGGGTTTAAAAACAAAAACATACAAATCTAAAAAAACAGAACATAATAAATAAAGAAATATTTTTGTGTAAATTGCCTTTAGTTAATTAATTTCCTAAGAAAAATAAGATTTAATGTTTGAAAATATAAAATTTAAATATAAATTAAAAATAAAATATAATTACGCAATTATATGAAATTTTATTCTTAAGAGGAAGGATCAACATTATTTATCTTATACTTTGGTATTATGTAATTAATTGAATGTTGTTGTTGTATTCGCCAGAGATATTTGTCTTTGAAACTTTAACTATAAAATTTTCAAACATTCTAAATAAAAAAGATTAAATGAATTTTACTTTTATAGTAAATTATAATTATATAACTTTCATAAAAAAAATTGAAAAATATTTTGCAGAAATTTTTAATTTGTTATAAATTTTTTAATAGAGAATTTTAGATAATTTTTATAGAGATTTTACGATTTTTTTCGATGGTGAATTTTGAATAAAAATTCTTTTTTATAGAAATTTTCGATAAATTTTCTTTTTATAGAAATTTTCGATAAATTTTCTTTTTAAGGAGAATTTTCGAAAAATGTTCATTCTATATTCATTTGTAGAAAACTTTCGATAAGCTCTTATTTTATATAAAAATTTCGATAAATCTTCTTTTTATAGAAAATTTTCGATTAATTTTCATTCTATATTCTTGTTTAGAGAATTTTCGATAAACTCTTATTTTATAGAAAATTTTCGATAAATCTTCTTTTTTTTAAAGAATTTTTTCTTTTTTGAGAATTTTTGATAAATTTTTATTCTTTAGCAAAATTTTGAATAAATTTTCTTTCTACAGAATGTTTTCTATAAATTTTCATGCTATATTCTTTTGTACAGAATTTTAGATAAATTTTGCGATAAACCTTTATTTTATAGACAATTTTCAATAACTTTTCTTTTTATAAGAAATTTTGAAAAAAATTATTTTTATAGAGAAGATAAATTTTCATTTTAGAGAATTTTCAATAATTTTTTTATTTGAAATTTTCATTCTATATTCTATTTTAGAGAATTTTCGATAAATTTTCTATCTATAAAGAATGTTTGATAAATATATATATTCTATATTCTATTTTAGAAAATTTTAGATAAACTTTTATTTTATAAAAAATTGTCTATACATTTTTATGTTTATAGAGAACTTCCGATAAATTTTCAATTATAAGAGAATTCTTGATAAATTTTCTTTCTAATGAGAAATTTCGATAAATTTTCTTTCTATAAAGAATTTTCGATAAATTTTCATTATATATTCTATTTTAGAAAATTTTCGATAAACTTTCACTTTAAAGAGTATTATTGATCAATTTTCTTTTTATAGAGAATTTTTGATACATTCTCTTGCTATAAAGAATATTTGATAAATATTAATTCTATATTTTATTTTAAAGAATTTTCGATAAACTTTCATTTTACAAAAAAATTTCGATAAATTTTTAATTTTTATAGAGAATTTTTGATAAATTTTCATTTTTAAAGTATTTCGATAAGTTTTTTATAAAGAATTTTTGATAATTTTTTTATAGAGAATTTTTGATATTTTTTCTCTCGAATACAGAATTTTCAATCATTTTTTTTTCTCCTATAAAGAATTTTCGATATTTTTTATAAATATTTTTATTTAAATTTTCTATAGAGAATTTTTGAATTATTTTTTTGAAGAAAATTTTCTATTACGATTTTTTCGATCGTTTGGATTTTTAAAAAATATTATATAAAATTTTCATCTATATTTTTGCATTTCTATAGAAATTTTCAATATTTTTTAGAATTTTTTCCTTAATTATTCTTACAAAAATTTTTATATATATATTTTTTTTTTAATTTTTATAGATGTTAAAAACATTTTTTTTTTAATTTTTTATAGATTTTAAAAACATTTTTTTAGAAATGTTTTTAAAGAAATTTCATTAAAATATTTCTTTTTTTAGAAAATATTTTATTGAAGTGAAATTCTTTTTTCACAAGTTTAAAAGAAAAATCTTGTTATAGAAAATTTCTTACGATTATTATTTTTCTAGAAAATGTTCAATAAAATTTCTTTATGGAGAAATTATTTATCTTTAAAACTATATTCCAAGAAAATCAACTCATAACTTTCTCAAGGCCATCATAAATGTTTATTTACGACTAATTTCCGAAAATCACTATAAATTTTATCATAAGTGGTATATAGTCGGGTATATCTAAACATTATTTGTTAATACATACTTAAGTTTTAAACTAATTTACAAATACGTTTTCAAGAAGATGTTAAAAGTCGCCATTTTAGGTTTTTATTTGTTTTGAAGATGGGCCCACTATATTCTTGAGATTTAGGTGACAACTTAAGGATTCGATTGAAGCAAAGAAGTTGGTCTTTTAACTTAAAATTTGAGTGGCCACCTAAGGATTCGATTGAGACAAAAAATTTTGATTTTAACTTGAAAATCTCCCCTTAATACTAAGGCCTTTTTTTAACAATAAAGACATTGTTTTATTTAAAATATATGTAACAGCTGTATTTCCAAAATGTCTTTCTTTATTGTGAAAGTAAATTTTAAGCCTCTACTCGTTTAACTGTTCAGCGGCTACTGACACTTTCAAAAAGTTTAGACTTCAATAGTCGTTCATCATTGTCATGATAGTGATGCATTTGGGATATGGGTTAAGTGGCTCTGATAGAGTGTATGTGTACGGTGTTGTATATATTGTTTTTTCCCTTATTTTTTGTAGAATCCACAACAGTGTATTTGATTTCTGTGCAGGAGAACAAAAACGAAAATACACTTTATAACGTAAATTTCATACAACGTGACCACAAATACTAAACATTTTTTGTTAAATGATGATACGCAACGACTTAACTATACCGATGTTAGGCAATTTATAGAAGTGAATCTTATATGTAGATCGGTTAAAGTGATTATCGAAAGTTGGTCTTTTGTCGGAAACTATAAGTCGATTTTCGAATAATCGAAGAATAGACTTTTTGACGAAAAAAAGTCGAAAAGTCGACTTTGTAAATAAAAGTCGAAAGTGTAAAAAAGTCAAATACTTAAAAAAACTCGAAAAAAGTAAAAAAATAGTCGAAAAAGTGGAAATAGTCAAAAAGTCGGAAAAATCGATAAGTCTGAAAAAGGTGACTATTTATAAAATACTTAAAGTGAAAAGTCTAAAAGTCGACTTTTAACTAAATGAAAAAGTCGAAAAATCGACTTTTCGTTCTAACTATAAAAAAATAGTCGAAAAAGAGGAAAATAGTCAAAAAGTCTAAAAGTCTAAAAAAGGTGACTACTTATAAAATACTTAAAGTGGAAAAGTCTAAAATTCGACTTTTAACTAAATGAAAAAAGTCGAAAAATCGACTTTTCGTTTTAACTATAGAACCCTAGTTCTAGAAATTCATACAGATAACTACATATATTTTTTAAAGATATTTATGGGATTTTTTTTCGAAAAAAAACCGATCCATGTAAATAAAAAAATACTGCTTAACACTTTTTGCAGATTCGACTTAAGAAGAAATTTCGATAGATTCGACTAAAGAAGAACTTTCGATACATATGTAATAATAATATTAATACTCTTTACAAACATTAGTAGAAACAAATATTGCTATCCTCGATGTAGTGTAGTGGGGTCTAAAAAATGTATTGACGTATGAACTACCAAAACGCCACAAGAGTTTATTTAGTATACAGGGGTGGATATTAAAGCAAAACAAAAAAAAACCTACAAAAATGTTGGAAAGTTATATGTACATTGATGTTGATTTTATTCCTTTTTTTCTTCTCATGCAAACCCCACCACTGAAAATGATGTGCGTATAAAGGCCCGTATATTTACATAAATTATACATACATGTAGGCTCAAAGGTCTACATATACATCTATGTGTGTAGGTTATACTAGCTCTACTTCACGGCATGTTGTAATGAAGTGATCGTTGATGGTTTGATTAGTAGCAACAGCAACTAAAATGACTAGAGACCACTTTATCAGAAATGTATTTGATGAAGTGCGTTAAATGTCACATATATTTAGGTTAAACTCAAGTTTTAAAGTTTTGGTTAAAAAAAACTATTATCTTAAACAGCACCAATTTTAAAGCCTACAAAGTAAAATATTTTAAAATTTTGGTAATGAGTATTGTAAGAAATGTAGTTATTTCATACATTACTTCGTAATGAGTTGTCGTTATAAATATCATAAATAATTTGTATACCTTTCACCTTCGTGAGAAGGGTATACAGTAGTTTTCCGATTTAACGAACCCATATGTTGTCAGGCCTGTTCGTAAAATTGAAAAGTTCGTTATATGCAGTACTAAGTAAAACGTGGGTTTTTGGTAGGAAAATAATTAAAAATAGGTACATAAAATATTTTTTAAATGTATTTTATAAAAATTAATTCTTTTTTAATAAAAATAGCACAAAACACAAAATTCCGAATCTTATATACCCACCTTCAAACCATATTTGTGTCGAATTTAATCGCTGTATTTTTAATTTTGTCATGAGCTTTAAAGTTATTTATCGAAGTTCATCTCTATACTCGTATTTTTAAGCGAGTAATGAGCGTTGATGTAATTTTCTTAAGGGGGCCTGATATGGAGGGTAAGGTCAATTATGGACCGATTCCCATAAAATTTGTTAGAGATATCGGTTAGTACTCGGCGTACTCGTATTGTTAAGCGAGTATTGAGCGTTAATGTCATTATCTGAAGGACGGACGGACATAGCTACATCGAACTAAAATTTAATAAGAACCCAGAATGAGTTACAGTTTTGGGTATACAAGCACCGCTTGCTACAACTTAGGTTATTTGTTATTTTTGATAAATGTCATTTTATCTTAATTTAAATAATAATATTTATATTAGTTCGTTAAACAGAGTACAAAAACAAGTTTTGTTCGTTATTTAAGGTAGTCAATAGGAAAAATTAGCTTGTTCGTTAAATGCGATGTTCGTAGAATTGAATGGTCGTTAAATCGGAAAACTACTGTATATAAGTTTGTCATTCCGTTTGTAATTTCTATAATATAATTTTCCGACCCTATAAAGTATATATATTCTTATAGATAGCGGAGTCGATTAAGCCATGTCCGTCTGTCTGTTGAAATCAGTTTTTAGTGGTCCCCATATATCGGATAGATCCGAATCTTCAATAATTCAGTTAGACATGCTTTCGAGAAGATCGCTATTTAAAATCAGCAAAATCGGTCTATAAATAACGGAGATATGAGCAAAAATCCGAGACAACCTCTGAAAATTTCATCAAAAAAGCCACATTTTTTTCATGCTTTGTTAAAAAAGCAACAACAACACTGTGAATTGGATAAATATGTACATGTGCGTGTATTTGGTTTTTTTCAGCTGTGTACTTTTTTTGTATGTTTTGATGCTGTTCTGTTCTTACGAAGATGAAGGGTATAACAAGAACAAAATAAAATGTTATTTATATATGTATGAACTGTCAATTTTGAAAGTAGTATTACTCCACATTCCAGTGGGTTTAAGCATTACTATATGTGATCCTTTAACTATTCCATGTTTTTAACACAAAAATTTTAAATTAGAGAATTGTTTTTGAATGTGGTAAATTCCATTCAGGTTTCTAATAAAAGTTTTATGTAATCTGAACATGTTTAATACATTTTAGAACAGATATGTACATGCAAATTGTTTTTGGCATACATATTTTTAAAAACATTAAAATTCAAACCCTTCCATATCCCATTTCAACCATTGGACTCACGATACTTTCAAAATAAAAAAATCGTATACGTAAATATGTCCCATTTATGCCTGTTTATGTACAAGAAATTTATTTGAAATAACCCAAAAATTGTATTAGTTCCATAACTAGTTCTAGAACGCATGATTATAGCCCGAACTCGTTCTACTTTGGCGTTGAGACCAATGATTTTTGTTCGAAATTGTCACCTTTGGAACTGCGTTTTAGATTTCAATAAAAATATGTTTATGAATTTTTAATTTTTTGACATTTTTTTTCAACTGATTCTAAGAAGTTGTTTCGGAACTAGTATGTGTTCCATTGAACTAGTGTAGTATCAATGTATAACTAATATCAAAGAATTAATTCCTTGAATATTTAAGAACCATAATAATGTTCCGAGGAACGGGTTCCAGTAGTAGTTGCGACATCACTGGTACCAAGGTTGTTATTTAAGAATCTGAAGTGGTTCTATCTACATTTATTCTAGAACTAGTTGTTTTTAGAACAAGTTCTAAATTTTATTCCTGGGTTAATATATTTTTTTTTTGTTATGTAATTCTTCATGAAAAATAAAACCAAAATAAATAAAATCCAATATTTTATGTGAATTATTTGAATTTAAACATACAAAATGTGTTGTTCAATAATACGAATTTTTCGGTACTACGAAAGGGCCTGACATTATATAATTCGTACTAGTGGGCGTCCACTGTATTTACATATGTGTAGACACCATTCCAGATAGATTGGTAAAATTTGACTACTTGATATCTTTCTGAATATTTGTGACTATTTTGATTGTTTTACTTTTTTAAAAAAAAATTTAGATTTTCATGGATAGAGAATAGAGCGAATACTGCTGATTAAACCTTTTTTATCAGAAGTATAATATTTCTTGATTGAGCGTTATAGGAACGAGCACGTATCGGGGAGAGGAATACATTTCAGTGCAATATTTAGTAAAAATGAGAATATACGATACAGTTACAAAAATACTTAAGCTTTTCGATAAGAGAGGGTTTGATAACTCTCAAGCTGTGTATGTGAAAAGGGTCTGCAGAGTTTCAAAAATCCATGTCATGCTTCAGCTCATATCTCCTCGTGCATCTATGAGGATCTATTTCCTTGACGACCAGAGAAAATCATTAACATATCCACCACAAACAGTGATAAGCATCGCTTCGTAGAATCGTTCTCAATACAATTAGATCTTTGCACATCATTTCACGTGAAATATGTTCCATTTTCACTTTTGTCGTAAAAAAAATTACCCTGTTGTAAAATTTTTTGATGGATTTTGTAAACATTTAACAGCAGTTCCATACAAAATTAACTATTGTTCGCACCAAGTTCACGATAGCAATTTTTCCTTCAAAGAGAAGGAAAATTTCAAGGGAACAAAATTTTCACTTCTATTGGCGATAGTGGTGATTATATTAAAGCATGAAAACGATGACAAACTATCAAAAATATATGTTATATCAGTTCCAAAGTAACAGTCCCAAACTAGTTACTTAAAGTACCATTGACTGAGTGGCTGATCAGCTTTGAAATATCTACTCTCTCGTTTACTTAAGATACAGTAAATTGACAACTACCGTTTAAACAAGCGCTAGTTTAGCGTTAAATTTAAATTTTAAATTTTTCTAAAGAAGTCATCTAGTATTGCATTATCCCTCCAAAAATGTGTCATTTGCCCAACTCCAGTAGGTACCATACTAAACGAATCTTAAAAATACAATTATTTACCCTTCATATAATTGATATTTACTGCTCAATTAGTTTTACTTTTAATTTTATTATTGGAAATAATAAAAAAACAATCCAAAATCAAATTATGTTATTTCAAACCACCACAAAGAAAACTCTGGCGATTTGCATACAGCACAAAAGGAAATAATTCAAATTTTACTGCTTATTTTAGTAGCAATTCTTGAAAAATAACCAAAATGTTGAAAGGGACACTCACTCACTAACCACCACAATACAATAAATTCGTTGTATGTCTGATGTGTGTTAGCGTTTTTGTATTTTGTCTACTTACCGCTACAGAATTCTTCATATCAGCAATTGCTGATGCAAATTCAGAAAAATGCAATTCAGGGCAATAAATAATGGGAGCCAATAAATCTCCAGATTTACGTCCAGCTTCCACTGACTTGATTTCCCATTCTTCGGAATTTGTCAATATGGCACCATGATATTTACCCGTAGCAATACCCTGTAAAATGAAAAAAGAGAACGAGAAAAGAAATATTATAAAAATAAAGTCAAAGTCAAATATTGAATGAAGAGTGAAAAAGTCAATTTAATGCCGTTGTAAACACACACATACATATGTATGTACGTAAGTACATCGAACATTTCTGCACACTAATATGTACATCTGTATGTATGTGCAATTGGAGAATACAAGTAAGAGATGCAACAAAAAAAATCATCATGAGTTATTTGCATTTCATGTTTAAAACCTCGGGAACGAACGAACTAAAGTGGGGGTCACATGGAGCAATTGTGTGAAACCAACTTAAATCCTTAAAAGTTAAATGATGATGAGAATGTTGATGCCAATGGGGGCATAAAGCAAAATATAAACCAGAACACACAACAACAATGGCAGACGTCGTATCGTAACCAAGACAAGACAATATAAGCCAAACCAATAGGGAATTTAGCATTTGCAATTGGGAAAATACGACAACTATTCACAATTGCAAATACATGCTTGCAATAACAGTACTATTTATGTTGCACTAGATACCAATGAACATACAAATTCATAATATTTTGCTTAGGATTGCAAATAATTGTATACACAATACTACAGCACTCATGAATTGTATTCGTTTCATTTGTATGCAGATAATTATTTTTAAATTTTTAATTAATTCTATTATATTTAACTTTTAAAATTTAAAAAAATTAAGAATTTTAAAATTATTGAATTGTTACTAATCTTTGCGTCTGTGGGTCCGGAATTTTACCGATTTATGCACGATAACTGAACGAATGAACCAATCCTAATCTGATGAAATGTTAACATACGAATCAAACTCAAATCAAGTACATTTTGAAATTAATTCAATATATAACGTTCATTTTAATCATGTGTGCATTGGAGCTTAAGTAAAACTAAATTTTCTCAAAATAGGGTTTGTTGTACAAGCAAGCTACAAGATTGAGCTCTTGGTCGGTTTCCACCGATCTAATTGCAATACCTTGGACTTCAAGGTATTTGTCTCTAGCGAAGAGCTCCATAATGTCCAGATTTAGCCCATCAGACTACCGTCCCGATATTAGGTCCTTATTAGACGGCGATATGCGTCTGAGTCTTGGGGACCTTAGCGCTGGTACTCTAGTATAGGGGAAGACCAGAGAGGCGAGTCACTGGCGGAAAAATATGAATCCACCACACTAAATAATTTTGCCACCACACGGATTATTGGTAACTGCGCCTGCTGTCCAACCATCACAATAGCGAGCCCTGGTATGATTAACTACGCAACTTGGAGACCTCAGACCATCTCATGAGACCATAATCGTATGCCCCAACGACTTTATCGTCTCTGAACTCCGACTCTACATAAACCAGAAGAAAGCATCTTCAATGATATTCCAGCTCCTAGCAACGTTCGCCAAGCAGTTAGCAACTTCCGCGAAACTGTTATCGCTGCAGCAGCCCGCTTTATCTCTGCTGGTCGACTATCCATAGTGCGGCCGCACTTCCCAGCAGAGGCAGCGAGATTAGCAGTTTAGGGCGATGACATCCGAAATATCAACTCCAACTACCCACGTATTGACCAGCTGAATCATGATATCAGCTGGTCAATGGTAAATTACCAGCTGATATCATGGTAAATGAGTATAAACGGAATAAATGGTTAGAGCATTTGAAGAATTCCAAATTAAGCTCAGGTGTTAGTAAGTTGTGGTCTGCAGATTGGTCTCTCTCTAACCCGATGAAGAAGGGTTAAGCGATTATGTTTGCAGACACCACTCTTTCCGACCCTAAACGGTACTCGAGTGCATTTTGCGACTTGTTATTCAGCACCCAGAGAGAGATAAGGCGAAACGAAATGTTGTTCACAAACTTTACAGCCTTCCAGTCTCGGACATTCCACAACCCTTCACCCCTCTTGAAGTTGCAGAAGCCATCAACGCAGCCAAACCATCTAAAGCGATTGGCCCAGATAGCATATCCATGCAAAAACACCATAGCTAACGGGAAGTTTAGTAATTGACAATGGTTTTAACCTGCCAATGAGCAGCCAATATATACCCAATGCCTGGAAAAAGGGTAGAGTCATCCCGATTATGAAACCAGGGAAAACGCGACAAAGGGTCAATCCTACAGGTCGATTTTCAACATGTCACCAGACGCGAAGACTCTTGAAGTGCTCCTCCTCCCCCAGCTGTCCTGCCATCTAACACCAGCTCGCCACCAGAATGTATTCCGTAAGATGCACAGCACCTCAGCATTAACCGCCAAAAACAACTCAGATCTCATAAAGCTTAAAATTGCAGAGGCCTTGTGAAAGGATACTCCTAGAGGCGCTAGTCTTATCGAAGGATTTCGACACACTCTTCCAGGACTTAAAATTGCAGAGGCCTTGTGAAAGGATACTCCTAGTGACGATAGACTTATCGAAGGATTTCGACACACTCTTCCAGGACATCCTGCAGTCCACCAGTCGTTCGTTGAGTTTGGAGACAAATGTTCTAAAACCCAGGTGTGCTACGGGGAGGCATCCTATCCCCCTGTTTTTTTTTACTTCTATCTCTCCAAACACCCCACAGCTCCACAAGGTGTGGAAGTTATATCTTATGTGGACGACTGTACCATTATGTCGACGGGCCAAAATGTTGATGAGCTTTGCGATCGAGTAAATGGTTGTCTTGGAGTAATACACAACTTCTTCTCTGGACGTAAACTGAAACTAACATCAGCGAAGTTTTAAGCTAAACTTTTCAACGCCTAGTCGAAGAAGGCAAACTTGAACCTTGGCATCGTAGTCGATGGAAACCAAATACCGACTGTAAACGACCCAAAGATTTTGGGAGTCACCTTTGACTGTATGTTTACTTCCACAGCTTATGTCACTGCAATTACGCGCATGTTGCGAAGTAGAAACAAGGTCTTCAAAGCGCTGGCCGCACGCTGGCAGCACCTGGGGAATGAACAAAGAAACCTTGTTGACTATCTATAAAACAGTTGGACGGTCAATGGTTAATTATGTAGCCCCAGTGTAGTCTCATTCGCTGTATGATACCCAGTGGAGAAATATTCAAAGCTGCCAAACTACCGTACGGAATATAACGAGCTATATGCAAATAACATCAGAGCACCACCTACACGAGCAAACGACGTTCCTTCCAGGTAATTATGTCATGCTGGCTAAGAAGTTCCTTGTGGGATGTCACCAGAGCATTTAACCGAACTTTAACATCACACAGTTGGATGCTCCCTCGAACAAATTCCCAAGAAGTTTTTTATTCAGAATATGCATATATGTGTATTAGGGTTATAACATTTGTACTATTTCATTTCGGCATTCATTTTGAAAACACTACTTGTTACCACGTAGTGAAAATAATTCTAATGTATAACTTGGATCCAATCGTACTTTTGACAAATGAACTAACGGATATTACTAAATCATCATCAAGAATATATACATTTTATGTTTTAGAATATTCTCGAAAATGGAAATATATTAATATCCTTGAAACACCTATCCTCGAAAATTATAATTCCACAAATGCACATTATCTTCAATTTATTTCAACAACTTTATGCAAAACTTAAATTTGGCAAAAAAAAAAACGTGTAAATATTCATCGCCACGAACCCACTTTACTCTTAAAATACTTTTTACAGCAAGCTGTGTTATTTTATCAAACAACAAACAAATTTAACATTTAATATATGTATGTATCTATTTAGTAACTTGCCGAAAAAATCGAATTGGCGAAAAGTGCGGAAAATTTGTTAAATTGCGATAAATAATTGTAAATGTATTGAATCATTGAACTATTAAATGATTCTGAAATACATATACAAAAAAAAACAACTAAGAGTGCTATAGTCGGCTGTGCGAATCTTATATACCCTTCACCACAGTATATTTTAAATATATTAGTTTTATAAATTTTTTCCCAACTACATTTATATTACACCAAAAGCAAAACAAAATGAACAACAACAACAACACTAAACGAAATTAAAAACAAAATACACAAGGCATCTAAACTAACAGACATCTAAACATACATAACGAAAAACATAGAAAAACAAAAACAAAATAAACAACGCAATAAAACCAACCTACATCCAAATGTACGAACAGAATTCACAAAAACAAAACAAAATACACAACTCAATGACGCCAACAGCATCCAAACATACAAAACGAAATACACAGATGAAAAACCAAATACATCTACACACACGTGTACAGTGTTGTTGTTGCTTATTTAACAAACCATGAAAAAAATATGACATTTTTTGATGAAATTTTCAGAGGTTGTCTCGGATTTTTGCTCATATCTCCGTTATTTACCGACCGATTTTGCTGATTTTAAATAGCGATCTTCTCGAAAGCATGTCTAACAGAATTATTGAAGATTCGGATCTCGCCGATATCTGGGGTCCTCTAAAAATTGATTTCAACAGACAGACAGACGGACATGGCTTAATCGACTTTATAGGGTCGGAAAATTATATTATAGAAATTACAAACGGAATGACAAACTTATATATACCCTTCATACGAATGTGAAGGGTATAAAAATAGATACGGTAACGATAAAAACCAGCGTGAAATATGGTTCGCTACATACACATAAACTCATACCCTATGCACGGCGAAACAGTGAGTAGTAAAAATATGGAATTAGTAATAGAGTAATATAAAGCCTATTTTAAAATTTTCAAAGATTATTAAATCGTTATGTTCATGACTGTGTTATATATATACATATATATGCATAAATATTTGCTAAAGTACTTTCAAATTTCTATAGCCGACCAATAGACAATACATTGGCAAAATAATATTTTATTGTGTTTTTTTTGCAATTACATTTGTATGCATACATACATATTTATACACACACAAACGAGCCAGTTCCCTACAATTTAAAAATTAGCCAATGTATCCATTTTGATACTTTGTTTTGACATTTGACCAATTGACATTGGACATTAATTGACATTTTGTAATGAAAATTTTAGTCAATAAAGGTATTAAGGCACTATTTCTTTTTAGTAATCCATAATGTTCCAAATAGACACCAAAGATGTTATAATCCGTTGTCAAAATAAGTACTGATAGTTACTAATGTGACTGTTGTTGTCAAACTTAACTTTGCGTTGTTAAAATAACAACGATATGTTGTTGAAATCACAACGATGCATTGTCATTGACACAAAGCGTAATCAAAATAACAATTCATTGATGTAATGATAACTAAGTGTTGTCAAAATAATAACTGTATGTTATTTAAGTTTTAAACACATCCATTGTCTAAATGCCAACAAACGTAGTAAGTTCACATTTAACAACGGACTGTATCAATTTCGATATTTTTCTATCAGATTTTTCACTCTGTGTAAATTATTTCTTATTCCACTTTAGGAAGAAGTTGTCCTTAACAATAAAAATACGGTTGTCAGATCTTACAACGTTGTCAGTAAAATGTAAAGAAAATGTCTAACAGTCGCTTGAACTTACAATTTTTCTTTTGTTACGTTGTCAGAAAAGGCATTACTGACAATATTGAAAGACAAAATTTGTAAGTCTACACTATTATTAGACATTTTCTGCACATTTTACTGCCAACGTTGTAAGATCTAACAATCGTGTATACATAGCATTACGGTAGTCATTAGTTCTCCGAATTACTAGGCATTGAAACTAAAGAAAAGGAAGCAACATACTTGTGCATGCAAAATGTAATGCAATATTACTTTTAGACAATCACAATATTTTGAATTCAAAACCAAATATTTTACCATAAATAACAGAATTGTTAAAAGAAAACTTTTCTCAGATGTGCAAAAAAAAAGAAAATGAAACTTGTATAAAATAAATGTTTAGCATCGATTTATTATTGTTGTATTGTTACTACCCCAAGTGAATATTGAATAAAAATCACATACACACACACACATAATATTTCAATATTAAATATAAGATATAAGATAGCAAAAAACACATTTATTGTTATTTCGTTTTTCAAAATACCAAAAATTTGTTTAAGAATTTATTAGACATTTATGTGAAATAAATGCTATGAATGAATGAATGAATGAATGAGGACAAAATACATAAAATCAGTTTGGCTAATCGATAGGTGAACAGGAAGAATAAAAGGAATTATTTGTTTTATATTAATTTGAAATTATTTTTCGGAATTTAATTTTTAATTTAAATTAATTAAGAAGCTTTTAAATAACGGGAGCTTTTGTCCTAAAGGAGGCAACGTAACTAAAATTCAAATATGTATTCTCATCTTTAATGACTGCGTTAATTCCCAGTTATGGGGTAATAATTAAATAATGTAATTCATTACATGGTCAATTACAGTTACTTGTAATGTGTAATTGAACAATAACCAATTACAAATTACAAGTAATTTTAATTGAAGTTTTTCTAAGGAACAAAATTTTCAATTACAAGTTAGGTTAAGTTAATGAAAAAAAGAGAGCTGAATGAATTATTTTTCAGTGTTCGGAAAATCAGTTTCCTGAACGTAATTCCTAAGAATCATCCAATCAGTGTAAGTCAGGAATATTATTTCCAAAATAACATCACTTCTAAGATACTCGGTTCTAACTTCGACAAATGCCTGGCAGTGGCAAAGAAAGTGCTCCAGAGTTTCACTGTCCCCTCCACATGCTCTACTCAAAAAATACGTACAATCATACTAACTTCAGACTTGTTTATTTTGAGGAGATTTTTCGTGTTGCTCTCAACAGGTGTCAACCCATTGGATCTTCGTAGTTCTACCCACTGTTACATTATTCCTAGAGGCCTTATGGTTTTCTC
This sequence comes from Lucilia cuprina, assembly GCF_022045245.1. NCBI lineage: Eukaryota > Metazoa > Arthropoda > Insecta > Diptera > Calliphoridae > Lucilia > Lucilia cuprina. Next base: position 35,308,870 of record NC_060952.1, read on the forward strand.
TCGCCCATATTTTTATACCCTTCACTTTCGTGAGAAGGGTGTCTGTCTGTTGAAATCAGTTTTTAGAGGACCCCAGATATCGGCGAGATCCGAATCTTCAATAATTCTGTTAGACATGCTTTCGAGAAGATCGCTATTTAAAATCAGCAAAATCGGTCGGTAAATGACGGAGATATGAACAAAAATCCGAGACAACCTCTGAAAATTTCATCAAAAAATGTCATATTTTTTTCATGCTTTGTTAAATAAGCTTTTGGTGTAATAATGTAATGTAGTCGGGAAAAAATTTATAAAACTAATATGTTTAAAATACACTATGGTGAAGGGTATATAAGATTCGGCACAGCCGAATATAGCACTCTTACTTGTTAGTTTAGCTTTTATTACGTCGAATAGTTTTGCGTTTGTCAGGTTAACTGTCTCGAGCTCCTTTCCCTTTAAAGCTATTACATTCGCCCTTTCGTTACCGACTACTACTGAGTAGATTTAGTTCTATCACCTGATATCGTCCTAATTGCCTTCTAACTGTCGGTAAATAATTGTAATTGGCAAAACTTTTACAATGACTTACTTCAATTTCGTTGCCAGCTTCAAAATAAGAGAATTATTTTTGTCTAGAAATGGTTCAGGATAAAGATTATTATTCAATATTTAAAAAATTTCCAAGCTATTGCTTAAAAAGTGTTTAGTATCAACATCATTTTCGCAACTGGCAACGCAATTGAAGTGGCAACGCAATTGATCCATTAACGAGGAGACATAACTGCAAGGTTATATCCCCATGTACAGCATAAACATCAATAAAGTATAATATGCTTCTGTTGTAGTGATTTTTGCTAGTTTCTCATGACATCATAATTATTATTAAGGGCCAAGACTCGCGTTTTATCGAAGTAGGTGTCAAAATTGTCGCAATTTGGCTTTTGGTTCTGTCCATTTCAGAAACCTTATATTGGTCCATTTATGTTCGCAGCATCAATTTATTAAACATCCCAGCAAAAAAAGGGTGGTAAAAGATGTAGTATTTTCATCAGAACTCGTAATTCGAAGTGCTTTAAATTCGGTTGAAAAACCTACGAATTTTACATGAGAGTGTCATTGGAGGGATGTTGTTCATTTTTGGTAACTCTGAACTACTTATAATCTTAGTTTAAGAAGCAGTTAAAATCCAATATTTGGATGTCAAAAGTAAAACACATTATCTTAATGATACTCTTATGAAAATTTCACTGGTTTTTCACCAAAACTTAATGTACTTCAAATATGTTAATTGTAATGGCTTTTCTACATCTCTTTTCTTTCTTTTAACTGGGTTTTCATTTGTAAGGCAATATTTATAAAAGTGAATAGTATGTTATCACATTTTTAGATGTGATTAAGATGTAGTTTGTAAAGTATGACATCAATTATTTTTTGCTGGAATAATTTATAGAATTGTTGTTTATTATACCCTTCACTTCGTGAGAATGGTATATATAAGTTTGTCATTCCGTTTGTAATTTCGATAATATAATTTTTCGACCCTATAAAGTATATATATTCTGGATCATTATATTTAGCGGAGTCGATTTAGCCATGGCCGTCTGTCGGCCTGTCTGTCTGTCTTTGTGTATGTTGAAATCAGTTTTCAGAAGTCCCCAGATATCTGCGAGATCCGAACCTTAAATAATTCTATTGGAAATACGATCGAAAAGAACGCTATTTAAAATCAGTCCAATTTGTCCATAAATAACGAAGATATGAGTAAAAATCCGAGACCACCTCTAAAAATTTCCTCAGAAATTGAGATTTTTTATTCATGCTCAAACAGAAATTGCAAAAAACAAAATACATAATCATACGGTAAATTTTGTTATTGTACTCTTGTTTATAAAAACAAGGCACAACGTGAGCAGCAGAGCGAGAGCAGCACTAGTGTGTTGTTATTGGCTAGAAACATAAAGTTATGTATGTGGAGCGAGGCTTAAGTTAGAAGCCATAAATGGGAACTATTTGGTACTTTTTGAATTTTATATAATATTGAACTTAGCAGCATGAAATTTAGCATGTAGGGCCTTGACAAGGTAAGAACCTACAAAAAGGTACTTTTTGGTACCTTCTACAAAAGGTACTTGTTCAATTTCCTAGAAACATAAAATTAAGTATGTAGAGCCCGGATTAAGTTAGAACATATAAAAGGGCACTTTTTAGTACTTTTTCGTGCTACAAAGGTACTTTTTGAATTTTCAGGATTAGATCTACAAAATGTACTTTTTGAATTTTCAGGATTAGATCTACAAAAGGTACTTTTTGAATTTTCTATAGTATTGAACCCCATAAAAGGAGACTTTTTGTTACCTTACCGTTTTGCAATTGGTATTTTTTGATTTTTTATACCCTTCACCTTCGTGAGAAAGGTATATATAAGTTTGTCATTCCGTTTGTAATTTCAATAACATAATTTTCCGACCCTATAAAGTATATATATTCTGGATAGCGGAGTCGATTAAGCCATGTCCGTCTGTCTGTCTATCTGTCTGTTGAAATCAGTTTTTAGAGGTCCCCAGATATCGGCAAGATCCGAATCTTCAATAATATAGTTAGACATGCTTTCTAGAAGATCGCTATTTAAAATCAACAAAATCGGTCTATAAACAACGGAGATATGAGCAAAAATCCGAGACAACCTCTGAAAATTTCATCAAAAAAGCCACATTTTTTTCATGCTTTGTTAAAAAAGCAACAACAACACTGTGAATTGGATAAATATGTACATGTACGTGTGTAGATGTATTTGGTTTTATTCAGCTGTGTATTTCTTTTGTATGTTTGGATGCTGTTCTGTTCTCACGAAGGGTATAACAAGAACAAGGAGATAAAGCAGTAATATGTTGGTAATACAGCTCATATTTGTTTGAGGGTGGTAATACAGTTTGACGGTGGTATTACAGTACAACCGTTAATATTTCTTTCTGCTACAGTTTATATTTGTTTGTGTGTATGTTATGTGTGACATGTGTGCAGAGATACAAAATAAATAAAAACTGTTTTTTAAAACATATTCGGTGAAGGGTATATAAGATTCGGCACAGTCAAATATAGAACTCTTACTAGTTTTTTCTTCTATTTAACACATTTTAAGCATTTAAATTAGTTCAAAAATTCGCCTCTATTGTTATTGTTTATTCTAGTGTTAATCTATTTAACTTGAATGAAGAAAATGCATTCAAACATTCATTCATTCATTCAATTATTTATTTATAAGCAGTGTAGTGTGGCTTGGCATACTAATTGTCTGATTTTATACTTATGTACAGCGAAAATATTAAAAAGTATTATGCTGCTTTTTGCATTTTGAATAATTATTCAATTGTTTTTGTGTACTGCGGGTTAAAATGTAAACAACAATGCAACAGAAAAAATATTCGCATTCAGCGTATAATATGTATAATCTCCATAGTGGTTTTTATTACAAAATGCAAAATAAATAAAATCAAATAAAAGCCATTTTTATAATTATAAAAGTTAAAAAAGGAACAAAATGAGTTTTATTTTAATTTCAGCCTAAAAAAAAGTAAATAAAATAATGAATTATTTCATATACATTTTATATTCATTCATTAAATAATGGCTTAAATTGTTTTTGCTTCTTTTTTTTTTTTGCAAGCAAATTTAGTATAAAAACTAATTTTTTATTAGAATAAATTTGTTTCTTTGCACTTTAACAAAAAACTAAAAAAAAAACTGATTTTATTTATTCAATGCTTTCCTTTCTTTCATTTTTTTGTAAAACATTCAATTTCGCCTTTAAACGCCCTTATTGAGAGATTCGCGCAAAATGTTTATCCTTGAACTGATTTTTGAACATTTAATATCGTTGCTTTTTTACTCCCCCTAGTTGTTAGTGGTGTAGCATAGACAGTGTTGCAGCATACAATTATAATAAAGGTAATGAAATATTCTAAATATAAGGTAATCAGTGTCAAGGGAATCCTGTTCCTTTTTCAGAATAATCCTAACAATAAGAAAGGCAATAAATACTAATTCTAAAATTTATTAAATAGTGTTACGAAATATAGGAAAATTATGTTAAAATTTCATTTCTATAAACAGTTTTAAAGAACTTTGTTTTTTTATTTTCTTTATAGTTCTTATGACTTATCACAATACTGTACTTTAGTTTATTGCATTGCAACTAATTTATTTGCATTACTTTCGAAAGTCATGAGGTTAATTGAAAAAAATAAATTGCAAAATTTTTAGATTTCATTTTTGTTAGCAATTTTATTTCTATATTATGTGTGTGTGTCTGCATTAGATTATTACCATTTTATTTATTGAGTTTTAAACACTTTTTGTGTTAATATTGTATTCTTGCTTCTAAAAGACGATATGACCTTAAGTGTGGGATTTTCTAATAAAGATAATCTTCATTCTTTAGTTAAACCTGGTTTAATATATTTTTCGTGTTTTTCAGTAATCAGTTAAGTTACTTATTATCTTAGTTTATAAGTGAGAACACACAATCAACAAAAACAATAGAACAATGATTTCGGAAGAATAAAAACTATTTTAAGTAAATTGCAATTTTTTGATTTGTTTTGTATTATTTATTCTTCTTCAAGATTGACGTTTACACAAAATGTCAAATAGGCAAAAACAATGCCAGATGATTATAAAAAACCGCCGTAAACGCTAGGTTCTTTAATGCGGAATTTGACCCAATCCAAAAACGACAGTTTTAAGTTTGAAACAATGTTAGTTTTATTTATTATTATTTTAAATGTTTTTTAACATTTTTCCAACATTTTTCATTTTACAAAGGAATTGTTTGCAAAAAACAGCTGTTCATTGTTTATGTTTTTAAGTGAAAAGTTGGCAATACTAACAAAGTTAACTGATCTTAAATCCATAACTGAAAAACACAATCATCGGTTAAAGTCCTTCTCAATTTGTTTCCACTTTAATTTAACAGCAAGTTAAACCTAGTTTAACTGAGTAGTAAGAAACCGGCCCTAACAATCTCATGTAAGAACACCTATAGATTAAAGAACTGTTTTTTATTTATTTATTTATTTATTTTAAAAGACTTCAGTTCCCTAACAGCGATTGAAAATTTTGATATCAGAAAAACTTTTTCGCCAATATTTTCTAAATGGGTCACAAAAATTTCGTCATTTTGGAAGTATCCTTTACCTATCACCTGTATTTTGCAGCAATCTAAAAATCCTCCTTAGTCAAACATTCTTTCATTTTGATCATTGATTTTTAATTCTAAATTACGTGAAAAAAAACTAATGGAATTTGCGAATAGGGTTTTATAGATACTGTTTGATAAGTGTGCGAGTTGCAGACTAACGTCAACTAGTTCTGAAATAGTAGAATAAATTTCAAAAGACCTTACAGTCAATACTTAATGTCCTGGCTACCAAGGGACAGGGCTTCACTCAATTAGGGCCTTTAAATGGAACAATAATATAAGAGATTCTTACAGGCGAAGATGTAGATAAACTAGAGATAGTTGAGCATATGTCACTATTCTAGAAGACAGAATCTCAGGTTGAAATGGCTGGAAAAAAGTTATATGACAAACTGGATTGCGAGACTCAATCCTTGCAGTCTACTAGATTTTATGAGGTGAATAAGTCATTTCTTCGACTTTGTTTTATGGGAAGACTTAGATTCTTTCACAATTGTTTCGTAGTGAATTTTGAATCAAATAAAAAGGACATTCCTCCTATAACAAGCTTGTGTTAATATAAACACTTCTTCATGTATTTTTCAGTACTTTTCGCTTCTTTGGAAGTTCTTTTTTGTTAGGTATGTATGGAAGACTTAAATTCTTTCACAATTGTTTCGTAGTGAATTTGGAATCAAATAAAAAGGACATTCCTCCTATAAAAAGCTTGTGTTAATATCAACACTTCTTCATGTATTTTTCAGTACTTTTCGCTTTTTTGGAAGTTCTCTTTTGTTGGGTATGTATGGATATGGAATTTTCTATTAATTTTAAACAGATTAAATAGCTGGACGAAAGATTAGATCTAAAATGCATTACGTTAGGTAAGGTTAGGTTGTTAGGAGGATGTATACTACATCAAATCCGAAGAAATACACCTAGGCTACATTCGGGCCTGTTGTGCGCTCCTATCATGAGAAAAAAAGAAAAAAATAGAACTGAATGAATTATTTTTCAGTGTTCAGAAACTCAGTTTCCTGAACGTAATTCCTAAGAATCTTCCAATCAGTGTTAATCAGGAATGTTATTTCCAGAATTACAACACTTCCAAGAAACTTGGATCTAACTTCGACGAATGCCTGACAGTGGCAATGTGTAGTGCTCCAGAGTTTCACTGTCCTCTCAGCATGCTCTACATACGTCTGAATCCGCACGTACATCTGTTCCCAAACCTTTTTTCGCTGGGAAATTATAAAAAACATAATATTTTCATGCGTTATTATACCCTACACCACTATAGAGGGGAGGGTATTATATGTTTGTGCTGATGTTTGTAACATACAAAAATATTGGTCCAATACCCACCTTAAAGTATACCGATCGATTCAGAATCATTCTTTGAGTCGATTAAGACCTGTCCGTCCGTCCGTCCGTCCGTCTGTCCGGTTGGCTGGCTGGCTGGCTGTCCATGTAAACCTTGTGCGCAAGGTACAGGCCGCAATTTTCAAGATAATTTGATGAAATTTGGACCAAGCATGTTTTTTTGGCACAGGGACACGGGATTCGAAAGGAAGATATATAGTTTCACTTCCCGTTTAAACCCGAATTTCCTCAGGAAATTAATTTAGGAATTTCTAAAACAGGTGTTCTGAAGCAGTTTGTCAAAATTGAAACGTCTCTTATGCGTAAACCAGATGTGAGGAGAATGTACGATGAGGTGCTGAAGGAGTATCTGGAACTGGATCATATGAGGCCAATAAAAGCTGGAGATCTGGCCGTTACACACTCGTGCTATTTACCTCATCTTCCAGTATTGAAACCTGAGAGTAAAACTACTAAGCTTAGGGTTGTGTTTAATGCTTCAAATAGAACATCCAGTGGTCATAGCTTGAATGACTGTTTGTTTGTAGGGCCCACATTGCAGGCAGATTTGGTCATTTTGATATTGAGATGGCGATTATTTAAATTTGTATTTAATTGCGATATTTCGAAAATGTATAGACAAATTCGAGTACAATCATCTCATACACCATTCCAGCGAATTCTTTATAGGAGTTCTGCTGAGGAAGATATAATAGATTACGAACTGCAGACAGTTACCTTTGGTCTAAATTGCGCCCCATATTTAGCAATTAGAACTTTGCTACAATTGGCAGATGATTGTGAGCAGAACTTCCCATTGGCTTCGAAGATTTTAAGGGAAGGAATGTATGTCGATGATGTATTGACTGGAGCTCATGACGTTTCTAGTGCGTTGTTAGCTAGAGACCAATTGATCACGGCTTTGTCGTCTGCTGGGTTCGAATTAAGAAAATGGACTTCGAATGATAAGTCAATTTTGAAAGGTTTGTCAACTGATCATTTAGTTGACGCCAAGCTTTTAACATTTATGGAATCTAGTAGTTCGAAAACGTTAGGCATATATTGGAATGCGCAGATAGACTCTTTTTACTTTAGGGTATGTCCTTTAGCAGCGAAATCTTCTTATACGAAAAGAGAGGTATTATCGACCATTGCCAAGTTTTTTGATCCAGTAGGTTGGTTAAGTCCAGTCGTTATCATAGCCAAGATAATTATGCAACGCATCTGGCTTGACGGAATTGGATGGGATGACGTTCTACCAACCTCGACTAGGGAAGAGTGGTTGAAATTTGTAAAGTTCTTTGACCAAGTTAATCTTATCAAGATTCCAAGATGGGTTAATTATTCGAAAGATTCGGCTGCAGAAATTCATATATTCTCTGATTCCTCCGAAAGAGCTTACGCTGGAGTAATATATATTCGTATAGAGTCACCATATGGCGAAGTTAGTACTAATTTATTATCCTCCAAGACTAAGGTAGCCCCATTGAAATCTATTTCATTACCTCGCCTTGAATTGTGTGGAGCAGTTTTAGCGACGGAATTGTTTAAGAATATTGTTAGTGACATTCATATTCCCATTAAACGCCTATATTGTTGGACAGACTCAACAATAGTATTGGCATGGTTAGGAAAACCCCCTTGTACGTGGACCACGTTTGTTGCCAATAGAGTTTGTCGAATCCAGGAAACCACTGGTAATCATAACTGGTTTCACGTTCGTTCGGAAGATAATCCTGCCGACTTAGGTAGTAGAGGAGTAGATCCTCTTACTTTGTCTCGAAGCGAATTGTGGTGGCATGGTCCATCGTGGTTAAGTCAGGATAAATCCAAATGGGAATCACGTAGCTTGAATGATATGAATACTGAACTGGAAGTTCGAAAGGTGAAAATGAATGTTACTTTCTTTACCCAATATCAAGACGTCTTGGAAAGGTTCTCATCGCTTACTAGAGCTTTACGCGTTATAGCCTACATAATGAGATTTTTCAACTCATGTCACCCTGCACAAAAAGGGCAATTTAATTACGAAACAAGACAAATTTCATGTAGTGAGCTCAAAATGGTGAAACTTCGTTTAGTTATTGTTGCTCAAAAGGCTTTTTATGCCGAAGAATATGGTTGTCTCTTGGAAAAGAAACCCTTACCATCAAAGAGTTCATTGATTCCATTAAATCCATTCCTCGATGAAAAGAAAGTGATGCGTTTAAATGGTAGATTAGTCAAATCACCTTCATTATCTTATCGGGAGCAATACCCCATTATTCTACCTTACGGGTGTCGGTTAGCGAAACTTAACGCAGAATTAGTTCATCGGCTGACGATTCATGGCGGAAACGAGTTAATGCTAAGAATATACCGATGTGAATATTGGGTCCCTCGATTGCGAACTTTGATACGTACAGTAGTTCATCATTGCAAACGCTGTATGATTGATCGAAAACGTTCATGCAGTCAAATTATGGCGGCGCTCCCTCAGGAGCGTACAAATATCGATAGACCATTTACAACCACTGGGGTTGATTTTGCAGGTCCGTTCGATGTAAAAACCTTTACGGGTAGATCGTGTCGAATAACAAAGGGTTATGTATGTGTTTTCGTTTGTTTTTCGACCAAAGCTATACATTTGGAAGCAACTTCGGAGCTAACCACTGATGCTTTTTTAGCCGCTTTTGATCGGTTCATTTCACGAAGAGGTTGTCCTCAAACAATATTTTCGGATAACGGAACAAACTTCGTAGGGGCATCGAATGAGATTTTTAAAAATTTTAAGACTTTTCTGAAGGAATGTCAAGTTAGAATGTGTTCTTCGATTGGTTATGAGAATTTAACATGGAAGTTTATTCCAGCCGGCGCACCTCATATGGGAGGCCTATGGGAAGCTGGTGTCAAGAGTTTCAAACTCCATTTTAGGAAGGAAGTTAAGGATTGTAAATTCACCTTCGAAGAACTATCGACAATTTTGGCTAGGATCGAAGCTTGTCTAAATTCTCGACCCTTGTGTCCCATGCCGGACAATCCAAGCGAACCTATTGCGCTCACACCGGGCCATTTTTTAATAGGTTCTGCAATACTGGCACCGCCAGAACCGACAATTTATGAAAGTTCGATTAGTATTGTAAATCGATATCGGAAATTGAAAGCACTTATTCATCAATTTTGCAAAAGATGGAAAGAGGAATATTTAGTCACTTTGCACAAAAGATACAAATGGCAGCATCCTCAAAGAGATGTTAGCCTAAATGATTTGGTGGTTTTGAGAAATGAGCAATTACCTGCTACTGCATGGAAGATAGGTAGAGTAGTGAAAGTTTACAATGGTACTGATGGTCACGTTCGCGTCGTCGACGTTCGGACGTCGAATGGAACTCTTAATAGACCAATAACCAAACTTGTTGTTTTACCAAATTAATACTTACCATTTTATGTCAATTTCTTCCTACTAACTTTTCTTTTTCCTAGAATAATGGACTCTGTTAGACAACTCAACGATTTGTTGGAAGATGAACTTCTTAATGAAGATCCAAAGGATGTTGCCAACTCATCGTTTCTAAATGTTGATGCACTAAAGGAAGCAGTGCAAAATTTGAGCGCTCCTAAACCTTCGGAGTCCAATATTTCAACGGTAACTGTACCGCCAGTCGTGGATGAAGTAGCAACCATAGAGATTGCTGAAGTGCCATCCATAGTTCCACCGCCCACTATAACAACAAATAAAGAAGTGGAAGCTTCGGGCTCGAATCCTGTCATTCATCAAACACGCCGGAAATGTCCGATATGCAGGAATAAGAATCACACCTTGAGATTCTGTCGGAAGTTTGAGAAATTGAATTTGGAAAATAGATTCCGTAAAGTGGCGTTATATAAAATTTGTTATCGATGTTTGTCTAGTGGCCACATTAGTAAAAACTGCAAAAGTGGGGGTACCTGCAAGTATTGCAAAGAAACCCACCATTTCCTTCTGCATCCCAAGGCCAAGGCTACGAAGCCTAGAGAACATCAGGCCACTTCGTTTGTTAATGTACAAATGCGACAAGCCGTAGCTCTTTCCCCAACCCTGCAGATACACCTCTGTTTGCCACACAGGAAAATTTTGGTGAGATCAGTTTTGGACCTGTGTTGCCAAAATAGCTACATTTGTGCGGAATTGGTCTCTAAACTGAAGATTCCTGTTGTGAAGATTGGAAATGACGAATATGGCAGGTTGGAGATCGAGTCGCGGTTCGAAAGTACTCAACGCCTTGTTATAATGGCTAGAGTCCACAAAATGGATCACATAAAAACTCCGCCGATCTCCGTGTCGGAATTAATTTTGGAACCTTTTAAAGGGCTCCAATTAGCCGATCCAGCATTTCATCTTTCCGGTAAGGTAACGTTGGTTCTGGGGCCAGAAGTAGCTCCGATGATGATGAAAGGCAGGATTTTGCAAAGCCCTGGGCTTCCACTTGCCCAATATACCATTTTCGGATGGATTATATCGGGATTGTCGCCGTATTAATCGTTGAGTCTTTATGATTCAACCCGAGTCCTTTATGACTCAACCCGAGTCCTTTATGACTCAACCCGAGTCCTTAATGGCTCACCTAGGGTCCTTAATGACCCACCTTAAATAAAACTAGAGTCCTTAATGACTCAATTTAATTTGAAAAAAAAAGAATGTATTTATTGTTTTTTATTATTATTATTTTTTTTATTTAGTACAGTCCACTTAGGCCCTTAATGGCCTAATAATTTTTTAATTACAACACCTTAAGTGTTGCAAGGGGGCCGGCAATGTTTAAGTACGAACTATTTAATGAGCGGATATTTTTCTTTAAGTGTATTACATTGTAATACACTACCTTTAGTTTACATCTTTGATGGAAAACTATGATAAAACTAACGAGTAAACCGCTAACGGAATTTAAACATTGTTTGCCACCAATAGAAAATTAGTTTAAGTTTTTTGATCAATCGTTTTTTGGAAGCCGACATTTGCATTTCTGCAAAGAGCTCTTTTTTTGAGTTACTAAGGTAAATTAATAAAGTTGAGATTTATTCTCTAATTTTGAATTTTAAAATATAAATCTTTGTCTTTTTTTTTTATTTTTTTTTGTTTGTTTATTTGGTTTGAACCCTGTCGGATTTGACGCCGAAACAGCAGGTATCATTCAAAATCATTAATTAACATGAAAATCTTGAAATAAATTTAGCGATACGTACAGAATTTTTGGTCGATAATTTTCTAAAATTGTATATGAACAATGCTTTAATTTTGTTTTTTTTTTCAAATTTTTTTTTCTTTTCCTCATTTGTATATTTTTTATGAAAAATATTCGGTTTTGGAGTGTTCAGTAGTTTGTCCGTGGAAGTGTAGCAGAAGGTCATTTTCATATAATTATAGGATACAGGTAAGGATAGTTTTATAAAAAGTGGACGTAGAAAGGGCATCGGATCAAGGTCTTATATATGCATATAGTTCTTTCGACTTCTTTCAGAGCTTATACCTATCGGTGTGCATTTATATTGAATCGAAATACAAAATTAACATTGAGGAGAGGTGTCGAAATTAAATGTTTATATACAATGCAACTTTTTATAACAAGGCGAATATTTACTACTCTATTTCTTATTCTGTTCTTTTTGTTATTAGCTGTCAGGATATGTATGTATGTATGTATGTATGTATGTATGTATGTATGTATGTATGTATGTATGTATGTATGTATGTATGTATGTATGTATGTATGTATGTATGTATGTATGTATGTATGTATGTATGCACGAATGTATGTAGAAAAAAATATTCTTGAAAACGAGGATGTAATAGCCAGTTGAAAACTGGGACATTGCTATTTGAGCATACAGGTCCAAAATAATTTTATATCTTAGAAAGGGTTTTTGATCTTATATAAAAAGTCCTCCAAACTCAAAATATATTCCAAAACAAGTTAGAGTGATATATTCGGCTGGGCCGAATCTTAAATACCCTCCAATAGCTACTTTTATATTTATTGTTGATATTTTCTATGCAAAAGCTCTGTACAACTCTTACGACAATTGTATGTTTTTCGAATGTCGTAAGAAAGTTCAGTGTTGTCAATTGTTTATTTCAGCATATAAATAATTCAATCGATTTTGGCATAAAAAAAGATAAAATGGTAACACAGAAATTACAAACAGCTGTTTACCAAAACAAAAATAAAATTTTATTAAAAACTGTTTATTAGTTTAAAATGTGGAATAATGAAAATAATAGAATTTTTAATAAAAATAAATTAATTTGACATTGTTTGTTTTGATTGTTTTTTTCATTGTGAACGTAAACTGATGACTTGCTACAAAAATATGTTCACAATCACTGTTACTACACTTTAGTAGATACAATACACAACTTGATTGTGAATTAAAGAAATACTTTTCTAATTGATCAAGTATCTGTAGAAATTAGCTTTCTCATGTCTTAAACAGAAAAATCCCAAGATTTAAATCTATTACAATTCCAAGATTTATTGAACATTACAAACGCCATTTTCTTTATATTTTTAAAGCGCTTAGCGATATTTAGTAATTTACATGTATGCATGTGTGTGAAAGATTTAAGGATTTTCAAAATTCATATACATATATAATTTTATTTTACACAAATTAATAATACAACTAGTTAAATACGGTTAAAGCGTTTTTAGGGGCCTAGTATGGAGATGTGACCAATTATAGACCGATCGTAAAAGATTCTGTAAGCTAAATTTCTATACATAAAAGCTATATTTCAGTCAAAAATTTTGTATTTATATCGTAATTTAGTAATGGGTAATGTGTGTTTCAGTGATTTTCTGAAGGGAACCTTGTATGGGACCGACCGCATCCATGTTATGAATCGACGGTGAAAAAATCTTGTATTTGTACCAAGTTTTGTATCAATAATTTTGTTTAGTAATCAGCAATGCCCTTTTAAGAGATTTTCATAAAAGGACTTATGTCCAAATATGTATATAAAGACAAAATTTCAAAATTCTGTATCTATATCATTATTTTGTAATAAATATTGTGAATCTAAGTGATTTTCTTTTTGTATTTTTGCAAAATATGTTATTTGTATCACTATTTGGTAATGAGTTATGTTTCTTTAAGAGTTTTTCTAAAAGGGACATTGTATGGGAGCTATGATCAATTACAACTCAACAAAACTAACTGTTATTTAGAAATATATCCTTTTCCCAAATTTACCGAGGATCGGTCCATATTTGACCTATATAAAGCCTCATTTAGAAATTTTAGTTTTTAACCAATATATTGCTAAAATATTTTGGAATTATGGTAATATTCAACATAAGTTTCTTTATAAAAAATAAAAATTTTGTAAAAAGTAAAAATTTTAAAAATATACTCATGGTGTAGGGTATTATATGGTCGGCCATGTCCGACTATACTTTCCTACTTGTTAATGATAAGTTTTTGCGGATGTTTTGATAAATACTTCTCGCTAGCACGTGTAATCTTGGACTCGGAATACGATCGGAAAATAACATGTTTAATATCATAAGACATGATACAAATATTACATCCTTATTTATATATTTATCTAACATCCATATACTCCCAATATTCAAGAAACCTACCTAATTGTATTTTCACGTTTGTATGTATTCCTGAACATATACATCCATATGTATATGTTTAGCTTTGAATTGTTGTATTTATGTACATACATATATATCTATTTACATACCTGGGCACCTGTTAATGTTGCCATATCCAATATGATGTTAGCCTTTAAGTCTTTGTGGGCATAGCAAACACCATCAGCCAATACTAGACGTCCCTCAGCATCTGTGTTATTAATTTCAACGGTACGTCCAGAATACAATGTATGAATATCATCGGGTCTATTCATATGTTATTTTGTTGCAGTTACAGTGTTAATTGTTTGTTTTTTTGTCGGTTAGGTTGGGTTATTGTGTTTTTTTGTTTTAGAGTTTATGGGAGTTTATTTGTATGACCAGGATATAGTACAACAAAGGAGTTTATTTATTATTGTTGTTCCACATTGTTGTTCATGGATGGATGATGTTGTTGTTGATATTTCGTGCAAATGTTGAGAATAAAAAGGATATGAAAAGAAAAGAAATTAAAAAATATTTATACAACCGTGTAGAATATGTATTATTAAAGTTTTTAATTGGAAAATATCTGTGCACATGCAACAAGTCACTTGCAGCCATATTTAATTTAGATGTTTTTTGCATTTTTCTTTAGAAATTTGTAATAAACTTAAACTCAAAAACTACTTTTAAAAACCTTTACTTTCTATTAGAAATAATCGCTTACCTTGTGGCATTGGGACCAACGGAATTCTCTGCCATGCAGAAAATCGCATGTAGATTTTCCTTAAAGCCACATTTAACAGCAGCATAGAAAGCTCCCAAAATAGCAGCAGCTCCTCCACAATCCCTTTTCATGCCAGGCATAGCAGTCTTGCCTTTAATGCTAAGGCCGCCAGTATCGTAAACAATACCTTTACCCACCAAAGCAATAGTTTCTTGAGCACCTTTTGGTTCATAAGACATAACAATTAAAGCGGGAGGTACTGCAGCTGCCTTACCCACACCATAAATACCACCAAAACCACGTTCACGCAATTCTTCGCCACGTATTACCAAGGGTTTAATATTCAACTCGGCACCAATACGTTCGGCTTCCTCAACAAAATGACTAACATTCATTTCATTGCAAGGAGTATCAACAATACGGGCAGCTAAACGTATGCCCTTGGCAGCATCTTCCAAGCAACCAATTTCACTTTGATCCAATGGTGTTTGCGACACAGCACCATTCTTATCAATAATTATGAATTCTATATGAACAGTGGTTTGATTGCTATTATCACCAGCGTTTTTCATAGGTATATCCTGATCACCAGCTGATGCAGCATTGGCAGTAGAATTTCCCAAACTTCCAGAAGTTTTACGGGAATATAGAGGAAAAGCTCGCACCACAGCACAGGCACTGGCAAATAAATCTGCACGTTCGCATACTATAACAACACTCTCCTCATTAACATTAAGTATATTGTTCTTAACCAAACGTGTTATGGCATGAGCCCGGGAAGGGGTATTATGACGCGAACACTTTAATGGTACAGCAGCCACTGTGGCCACATCTAAATAGAGTGAAATTTTATCCGTAGGTGATGGATGTAAACAGGCAATTGCCTTATTAAAGGTATCCTCACTAACACGTGGCTCTAGTTTACATGATAAATCGGAAAATTTCAATAAATTCAAATGTTTTAATTGACCAATTATCAAAACTGGCTTAAAATGCGGATCACTTGAAGTCAGCGAAGCATTGAACTTCAAATCAATGGCCATCTAAAACAAAAATAAGAAATGAAAATTATTTTTTTTTATTTTTTTTTTTTTTAAGTCATACATGTTCTTGTTTTTTTCTCCTCAACATGTTGCCGCTGATATTTTAAAATAATAACTAAAGTTTATTTTAAAGTAAAAGAAATTTATCAACTAGTTAGTTTTGCATGTTTTTAATTTTAATCGCTTTTAAAAATCAGATTAAAATAACATTTACTTAATAAATATGTACATACACATGTATGTATGTACTCAATATCAGTTATAGTTGCATAGATATCGTCGCTACATTAATCTTATCTTTCGAAATAATGCTATAAATTCTGTTAAATTCGTTTGAACAATTTGACTTAGTGATTTCTTTTACTTATTAAATCACATAGGATCTATACAGATTTCTTGCATATAAATCTAGTATATCTCATGATAAGCTGATATGAAATCATTATCAGGTCTATTCTGAATAACAAATTCCAAAGGAGTTTGTTCCGTCTCCTATACAATTGCCTTGTATTATTTTTTTGGATATGATTACATATACATATGAAGAACTTAAAACTACAAGAGTTTAACATACGCACAGATATCATTTTAATTGTCCCAATAGGTTGACGAACTATTGATTGATTGATGGTTAAGAACAATGAAGAATTGCCCAAAACCAAACATAACACAAATGAAAGGACTAATTACACTTGACGACACTGAAAATGTCTTTTAAATAAAAATGGTGATTCCTATGTATTTCCACTCGCTGAGTTCAAAAATTGTTATGAAAATTGGTGTTTTTTAAACGTTATTTAAGACATTTTTTGTTATTTTTTATGTAGGGTAGAAGGGGGATCATATGCCACTTTTTTTTTGAGGCGGCCTCAAATTAAAACCATAATACATATTCCTAATTTTTTTCTTTGTTCGGATACTTAGATATGTTGGCTTTAGTTTTATTCCTTTCATTTACATATTTTTTTAACTTTTCCGCACTAACCAAAAACGGCGATACCGCCTTATCCATGGGGTAAATGTGCCAAGGGTATGGGGCAGATTTGTCATTAGTAAAATAAAAGAAAAAATTACAAAAATAAAAACTTATTTTGCTGTTTTATACTTTAATTCATTAAACAAAGTATAATAAACCAGATATTTATTGTTTATTTCATAAAACTTAACAAAAAAAAAAATAAAACAAATTATTACTGATTTCTTCTACATCACAAGAATTACATATATTTGGCGCATATGCCCCACGGGCAGTTCTGGGGTTTAGTTTCAATTTTTTCCGGGCTTCAAATTATATTATCGAAAATATTATTATGTCTTATTGTTCACTATTATTGACCTTCTAATACTTAGCAATATATTTTTTCTATAAAAAAAAAACAACAAAAGTTAGCAAAAAAGTTCACACAGTGAAATATTTTCACAGCCCTTTTAAAAACAATTAATCATGTCTGCCTCTCATCATATGTAAAGTTAATATTTCAAATTTTCAGGGATCATAGATAATCGATAAACGAAAACAAAATTTGATAATGCGATAAAATCGATTACTCAGTTTTCAAGTTATTCGCTATTGGGAGATGTGCCCCTATGGCGTATGATGCCCCTTCTACCCTAATTTCACAAAACCGCATCAATATTCATAGAGTTATTTAACAACATGGTAATCTATATAAAATTATCTATCATTAGAATATAATAGACAGTTATGTATAACAGGATACCTTGGATGTCCTATAGCGAAGTTAAAAATTGTACTTTTTTGTTTTATTCTTATAATTTTAATTTAAGATAAACGAGTTTGATTTAATTTTACAATATAGTACCAATACATAACAATAACAACAATTTCAAAAATCAATTGGAAATTATTTAAAAATATAGTGATATATTTTGAAAAAAATCGCGTTTTTAACAAATTTGCAATTTAAACCAAAAAATGGTATTATTGGTCTGTGTTGGGGAACAAAACTTAAATGAATTTATCCCAAAGTAGTGTTATAAGGATAAAACAACAAGTAAGTGTTCTATATTCGGCCGTGCCGAATCTTATATACCCTTCACCATGATGTGTTAAAAAATAGTCACTACGAATTTTATTGTAAAAAAATCAAAAAATACCAATTGCAAAACGGTAAGATACCAAAAAAAAGTCCCCTTTTATGGGTTCTCACTTAATCCAGACTGAATTTCATGTTTCTTGGTTCAATATTATAGAAATTTCAAAAAGTACCTTTTGTAGAACGAAAAAGTACCCTTTTATATGTTCTCGCCTAATCCGTACTCTACAAACTTAACTTCATGTTTCTAGGTTCAATATTATAGAAAATTCAAAAGTACCTTTTGTAAAACGAAAAAGTACTAAAAAGTCCCTTTTTGTAGGTTCTTATTTAGTCAAGGCTCTACATTCAAAATTTCATGTTTATACCTATACACCACTTTAGTGGGGAGGGTATATTGGGTTTGTGCTGATGTTTGTAACATACAAAAATATTCGTCCTATACCCACCTTAAAGTATACCAATCGGCTTAGAATCATTTTCTGAGTCGATTAAGCTATGTCCGTCCGTCAGTCTGGCTGTCCATGTAAACCTTGTGGGCAAGATAATTGGATGAAATTTGGCACACACGCTTCTCTTGGCCCAAGGACGAAGCCTATTGAAAATGGTTAAAATCGGTCCATTATTTCGACTAGCCCCCATACAACCGTACCCCCCAAATAGGGCCTTTTGGCTTATAATTAATTTAAATGATCTATTACGTTAACAAAAGTCGACAAAACTTAGTTTAATAGAACTTTAAATGACACTACCGATTTTTGTAATGATCGGGCTTCATTTGACCCTATCCCCCATACAAACTCCCTTTCAGAAAATGACTTAAAGGTCAAAATTCACTTACAAACACTTTTAAATTCTACATAAATAATATTGAAGAAGACTTAACTCCCCCTACCAACATTTTTAAGGATAGAGCCATATTTTGCCCTACTCCACTTTGAGACCTCTTAAAAAAATCCCTTTTTTGCCAAAAAAAAGTAAAAATATTCCGAAATAAAGTTAAAAAACAAACCAAATGCTTTATTTTTTTTAATAATCCCTATTTTTAACATACATACTGACTGGTGTAGGGTATCATATGGTCGGCTACGCCCGACTTTACATTCATACTTGTTTTAGGTTCAATATTAGAGAAAATTTAAAAGTCCCTTTTTATGTGTTATAATATTATTGAAAATTCAAAAATTACCTTTTGTAGAACGAACAAGTACTAAAAACTGCCTATTAATGTGTTCTCGCCTAATCCAAGCTCTACATAATTTCATGTAAAATTTTGATGGGGACATTTTAGGGTCAAATGAGGCCCTATAATTATAAAGTTCATGAGGGTCATCAAGGCTAGTATAGAACATGGTTTTCAGCTTTTTGTCGAGATACGAGTATATTATGGGGTCTACGAGTATTGTATGGGGCCTAGGTAAAATAATAGACCGATGTTAAATATTTTTATGTGCCAAATTTCATTGGATTATCTCTAAAATTGCACCCTGTACAATATTTACAAACCCTATTCGGGGGTACAGTTGTATGGGTGCCAAATGAAATAATGGACCGATTTTAACCATTTTCAATAGGCTTCGTCCCTGGGCCAATAAAATATCATGTATCAAATTTTATTGAATTATCTTCAAAATTGCGACCTGTTGTTTTATAACAAGATTTACATGGACGGACGGACTCACATAGCTAATTCGACTCAGAAACGGATTCTAAGCTGCTGTAGGTTATACATATAAGATCATGGTTTTGGGATTATTCAAAACTTTTTTAGACAATAACAATATAACAAGTTAAACTAAACAAATGTTTTAAAAAACAAAATTCCCATTCTTTTTAATATCGTTTAACTCTTCTCAGACCTCTTATATTTATAGAAGCCAAATTAATGGTTTGATTTTTCAAAGTGAAAATATTTAAACAAATACATTTGTAAAATTTTCTTATCAGAAAAAAATAAAGCAAACAAAATGCAAGTGTCCCACACGAATTTTTATTTACTATGTATTTATGTTTTAATATACTAAACAAGTACAAAATGATTGGATTTTTTATGATATCTCTTCTAAACGCATACATTTAAAACAAAAATAGTTCAAAGAACTCATAAAAGAAAAATATAAAAATATTAAATAAAGAACATAAAGCTTATTGCAGTTAAAATTATTTTCAAAAATAATTTATATTTTTTTTAATACTAAAATGCATACAAAAAAGATTTGATTACTAAAGAAAAAATGCACATAAAGAAATTCTGCAATTAGCAACAAACATTAAAAATTTTAAAAAGAGAAAAAATATAAACAAAAAGCTCTAAACGATAAGAAATAATAAATATTTGCAAAATTTGTTGTTATTTATAGATTTAAAAAACATTAACAATTTTTTTTATTTTTCACAGTTGCAGAACTTTCAAAAAATGATTTCTTGTTAGAAAATTGAACAGAAATCCATAAAAAGAACTGAATATTAGACAAATTTGAAGACAACCAAGAAGTTAATCTCCGATTTTAGTCATTTTTAAAATCAGTAATAAGACTTGTGGCTATTTTACCCTTTATTCTAACTAATCAAGAATAAAGGGTAAAATAGACTAAACAAGCGGCTTGACAAACATACTTTTTTCATTCCAACACACACTACACAAACATTGCTGGATGAACTGGGAGTTGAGTACCTTACAAAAGTCCTCAATTTGTCGATGTCAACTCTTATAATACCCGAGTTTTGGAAATTGGGTAGGATTGTTCCCTTGCAAAAGCCAGGGAAAAGTGCAAACCAGGGAGAATCATACAGGCCTATCTCCCTTCTGTCACCAATTGCCTAGACACTTGAGACACTATTCCTCCCGGAATTACAACAACATCTACATCCAGCACATCATCAATATGGATTCCGCGTAAAGCACAGTGCAACAATAGCTTTAACCGCCATCACCACATAAGTTTGCCACGGCCTTAATCCGGCCCGACCATGTCAACGAACGGACCTCGTGGGACTCGACCTATCAAAGGCGTTTGATACGGTCAATCACGCCATTCTCATCAGAGACATTCTAGCATCTAGTCTCTCTGACAACACCTACAGAGGCCTAGTGAATTACATGTGTGGACAACAGTTTTTTGTGGAGTTTAGGAACCAGAGATCTAAATATCGTAGAATTAAACAGGGAGTACCCCAAAGAGGAGTTGTTTTGCCGATCCTGTTTGATTTATACATGTATAAACTCCCGACACCCCGGACGGCGTCCAAATAATATCTTACGCCGATGACTGCTCGATATTGGCTACGGGAAATAATATTGATGACCTTTGCGGTTTGATAAACAGTTACCTTTGTGATCTTATCAGCTTCTTCCATTCGAGGAATTTAAAAATATCACCTAAGAAATCCTCTGCAACTCTCTTCACCATCTGGACTAAGGAGATAGGGCAAGAACTGGATGTGATAGTCCACGGTAAATCACCCCAATATACTTGGTGTCACATTCGATGTCCTCAGCACGCACCACTGCAATCTGTAACAAGATGCGAAGTAGAAACAAGGTACTCATATCTCTAGCCGGCAGCACTTGGGGAATGGATAAAGAAACCTTGTTGACTATCTACCAAACGATTGACTGGTCAGTGGTAAACTACGCAGCGCAAGTGTGGACACCAAGAGTTAGTGGAAGAAGCTTCAAAGCTGTCAAAACGCAGCCCTACGAACGGTGACAGGCTGCATTCAAATGACATGCGAAGAACATCTGCATCTGCAGAAGAAGCTTTTAACATCATGCTGTCTAAGCAGTTCCTACTGGGATGTCATCGGAGGGGCCACCCGAATCACCATCTAACTGAGTTAGAACACAACCCCCCAGGGCATGTCAGGAAAGATCTTCGTATGTATGAGAGTGACATCCAAGAACACCTGAATGATTTAGAGGACGAAAGCTCATACAGGAGCGGTGGAAGACTCCATCAATTCCCACCGCGATAGTATAATACGGGGAGGTCGTGACCCCACCCGTTGTAAACAATAAACGAAACCTACCACGTCGCACTAGAGTGGTATTGGCACAACTAAGATCGGAATGGTGTACCCTTTTAAACTTTTACTGGTCGAGAATAAACGACACCATTCAAGATCTTTGTACTACATGTAAAAGGGGCCCACACAACATCTTTTTAGCTGCAGGGCAAATCCAACTCAGTTGGAACTTGAATCCCTTTGGACTCAGCCATTGGATACGGCTCGACTACTGGGTTTAGATCTAACAATACAAACGGATTGACAAAAATTTAAAATATTTGTTTAAAAATCAAATTTTTTTGTTATTTTAATCAATCAAACCGCAAGCGTTTGTGCAAACACCCTCATACACTACACAACAGGATTGCGCAAACGTAAAATACTTGTAAGTTTGTCAAGCCGATTGTGTAGTCCATTTGTGCGAATCATATGATCGTTTAATAAAGACCGAGTTTGAAAATATTAAATAGAACAATTCTTAAATGCAAGTCAAGATTTTTTTCAGAAAATAGTTTAAAAATACAGACACACAAACAAACAAACTTTTCGACAGACTCTGCTATCTTAAAAAAGATTTGATTCCTTAACTGCTCTGATTAAAACAAAAGGCGTCAACAATTAATACACATAAAAAATAAACAAAAAAATATATTGCTGAAAAATGTATGTAAATATGTACAAAAAGAATGCTAAGAGACAACAACATGTTTTGCGTCAGTGTGTTTGAAAAAAAATCTAAACTAATTCCAAATAAAAAACTGATTATTCTCATTCTTGTTCAATAAAAATGGATCATACTTTTATGTAACCTTACTTTTCTGTTCATCTCATATTTTTAAACAATAAAAGATTTCTTTGTTTGAAAAAGAAAATTATTTAAACTAACCTTAGAGTTGGCCCCAGATTTGGTTGCTGCTAATGTTGTTGGCGTGGAAGTTTTGGTAGAAAAATTTCGATGATTTGCTGTTAAGTTTCCAAAATCACGTTTATTAACTTCAAAAGCTGTTGAAGTTGATGAAGTTGTTGCTGTTGTTGTGGCCGTAGTCCTGCTAGTATGATGTCGTGTAAATATATTTGTTAATAATTTTAATTTAACACTTTTATTAAAATTCAATAAATTATTATAACGCATTAAATTGAACAATTGTTTAATAATAATGGCAAAAAGAGTTATAGTTCGCCCTAGAAGAAAAAAAAAAAAGAACAACAAATAAAACTTGTTTTACCAGCCAACACACCTTTTGTTTATAATAAATTGCAACAAAAACAACAATTTTTACTTCTTGTGTTCTTTTGCCTCGCGTTTAGTCTAACTCCTATTGTGTGATATTTATTAGATCACACGGTGTAGGAAAAGTACCAAATTTATTTAAATTTTATTTCAGTATTTACTTTAAATTTGCAATAATTATCAAACGTCTTGTTGTTGTTTTGCTAAAATGAAAGAATGCACAATAAATGCCGGTATTTTTTATTATTTTCGCTGGCACCAATTCAGAATGACACGACTAAAACGTAAACGTCAAAATAATAAATTTATGCTTTTGTTTTTGGTTTGACCATAGATGGCACTAAGTGAAAGTTCTGTAAAGCTTTTATTTTGTTATTGAAAAATAACCGTTATTTTTAAATTACTTTAAATCAAATCAAAGTAGAAAAAGTGTGTACATAATAAGTCCGTATCCATTTTTATTGAAATTAGAACAAAAAAAAAACGTAAAAAAATGTAAAAAATCCACAACTAGTTTAAAAGTTCAGTAACGTTTCCGTTTTGTTTTCTACGTAAGTACGTGTCAACCAGTGTACACTTAATATTAAGTGTACACTGGTGTCAACTGTTTTTAAGAATAAAAGAAAATCACCTCTGGTTTTTGACACACCAAAACAGAGTTGTTTTTTCTTTTTAAGCTTAAAAACTGTGTCTAAACTTTTGAACCAATGATTATCGGTGGACCCATTTTAATAATTAAATTAATATAATTATAATAAGAAAAACACGAATTTTTTTAATATCTTTTTTTGTCTTTTCTTATGGCTAGTGTTGCCATTTCGGTGCTTTTGTCAAAGTTTGTTTTGAAAATTGTTATGATTGTTTATGTCGCCATTTTTAAATTGTGTTTTGCTATTAGTGTTCTATAAATCGACTTTCGAATAATCGAACAATCGACTTTTTGTCGAAAAAAGTCGAAGTCGATTATTTTGTTCCAAAAAAGTCTATAACTCGACTATCGTCTGTGAAAAAAGTCGACTTTGTGAATAAAAGTCGAAAAAAGCCGAAAAAAGTCGATAAGTCGAAAAAAGTCGATAAGTCGAAAAAAGTCAAATAAAGTAAAAAAAAGTCGAAAAGTCAAAAAAAAGTCGAAAAGTCGGAAAAAGTCAAAAAATCGAAAATTGTGGAAACAAGTCAAAAATTCGAAAAAAGTGGAAAAAAGTCAAAAACTCTAAAATAGTCGAAAAAAACTCGAAAAAAGTCAAAAATAGTCGGAAAAAAGTAGAAAGAAGTCGAAAATAGTCAAAAAGTCGAAAAAATCGAAAAGTCGACTATTTGTAAAATACTTATAGTCGAAAGGTCTAAAAGTCGACTATTATGTATTCGACTTTTCATAAAATGCAAAAAGTCGACTTTTAACTAAATGAAAAAAGTCGAAAAATGGACTTTTCGTTTCAACTGTAGAACTCTATTTGCTATATGTTAAAATTTGTAAAAAAGTTGATTGTCTCTACTATATTAATTTACTTTGCGTCAGACTTTACGTATGTAGAGTGTGATCGTGTGAAGTGCGCTTTATGACGTTTATGTTAACAGTACTGTCAACTATTATATTTTCCTTAGCACATTTCAAAGTTTTTTCACTCTTAATTTTGGCGCTTTTTTAATTTTAAACTTCATAACTTTTAGTGTGATAAATTTTTTAAATAAATATTTACCATTTTAAAAAATACATTAATTTTGTTGTTAATTTTTTTTAATTGTTTACTTTTTTTGTATTTTATGTCAGCTGTTTATAATTAGATATCACCTTACGTTGCGGATTAGTTAACATAACTTCAACGTTATGGTTCATCACGCAACGGAACGTAGAGACTAACTGAGCCTTTATATCTGACAATTTCTGGCGGTTTTTTTACATGATTTAACAGGAAATGATGGAAAAATGTTTGCAACACTGGATAAAATCCAATTTAAACGAATTGAAAATAAATTTCTATCAGTTAGTTGAGGTGTCGGTTTGCCAACAGTTGCGTGCAGCTCGAGCCAAATAGTTTACTATACAGAAAAAAACATTAAAGAATTAAATTCTTTTTTGTTTTAATTAAAAAACTAATAAACCAACTCAAAAGTTTTACTTTGTGTTGGGGAATTGTTTAGTGTGTGATTTGTGTGTGCATACAACAACAACAGTAAAAGTACAAAATGTACCATTTGAAAAGTTTAGCTCGTCAGGCTGCCGTCCGCCAGGATGTTGCCACTTTGGTTAAGGCTATGCCCACCGCTGCTTTGCAAGCACGTGGCTATGCTGAATACCAAATTCCCGAACGCCTAAAGGATGTACCCACTGCCAAAGATCCCCGTTTCTTCGACATGGTAGAGTACTTCTTCCATCGTGGTTGTCAAATCGCCGAAGACCGTTTGTTGGACGACATGAAAGGCAAATTGTCCATGGAAGACAAGAAAAAGAAGGTTAAGGGTATTTTGATGCTTATGCAACCTTGTGACCATATCATTGAAATTGCCTTCCCATTGCGTCGTGATTCCGGTGATTTTGAATTGATTACCGGTTACCGTGCCCAGCACTCTACCCATCGTGTGCCAACCAAGGGTGGTAAGTAAAAGAAATTCCAATTAAGAAATATGGTTATTCTCCCCTTTTTTGGGCTAATTTAAGAAAAATTCACAAAATTCTTTATAAATTTTATTAAAAAAGAAATACTAAAGATGTCTGGAATTCCCTGCTCTACTTTAAATACCTCAAATACTTTTCATCATTGCATTATGTAATAATTTTTCTGTTTCCTTTTTCTATATACTTTTTCAACATTTTTTGTTTCGTTGACGCATTGTTGGTTCTTTATTTTTTTATTTTTCGTCTTCGGCATGTGTCTGCCTTCTTATTGCAATGTTGTTGTTCATATGTGTGCAAACAAAAACAACAAGTACCGCAACGAACATGTTTACAAAAACACAAACAATAATGATTATTTTGTTTGTTCTATTTTTATAAGTATACGAAAATAAATATTTATATTCTTTTTTTAATTTAGGAGTTTTTTGGTTAATTATCTCACAAACAGGCTTTTTTAAAAGATTGTCTTTACACATACATACAGGTGTTTTGTATTGCATAAGTCTAGACGCATTAGAACATTGATTTAACCTCCCTAGAGGGTGGTGAAACCTATTACCATATATTCTTTAATTTGTTTATGTTTAACATCAATGGCCTTGCACTTGTGTTATATGTACCTGTTTTTAAAAAATTTAATTATAATTTAGACTTGAATATTTCATAACCAAGGCCATTATGAAACGACATTTTAGATTTTAAAAAACAAAAACAAAACTACAATTTGTATTAAAATTGTAAAATTTCAAAGAATTTTAACTTAATATTTGTAATAATTCTATAATTTAAAATTATCAAAATCGGTCCAAAAAATACTGAGTATCTTGGAATGAAACAAAGTTTTTAAACTTTTTAATAAGTATATTGAGAATTTCATTTTTTTTGCAATTTGGACATGTTAAACAAGATTCCACCAAGTTCTATATCGTTTCCGAGATGTTAGCTATTTTGACTTGCTCACCTTTGTAAGAAAAATATACATATTTATCCAATTCACAATCCGTGTTGTACGGTTGTATCGTAGTATGTCCTAATTATACCCTACACCACTTTAGTGGGGAAGGTATATTGGGTTTGTGCTGATGTTTGCAACATACAAAAATATTCGTCCTATACCCACCTTAAAGTATACCAATCGGCTTAGAATCATTTTGAGTCGATTAAGCTATGTCCGTCCGTCCGTCCGTCTGGCTGGCTGTCCATGTAAACCTTGTGCGCAAGGTACAGGCCGCAATTTTGAAGATAATTAGATGAAATTTGGCACACACGCTTCTTTTGGCCCAGGGACGAAACCTATTGAAAATGGTTAAAATCGGTCCATTATTTCGACTAGCCCCCATACAACCGTACCCCCAAGTAGGGCCTTTTGGCTTATAATTAATTTAAATGATCTGTTATGTTAACAAAAGTCGAAAAAACTTAGTTTTATAGAACTTTAAATGACACTACCGATTTTTGTAATGATTGGGCTTCATTTGACCCTATCCCCCATACAAACTCCCTTTCAGAAAATGACTTAAAGGTCAAAATTCACTTACAAATACTAATAACACTTTTAAATTCTACATAGATAATATTGAAGAAGACTTAACTCCCCCTACCAACATTTTTAAGGATAGGGCCATATTTTGCCCTACTCCTCTTTGGGCCCTCTTAAAAAAATCTCTTTTTGCCAAAAAAAAGTAAAAATATTCCGAAATAAAGTAAAAAAACAAACCAAATGCTTTATTTTTTTAAATAATCCCCATTTTTAACATACATACTGGCTGGTGTAGGGTATCATATGGTCGTCTACGCCCGACTATACATTCATACTTGTTTTTTTATTATTGATTTGTTTTTGTTTCAAAAACTTTTATTTGAAAAATTTTTATGATATACAACACTACAACGATATGACATCAATTATAAATTGGACAATTAAGTTTCTCATTCCGTTGGTAATTTCTGCAATATGATTTATCGATATTTTTAAATATATTTTGAGTCCTTATAGATAGCGGAGTCCTTTTAACCATGTCTGTTGGTATGTTGACATCAGTTTTTAAGCACTCCAGATATTTGTGATATTAGAATCTTGAATAATACCGCTTTCGTGAAGCTTTCTATTTAAAATCAAAAAAATTAGTCTAAAAAATACAGAATATTTAGGAAGGAAACAAAATTCTTAAACTTTTTAATAAGAATAGCGAGGAATTACATTTTTTCTTTGTAATTTGGACATGTTAAACAAGATTCCGTAAAAAATTTAAATGTGTTATATAGTTTCTGAAATGTCAGTCATTTAAATCTTAAAATTTACTTGAAAACTAATACTCTTACTTTCAAAACACTTCACCTTTGCATTTACAAATTTGTTTTTACAATTTTTGAGAATACAAATTTGTAACATTCTCTAATCACTGCAATTATATGACTATATTCCAAATCCCTTTTAATCTACATATAAAAAATACATACATACATATGTATTTGTATACAATAATATACTTCATTATCAGTAGTTTTTTTTTTCTTTTTGGTACTTTGTTTATTTAAATGATCATTTTTATTATAATATTTGTTTATTTGTTTACATTTGACATACAAAAAATTTGCAAACAAAAACAATAAAGTATTATTATAATAATTAGAATTTTGTCATTGGCATATGTGATACATATAAAAAAAAAATAAATAATAATTAAATAAATTTTCTGCAACTGTTTAGAAAAACCTTTAAGTTGTTTAGTATTTGTAAACATTTTCATTAATAATTCATTATTATTAATTAATTGACTAATGTGTAAAACACGTTAACAAATACAACCTCTCAAACTAAAGTTTATATAAAAATTATAACCACTTTACTAAATTTTAAATAAACTAAATAAGTTTTTAAAGTTATTTATTACAAAGTAAATTTTATTTGTATTTTAAATTAAGGTTTTTTTCGTTGAAATAAAAAATTAGTTTTATCAGTTTGTTTTAAACGATTTATTTTCACACTTTTCGTAAAAATCAATAAAATAATTAGCAATAAAGTATATTTTTTAATAAAATAATAATAAAGAAAAAAAATTTAGTAAAACCTTAAAAATACCGGCATTTAAGTTAATACAAACACGTTATCAAAAAAAAAAGTAAAATAAATAACCAATAAAATTGAATAAGAAGCTTGGCAACAGTTTAAAATTAAAAAAAATAAAATAAAACACATGCAACAGTTGTTGGAAAAAACCGCATGATCAAAAAATATCAATCTCTTCTCTTTTTTAAACAAGCTCTTATAGTTAAGTATTAAATAAACAACCGAAAAATAAAATGATTAATAAAATTATTCTTGTTGTTGGTAGATATTTTTTGTTTGTTTGTTATACACATTTTAATCTTTTTTTTTTTTATATTATACCATGATGATTTTTGACACGTTTTTGGAGTGTACATAAATATATTATATATGCATATATTTTGTTTTTATTATTATTTGTATATATACATATTTTTTACGTAAACAACACCGATAAATTTCTATTAATATATTTTGTACACCAATTCGTTAGTTTCTAAATATTGAAAATACTTTGTTTTTGTTTTGTATTTATTTTTTTTTAAATAATATTAAATATTTTCGTTTAAATTTCAAGGTTAAAATGTCGCAATTTTTAAAGAATTTTATTATAGCTTTGCTATATAATAGTTGAATTTTGATAAGAAAACTTTTCCCATAAGAAAATTGTCACTTTTATTATGTATTTTTAAAATCTACTTGTGTTCTATTAAATTTTGCTTTAATTAAATAAACTGGATGAAACAGAAATGTATAGATACATTAAAAGTTCAATAGGTTTAGTTATTATTTGTTTATTTATAAAACTATAACACAGATGTACTTAATTCCAATTAGCAAAAAGTTGATTTGTATTGAAGAAAACAACTTTCTTAATTAATTATTACCCAGCAAATAATATTTAAAGAAAAACTAGAATAGTTTTAAAAAGCTTTACCAGATGTTCTTATAGTTTTAATTCAGGTCTAAGTTGGGAACTCCCACGTCATCGTTTTTATTTCTTAAGGATGGTCAGGCTTGTGCTTGTTGCTGGGCTTTCGCCAGAATTACTTCTCATCCCCGCACTAATTTAATGCACTAATTCGTATAACTTTTTCTAAGTTATGCGTTGTCTTCATTAAACGTGTGCTTTCGTTTTACCTCAGATTGAGGTTATGATTTTAACTGGTGGAGACCATAAAATACTCACGATATAACCTGGTGGAGACCATTTAAGCTAAAATATATACTGGTAAAGACCTTTACATCTCTAAAACTTATTTCTGGTGGAAAGCAGCAATACTTTTGATGAAATTAAGTTCGTTAAAACCCAAAAAAAGATGTTCTTATTATAGTAATTCTAAAAATGTTTTACAATTTAGTATAGAATCAAGTACCGAACTGTTTCGATCCAATACTTAATCCTTTCAAATACATGTTAGTGCTCGGGACTGTTTAGGTTAGGTTATTAAGGGTGTAAAAAGGTGCAACTCTACCCCGATATCATAATGTCTATTATGATTCCCTTCATAGAAAGTGATACAAATTAGTGCTCGGAACTAATTTAGAACTAGTTTTTTCTCAGTGATTTTTATTTGTCATTGTTTGGTTAGGTTATGATAGGTTATGCACCACAAAAAGGTACAACTCCACCCGGATATCATAAGGTCTATTGTGATTCCCATCAGATAAAGTGAAGATCCAAAGAAAGAGAAGCAAACACCCTAGAAAATCAAAAATATCATAAAAAAGAACGTTAAAAGAGGAAAAGAAACCGGTCGTTATCCAAGGGGTTTCAACCTAGAAATTCTACTGTATCAATTTCCTAAACAAAGAAGTGAAAGAGAATCTGAATCTCTAGCTGCTGAACAGGTTATTATTGCTAAGAAAATATGTACCTGAAGTGGTTACAATTTGTTCTAAAAGTTGTTTTAGAACAAATTCTAAATGTTTTCCTGGGTTATAATATTATTAGGTAAACAAATATAAATATATAAAAAAACTAGTTTTTATTTACTTATAACTATCAAAAATAATAAAACTTTACTTGTTATTAAACATTTGTATCAACGAATCCAATAATATTGTAAATTTTATTGAATTCATCAATAAAAACAACAAAAATCTAACATTATCAGGGGGCAAGTCACTACACACACTCATTTAACAAACTGCCCCTAATTGATGGCTGTTGGCAGGTTATTATTAAAGATTATATAGTTTTTGACATATATCTTTATTAGGGGTTTCAACAAAAAAAAAATGTGTCATTTAGGCCTTATCTAAATGTAGATATGATTATTATACTTTTCTAAAACTTTATCGTAAATGTTAATCTTATACTTTTAACATTTCAAACAATATTTATAAGATGTCATAAATAAAATAGATTGAGTGGTTGTTCCTTTTTTTCTCTCTCATCTACTTGATCAAGTCTTGTGACAAATTACTAAGCGCGCTTATCAATTTACTACGACAATTGTGTACATGCATTAAAATAATATATGTAATGTAAACCACTTATAGTTTGTAACATATAGATTATCCAGTAGATTTTTCATATTCTATTAAATAATGTTCTATTTAAAACCACACTATGGTTTGCCTGACATTTTAATGCTGCAGTCTAATATATTTGTGTCTTTTTACACGCAAAACAAAGTAAAAGTGATTTTATTATCAATTGTATTTATTTATTTATTTATTTATTTCAAGTAATATAAAAAGCCTTCCTAGGCCAATAATTATATATTACACGTTTTAACACCTGAATAAAAATTAACAAATTGATTAAAAAAATAAATGTATTTGTAAACAAATAAATATGCAAATATTACTGCTACGATTAAATGTATTTTTAATCAGCTTTACAATCAAACACAAGTTTGAACATTTTACAAAAAATATATATATTTAAAATTTTAATTGTTTGTTTTCCTGCCTGATCATGTGTTTTTTGTTTAGAACTCTTATACTCTTTTCTTGCATATGTTTACTAAATTTTATCAATAAAGACAAATGATGCAATATAAATTGTATACGTACTCATTAAACAAAGTTAAATTTATATATTTTTTTGAAACAAAGTTTCATTTTATTAATTTAATATTTTATGCATTTGAATATAAATTGTTGAAGCACGTGATATGGTCTCCTACTTTTAATTATAAAAGTATTATAACATCTTAACATTTATTGTTACCCTTAAGATTTGTGCCTCAAGTATATCTAGAAAATTTGTTTGAAAAAAATTTTTATTATTTACATAAAATCAATGCAAAAACGTTTTTCTATAGAAATACATTCTAAGAAGTTGTTTCGGACCTAGTATGCATTCCATTGAACTAATGTAGTATCAGTGCATAATAAGAGTCAAAGAAATAGCTCCTTGAAACTCTTTAGAAGAATTTTAAAGCCAAAATAATGTTTCGAGAAAAGGTTTTCAGAAGTAATAAAGACATTACTAGTTCCATGGCAGTTCTTTAAGAATCTAAAGTGGTTCCATACGCACTAGTTCTAGAACTAGTTGTTTTTAGAACAAGCTCTTAAATTTTTAATAGGTAGGTCATTCGTAGTACATGTTTCTAATTGGTAAATGATATTTTGAAATACCCCTAAAAGGTATGGTTATGTTATACAGACTGTACTCTCTACAACGAGTATCGCTTTACTTGGGTCCAATTAGGTCCCTTTGTAATGTCTGGAAAGAAAATAAGATACGAAAGCGATATAGACAGCGTTGATAGTATTAAGAAATGAAGAATAAACTGAAATGGATTTGATATCGAAATAATATATAGAAGAGAAAAACATAGGGTGTGTTTAATTACACACCCATTTCTAAAATCTTGCAAGAATACGTTCAGGTTGAACAGTTGATAGATTAGAAAGATCCAAAAAAGTTTGGCGACCCTATTGCCTGATAACGAATCGATTAAAGGGCTGGGCAATTACAGAAGATGAGTAATTATTTCCTCTTCTTCATTTTGATGCTTCTTGTATGGTTTCCAAACTTGGAATGACCAGTAAGAACTTATAATAGAGTGCTTACATGAGTTCTGCTAAGCCCTAATATTTAGGATGTTTTATGAAGATCCATATATAGCCATAACATCTTAGCAATCGAGCAAATATGTTCTCGAGACCACCGGTCTTGAGCTGAACAGAAACAAATGTTATGTATTTCTTTCTTAATGGCAGTTAGGGGTAGCATTGGTCTATATCCAGTATGGTCCTCCTCGTGCCAGCTTTTGTCAAGATATCAGCAGTATTATTTCCAGTTATATCCCCCTGTCCTTTGACCCAAACTGGGGTAATTCTTGAATGTCTCGCCATCTCCTTTTTGTCGCAGAAATTTCCGCTTATAAGATGGTGCGGGTTTCATCATTGAATCGGAAAGAGATTTTCGTTTAAAATTCTTCAATGAATATTCCACCGCTGACACCTGTAGCAGTATTATTTCCAGTTATATCCCCCTGTTCTTTAACCCAAACTGGGGTAATTCTTGAATGTCTCGCCATTTCGTTGAGAGACGTCCGCATTTTCTTGGACAAGTTTTGATGCAGATTATCAGGGATTTGATAGCGGCTGGGCTGTCAGTATAGATTCTGATATTCCTATAGAATATCCAATAATACCTAAGCCAATTAGAGGTAATTTTTGTCGCAGAAATTTCCGCTTGTAAGATGCTGCTTTCATCATCGAGTTGCAAAGAGATTTTAGTTTCAAATTCTTCAATGAATATTCCACCGCCGACACTTTTAGCTGTTTTAGAACCATCTGTATACATATTTAGGCCGTCAACAACTACAAGTGAAAGTTCATCATTATCAGGGATTATGCTATACCGGAAGTTTCTCGTAATACACGGTTACACCGCAATGCAGTAGTCAGAGATAAGTTGTAGATTTAGCAGAAAATCTACAATCTTTGCATGACCTCTGCAGCCAAGAAGATAAAGGTATTTAAAAGGTAATTTACCTACCGCCTTTGCAAAAATGATTATTAAGATACAAATGGTTGTTTTTAACACCTATTTTTATAAGGAAAATAAATCTATAGTAAACCACTGTTAACTTTCGTAATGTTTTTTGCACAAATCAGCAAGTATTTACCCACAACTACTATGTAAATACCGGGTACAATTCCATCTATACAAAGATGCTACGTGCGAAATTGCTTTATTTAATAAAAATAATTCATTTCAAATTTACATAATAAAATAAATATTTCTTATAACCTCTAAAAAAAAGCAAACATTTAAAATTATTTTTCACTTAAAATACTAATCTTATTTAAAATAATTTTAATAAAACCAAAATTGTTTGTTTTGTTATACAAAATTGTTATGTATATTTAAATTTTTTTTTATAAAATTAAATTGTTTTTGTTTTCCTATTCTTTTTCATTCTAAATCACCTGACAACTAAATCTTGTTTTCACACTTTTAGCAAACAATTTCTTAAGAAAAACATTTATATGTCAAGCGGTATACATACATATATGTATATGTATTTTTATCTAAAGTTGCTATATATATATAAATAACCCACATGGGGGTATGTGTAGTACCTATATATATATAAACAAACGAGCCCCCCATTTTATAGTTGTCGCTGCTAAAAGTTTTATTTTTTTTACAAATTCAATGTCATAGTATTGGTCAAATTGTTACTAACGTTTCTAACTTGTTTGGTTGTTTGACGTAGTGGTAGCATTTAATTTAACAATCTTAGAAAAAAACAACATTTTAAATATTTAACGAAGAAGATATTTGAAATTTAAATATAGTAACTACATATGCTGATTAGATTATGAGGTTTCTTTTTTGTTTTCGTAGATGTTTTTTTTTTGTTTGTCACGCGATTTTTGTTGACGATATTGGCCGAAAATCAGCAAATGAAATTGAAATAAAAAATGAAATTGATTGCGTATAAACTCGTATAATTTAGATTGTTTTTTTGTTGAATTTATTTTCTATAAATTTTTATATGGTTTATTTGGCGCCAATTAATTAAAATTTACAATGATTTTTTTTATTAAATTTAATAGATTTTATTAATTTAAAATTGTTTTTATTTAAAAAAGTTATATAATAGTTTTATTTAAAAAACAATAGTCTTATTGTTTTAATAAAATTCCCAAATTAACTAAATTTTGTGTCAGCAGTTCTTAATTTATTGACACAAACTATTCTCTAATGATCTTTCTCTATAATATTTGCATAATATTAAATGTGCATTAATAAAATGTGTTAATTATATTTAGTACACATTCTTATATATTCACATTAAAATTTTTTAAATATTGAAATTTTTTTGTTGCTATTTGTTAGTTTTTTTGTTTTTTTTAAGAAAAAGATAACACAAAAAATGAAATGCTTTCATTTGGATTTTAATGCGCAAATAAACTAATACAAAAGCAAACATTTTACGCATACTTATGTTTTTTTTTTGTTATGTATGACTGTATCATAAATAATTTCGTATTTATTTTTTTACGATTATTTGTTTGTTTTTATTTTTTTTCGTACAATTTTATTTTAGTACAATATTTAGTACAGTTTTTGTGCTAAAAACTAAATTTGTTTGTTTATTTTTTGGGTGATCTAATCATATAACAACGAAAAATACACACGTAGTAGGTTTTTTTTTTTGGAGCAAAACAAAACCTACCTCCAGAGTAGTAAAAACTGGTTATACAAATGTGATTTTGCACATGACAACTAACCCATAGAGGTATTGATCGAATTTTAATGAAAATAATTACATATTTTCAAATCAATATACATATAGTGTGTATGTATACCAAAAGTATATAACGATAGGTGAATCAAATTTTGGAAATCAATCAATTATATTTAAATCATACGAATCAATACAATTACAATTTTAGCTTTATTTGAGGTTCAATTATATTTGAAAGTTTTATAAAGCTTAAAAGCTATTTCATATTTCTTCCCTACTAAAGTCTTTTAGCTTTAATTAAGGATCAATTATATACGAAAGTTTTATAAAGCTTAAAAGCTATTTCATATTTCTTCCCTACTGAAATCGGGTGACTTTATTGTTTTTAAGTCACTTTTTGCAGTTACATTTCCTTTTTGTGGGATAACCTAGCAGTTTGTGAGTTTAATACTCCGCCAACACGCTTCCAAGTTAAAAAATAAAAGCTATTTGTATATTAGGTTATGTTTTAAAGGGAGACCGCCATTTTAACTTCCTTCGTAAAGATTCAAATACATAGAGGCTAAAGAAAAATACAGAAAAAGTTATGGAACTAAGGTATAAGAGACTTGCTCTAGTTTCTTAACCATGTCAGTTCCATTCATTAGCTTTCTATATCCATAAAATCCAACAAGTATCCAGGATACATTTGCATCAAATCTTGGCGATAATGATTTAGACATTTAATTATTCTCGGAATGAATGATATTGTCATAGAATTTTTTAAAGGTTATGGTATAATAGCTATTCCTCTGGATCTTCTATATATAACGAATTATATCTTGTAAATTGTCAACATAGATCCTTGCTCTCCATAGTCATATGATTCAATTATGTTACTTTTCTTTTTTGTGGGATAGCCTCTTATACTCCGCCAACATACTTCAAAGTTGAAACTAAAGCTATTATAACTCTCTTAATCAAAATTATAAAGACTTAAGAAAAAGACAGAAAGAGTTATGGAACTGAGGTGTTAGAGACTTGGTCTAGTTTCTTAATCATGCCAGTATGATATTGTCCCTTTTATTAGTAAAGTTTTAATTGAACAAATAACTCATTTACTTCAAGTCTAATCCAGGTATACACTTACACATACATTCCTATTCGTGAGTTAGAAAGCCATAATACTATATCCATTCAATCCAACAAGTAACCAGGTTACAATTGTATCAAGTCTTGGTCATAAGGTTTTAGACATTTAACTATTCTAGGTATAAATGATATTATCACAGAATCTATTAGATGTAATCGTATAAAAGTTATTCCTCTGACCCCTCTATTTACATCGAATTATATCTTGTAAATTGTAAACATAGACCATTGCTCTCCATATCGCTAGTATCTCCGCAATCCCAAACGCACTACATTGGTCTGAGATGCTAAAGTAACTTCTTATATCCATGACAGTAATGTTATCAACGGCGCCAGTCTCGATTACCCATTTGGAATGCGTTACTATGTTTTGCATACCTATTATGTTATAGTTGTCCCGAAATCCTTAATAGTAATTCTATAATGTGAATTTCTTAAACGTTTGTGCTTGATTATCTGACAAATGTTTGACTTCGTATTAGTCATTTTCTTTCATGAGTATGATTCTTTCATATTAGTTTGCTAGCCATGTTTTGTTATTTAAACTTAATGCAATATTTTACATGGAGAGGTGCATAGAAGCGGCTATTTAAAATAAAATTTATTAAAGTAAAAACCTTTGAAGTTTTTGTTTTATAACAATTTTATCATTTGTCATAAACTAATAAAAAACCTATGGTTAACAAAAACATTTTGGACAAATATCCCCAAAACGAAACCATAGTTAGCAACTAAATACAATTTTTTTTATTTTTTTAAAGTAACATTAAAATTCTTTAAGATAACACTGTAAAAACAATTTATCTTATCAAACTCTGCAAGTAAACACACACAAAAAATATATATAAAAAAACAATGTTATAAAATTATAAACTAACTTAAAATTAAACAAAATGCATGGTTTCCCAAATTTAAAAAATTTCCTTAAAATAAACACCTAAACTATTTTTGAACAAAAACTTCATTGAATAATAAAAATCAATTGAATTTGTTAAAAAAAAACTAACAAAATTTGTGTCAACACGTTTTCAAAATAGCTTCAAATCACATGTTTTCAAGACTCAAATGCACTGAAACGTTTTGTCTAAATGCAACCTATTTATTTGCCAAATAGTTCAGGTGTTTGCCACAATTAACAAATGAGATTGTTTAATTTAACAGACTCATCAGCGCCTAAAAATGTTGCATATTTTTCAAGACGAATTATAAAGAAAACACTTGTTTTTTCTTCGTCTTTTACTTTCTGTTAAACTTAAAAACAGACAATGCCTAAATTTATATTTTAAAGATAAGCGAAAAGGAAATTATTTTGGCCTTTAGCCAACTGAACTACTAATTCTAAAGATATACAAATATATATGTATGTAGGGAAAGACAGACATATTTTTCTTAATGCAATTATGTTTAGTATTTGCTGCTGTTTAAGATGAATAATTAAAATATACACTTTTGCCTTGATTTTATTTTTTGTTTTGCAAATGACTAATGTTTTTATTATGTTGTCTTTAAAGGTATCCGTTTCTCTATGGATGTATCTCGTGATGAAGTTAAAGCCTTGTCCGCTTTGATGACATTCAAGTGTGCCTGTGTTGATGTACCATTCGGTGGTGCTAAGGCCGGTTTAAAGATCAACCCCAAGGAATACTCTGAACATGAATTGGAAAAGATCACTCGTCGTTTCACTCTAGAATTGGCCAAGAAGGGCTTCATTGGACCCGGTGTTGATGTACCTGCCCCTGATATGGGTACTGGTGAACGTGAAATGTCCTGGATTGCCGATACTTATGCCAAGACCATCGGTCACTTGGATATCAATGCTCACGCTTGTGTTACTGGCAAACCCATTAACCAAGGTGGTATTCACGGTCGTGTTTCCGCTACCGGTCGTGGTGTTTTCCACGGTTTGGAAAACTTCATCAATGAAGCCAACTACATGAGCATGATTGGCACCACTCCCGGCTGGGGTGGCAAGACTTTCATCGTTCAAGGTTTCGGTAATGTCGGTCTTCACTCTACCCGCTACTTGACCCGTGCTGGTGCCACCTGTATTGGTGTCATTGAACACGACGGTTCCATCTTCAACCCAGAGGGTATTGATCCTAAGGTAGGTTTATAAATTTATACCACTTATCTTCTACGTCTTTACTTATACTTATACTTTCAATATTGAATTTTCATTTTAGGCTTTGGAAGATTACAAGAACGAACATGGTACCATTGTTGGTTACCCACATGCCAAACCCTATGAAGGTGAAAACTTGATGTTCGAACCTTGTGATATCTTCATCCCTGCTGCTGTTGAAAAGGTTATCAACAGTGAAAATGCCCACAAAATCAATGCTAAGGTAAATTGTAATTATTTATGACAAAAAAAATCCAGTAAATTTTTTATATGAATTTTTAATTTATTTTAGATCATTGCCGAAGCTGCCAACGGTCCAACCACTCCCGCTGCTGATAAAATCTTGATCGATCGTAACATCTTGGTTATTCCCGATTTGTACATTAACGCTGGTGGTGTAACCGTTTCCTTCTTCGAATGGTTGAAGAACTTGAACCATGTATCTTATGGTCGTCTTACCTTCAAATATGAACGTGAATCCAACTACCATTTGTTGGGTAAGTTATTTAAAAAAAAAATATTTCCTGTTTTTTATTTAAATACAATTTTTTTTATTTATTATATTATTTATTATATTTAAAGGTTTTTTGGCTTAGTTATTACAAAAAAAAATTTTGCTTAACATAATCATATGGCTTAAGCTGAAATTAAGCTAAAATTCCATTTTAATCTTTTTTTTAATTTTATATTATGCTATTATTTTCTTTAGTTTAAATTACACATTACACTTCATTTTGGTTTGGCTTCTTTTTAACTGTATTTTATTCTTATTGTTTATTAAATTCTTTTTGAAAATCATTTAAGTTTTAACTTTTTTAAGAAGACCTTTTACGAAATTTCACTTTCATTGTCTACCACATATATATTTTTATTAGTTTTATATAATTTAAAGTCAAAATACCTTTTCTTCACATTAGTTTTTTGTATTGTAGCTATTTGATTGTTGGCATTTTCGCAATAGTAATTTTGTTCTTTTTTTCGTTTTCTATTTCTTCTTAAATCAATTTAGCCTCAGTACAACAGTCTATTGAAAGATTTGTTTTGGACGGTACAGTTTTTCATTTTTTTTACTTTCATTCTTTATTATTTACGTTTTTTTTTTTGTTTAGTCATAAATTATAATTTTCTTTATCATATCTAAAAACAAAATTTATCAATGCTATCATTAGTTTTTAGTTTTCCTCCCTACACTCCTTACATTTTGTTATGTATGTTCAATATTTGGTCTGTTTGTGGTACTTGGCGGGTTTTGTTTAAAATTCATTTGAAAAAAACTTCATAATGAATTCAAATTTGTCAAGCACTGGGACAAAGCTATTGTATTTAAATGTTTTTAGTTTAGTACCTATATTTGTTTTGATTAATATTTATTGAATTTATAGTTAAAAGTATTTTTCTTAAACACCGTCCAAATAACTAATGTAAAAAGTTAACGAATATGAAAATTGCAAATTCGGGCATTATGAGTTAAAACCAAAAAAATAATTGGTATTAAATTTTTTTAACAAACTATATAAGAAAAATTAAAGTTATATGGACTATAAGAAGGGGTATAAGTAATATTTTAAAGCCTTTTTGCCACAAGCTAAAGTTAATCGGTCTGTGTTATGTCTAGTTTATAGAGCACTGTAGTATTTAATGTATTTTCCCCCAAGAAAAGCTAAATAATTATTTAACATATTTATACTTTTATATATTTATTAACAAACATAACTGCATCCCTTTAATACATTCTTTTCACACACTTATGCTTTTTTTCTATTTAACTTTTTATATTTTTATTAAAATTAATTTTTATGTAAATTTTATTTTGTTTATTTATGTATTCAATACTTATGTTTTATGTCTCTTTTTGCACAAATATTAAACAAAACTAATAATAAATATTTTTGCATTTTAACTTTCATTCATTTAAATATACATATAGAATCTGTCCAAGAATCTTTGGAACGTCGTTTCGGACGTGTTGGTGGTCGCATTCCTGTTACACCCTCCGAAGCTTTCCAAAAACGCATCTCTGGTGCTTCTGAAAAGGATATTGTCCACTCTGGTTTGGATTATACCATGGAACGTTCAGCTCGTGCTATCATGAAGACCGCCATGAAGTACAACTTGGGTCTTGACTTGAGAACCGCCGCCTATGTCAACTCTATTGAAAAGATCTTCACCACTTACCGTGATGCTGGTTTGGCTTTCTAAGGTGCTTAAATTGAAATTAAAACTAAAGTCAATCCTCTATGATGGTGCATACTTACAAACATAACTTGCAAACATATACATCTATGTATTTTAATTAAGTTTTAAGCCTTAAAAGTAATAAAAAAACAAAACACACATTAACAACTCTTAAGCTAAAAAATTCACTCGAAAACATGAAATGTTTATAATAATAAAAAAATACAACAACAAGTAGTTAAAACATTCTTTTTAAGCAATATATAATTTTTGAAGAAAAACAACATTAGTTAGTCCTGCCATTTGTCACAAACAAACAAAAAAAAAAAAACTAAAAAGTATAATTGAATTTTAATTGCCATCTTTGAATTTATCAATCGAAAAGGAAAAAACCACCACTAACGATCTTACAATGCAGCGACTTTTTTTAATCTTCTTATATTTCAATGTATTAAATAGTTCTAAAATACAAATTATTTGTTTTCCTTTTTCCTAATTTATTTTTTAAACTTTTTTCTTAATTATAATTATTGTTGCTGTTTAATATTTCTTTGATTTTAAGTGTTTTCTTTTTTTTCAATCCAATAAGCAAATGCATTTTAAATTAAAAACAAAAAGATGAAAATATTCATTAATATTAAAAAAAAATTAATTCAAAATAAAATAAAAAAATAATATAAATATCAAAAAAAATATTAATTATTGTGTTTTTAATTGCTTAAGATAGGGATTTTGGGCTAAATTGAAATTTATGAGACTGCATTACCCACAAACTGTATTATCGCAGAAACACGAATTACATGATGGTGCAAATTAGTAGTACCGGTCCACACACAGAACTATTGCTGAGAAACTTTTTCTTAATTCACTTTTAAAGTTTCCTTAATGCCTACAATAACAATTTAATGTGTGCCTAGAGACATGACAAGGGTAGAGAATACGGGGATTTTTCCCCGACCAGTCTAAATTCCACTGAAATTTGGTTGGAAAATTTTCCCCAACCAGTCTAAATGCCACCGAAATTAGGTTGGCGAACTGAATACTCTTGGGGCATACTTTTTGCAAATACATCTTAAGCAGTATGGACATATTCCAGATTGATCTATGCGATAATTGCAAAGTTTCTGAGGACACTTGACACGTTTTATTTAAATGTCTTAAGTATTCGGCACAAAGAGCAAATTTTCCGCCAATTGTAAATATGACAAACTGTTTGATTTCCTGAGGGATGATGGCCTCGCGCAATTTAACTACTGAAAGATTTCATTGATCAGACTGTAAATATGACAAACTGAGGGTCAATTGTAAATATGAAAAACTATTCGATTTTCTAAGGGGATATGGCCTTCCGGCCATTGAACTATTGACAGTTTTCATTGGTCAGACTGTAAATATGACAAACTGTTCGATTTCCTGGGTGTGAGGGTCTTTGGGACATCGAACTACTGAAAGATTTCATTGGTCAGAACGAATACTCTCAGGCCATACTTTTTGCAAGTACATCTTGATCAGAATAACCTATGCGACAATTACAAAGTTTCTGAGGAGACTGCACACGCGTTATTCAAATGTCTTAAGTATTCGAAACAAAGAATTCATTTCCCGGCAATTATAAATGTGGCTATTTGATTTCCAAGGGTGATGGTCTTAAGTATTCGAAACAAAGAATTCATTTCCCGACAATTATAAATGTGGCTATTCGATTTCCAAGGGGTGATGGTCTTCGGGCCATAGAACTACTGACAGATTTCATTGGTCGACAGTGAAACGGATCATTTATTCATCTTCATTTCATGCCTTTTTCCTTTCATAGTGGATATGAGATCCACTATTCATATGAACTCTAGGTATCTAAATGTTTTCAACGATTATCTTTATTTTCTTTGCTTTTCATTTTCTGAACCTAAATGATCATAATTGGTGATGGCGGTATGAATTTTTCGCTGAGCCTTTCCTAGTAGTTTCCCTAGTTTTTGTTTTTGTACGAATGAGAAAAAATACAAAATAAAAGTTTCAGAGTACAAGAAACTCCCTACCGCGAGAGAGATGATTGATTCCTCTTCC
Organism: Lucilia cuprina; assembly: GCF_022045245.1. Classification (NCBI taxonomy): domain Eukaryota; kingdom Metazoa; phylum Arthropoda; class Insecta; order Diptera; family Calliphoridae; genus Lucilia; species Lucilia cuprina. Next base: position 35,351,859 of record NC_060952.1, read on the forward strand.
ACACAAAATCAGTAGTTTCCCAATAAAAGGTTTCCCTGTGTATATGGGCACTTATAATTTGAATCCAGATGATTAACGGTTGTAGTTAATTGTAAGCGGATTTAAGGCCATCTTTTATAGATGGTCACTTCAGGTATCATTATAGCTACTTCTTAAGATCTAAAAAAATACACTAATTTCACAATCTCTTTTAGTTTTTAAAATATGGCGGGAATGCGGTGTGTCCAAAATATCTGCTGTCCCTAAAAAATGTTAGACGCCTCCAACTTTCATGGCAGTCAATGCTTTATTCATAAACATTTATCAAGGTTTTATAAAATTGATTTTGTATGAAAATTTGATTTATAAACCTTTGATAAAAGTTTATGAAAAAGGCGATGATATATTCGAACATTTTAAGACAAATTAAAGAATATGTTAAATAGATTTTAATAGATCGAAGGGACCTTAGAGGTCCCTACAATTTAAATTTTATTTTCAATATCTCTGTTCAATATTAAAAATATTAAAAAGAACCATCGGAAAAACGAAAAAGTACAAACATCTCCCTCAATAAATTCTCATTTTATAACTCTGTGTGTTCCGGTTAACCATTATAAAAACGTACCATTTCAAGAAGAGAAAAGTACCAAATAGTTCCCACTTACAGAATATTATTCAGTCAAGACCATGTATGTTAAAATTAATGTTCCTAGATTAAATATTTTAGAAACTTAAAAAAGTACAATTTATAAGATAAAAAGTACTAAAAAGTTGTCTCTTAAAGAATAATATTCTATAAGGACTGTGTAAGTTTAATAATCATGTGTTTTAAGTTCATATTAAAGAACATACAAAGAGTATCATTTAAAGGAAAAGTACCAAAAATGGAATAAAATTTACGTAAGTGGAATGTACTAATAAAAAGTGTACAATTTTTCCCCTTTTTGCTTAGAAATATACTTTTTCGAGTTTGAATAAAATTAAATTTTCCGTCTTTTCCCTTTTTGGTATTTTTTTCTCCAGTGAAATAGCAAAAATTTTATTACAATAAATATTACAGAGTTAGTCCGTAATTTAATAGAATTAATTCAATAAACCGAAAAAGTTTTCCTAATGTGCTAAAAAAGTACCATAAATACAGTTTTCTCCCTTTTACACCCAAAAAGGACTGAATTTTAAAAAAGTACGAAACAGGTGTCTCATAATTTTGAGAGATGAATCCAAAATATTTATAAAAATTTTATTGTGTTAATTAGATTAAAAGTTATAAGGGGCCAAAAAAGGTACCAAAATCACCTTTGTTACACATTTTTACTCCTTAAAAGTACGAATTTGAAAAAAGTACCAGACACCCATCTGCTCATTTTAAGAGTAGATACAGGTGCATTTAGAATTTTTCTTGTATCACTTATATTGTGTAAGATAATTAATAAAGCCTGTTTTACCCGTTTTCCCCTTTTTCCAAAAATCCCTCCTTAGTGGATCTACATCTACAAAAACACATCTACTGTCAAAATTTCATGATTCTAGGTTCAGCCGTTTGGGCTGTGCGATGATGAATCAGTCAGTCAGTAACGCTTCTCTTTTATACATATATATAGATTAATTCTAAGACCCATTAATAAAACTTGAAAGAATAAATTAATCAAAAGACTACATGCATATTAATTTTTACTTTTATTAAGAAACAGATTAGTAGCTCTGACTTACAGTATAACAAATACTAGAGATAAATTATTATCAAATAACAAAGATATTTATAAATTATAAATAATATCTATTAGATCTTGTTTTTTGATAGTTTTAGGAGCTTTCTTATTGAAATGAGTACTTAAGATTTCCATCAATTGATCCTTGGTACAAGAATTCAAGGACTTATTTTTAATCATTTCCTTAATATAAGCTTCATTTTTAACATCAAAATCTGCTGATAATTTAGGTTTCTTAGCGATGTTCGATGAACCGGATGTTTTATCCGAAGAACGTTTCGATACCTCTGGAATTTCCGTGCCAAATACTTCTTCAAAGGTGGGTAATAGTTTTTGTATACGTTGTGTTTGAATATCAGGATTAGGAAAATATTGACTGCCCAATGTTTCATAACTAACATTAAAAGCTAAACTCAAAAGTTTCGATTGTAATTGATCCAAATCCGGATCATATAAGATGTCTGGCTTATAATCTAAACGGAATTTTTTCATTAGTTTCTCACAGACCTGTAATCCATCATCGTTGGCATCGTTATCCGGTGTATTCCAATCACTTAAATTAAAACTGCGTATATAAGTAGCGCAACACAAATACACAATCTTAAAGCCATCATTTAGCATAATGGCTTCATGTGTTTCGGAATCAGTATTTTTCTCAACTGGCACCAGGGCTACATAACGAGGCATGGATTTTCTTCTACACATAAAAAGACAAATGGCAATTTTTTCTTTTTCTATGCATTTTTCCCAAAGTGCACGGAATAGACGTTTAGAACCCTCAATATGTATATCATCTGGATACATAAAGTTGGCTGTTTTGCAATATATTGCGCTTGCCAAAGAAGAACGTGGCTTAAATCCTAATAGCGACATTCCAGGCGGGTGAAGGTTACGTACTCTATTCACCTGCTCATAGGACAAACGCATTTTTTCGGAACCCAAATTTATTTCGTACCAAGCGTTTTTTATATTAACATCTTTTACTTCTGCTGCATCCATTTCCTTATCCTGCTTACGTACCTGCGTAATACGATGTTTACGTACCACAGCACTATCAGTTCGTTGCAATAGAACTTTCTGCGGTTTCTTACCCTTTTGGTAATAGTTGAAATATTGGGCTGAGAGTACCAAATTAGGACCCAACGTAAATTTAAAATGTCCCAATGAGCGGCGTACATAATGTTGCTTAAACTTACGATTGGCTAACATTTCGCGCAATCTTTTAGGATCAGTTGGCTCGAAACAGTCTATATCTGTGTCCTGAATTAAACAAATAAACTCTTTATAAAATAAATCATAATTAAAGATGTCTATCATGGGTATCAGATGAAATTCTACATCTTTTCCCTTTAAGTCGGCAGCTTTTTGTAGAACTTGTCTATAACATTCAGAATCATGAGGATGTGGAAGCTCAATGTCGGTTAGGTAAACAATTGTGGTATTATCAATCAGATAGTTGCAATGCTGAACTAAATCCATACAAAGCCTGAGCATGTGTGAAAAATTACAACCTTCATCCTCTGGCGCTACGCCATATATTTCATCAAATTGTGTTGGCGCCGTTTCGACGAATCTCAGAAACATTTGAACAATAGCAGTGTTTAGTTGACGTGGTGGTAAAAATACAGCACATTTCTCTGGCATTATAATGTCATCCAAACAGTTGGGCTCATGGGGTTCAGGCGAATGTTTTGTGTTTGCAAATATCAAACCTATTAAGTCCCTATCATTTACCAGGAGGCCCGATAAAAATGCTCTACGTAAAATTACCAATGCATTGTCCAATAATTCCGATCTATTATACAAATTGGCATCAATAACAAATATAATAGATTCTCGACCGCTGAACTTTTTCTGTAATTGATCACCTTCATCTTCGGAATCCGAAATCGATATTTCAAATTCTGGATTCCAGGAACTCATCTTAATTGAATTCTGCAGTGCTTGGTGTATTACTTTTTGTTATTGAATTTCGTCGTAGTGACAAAATACAAAAAGAAGTAAACAAACCAGAAATCTTCGCCGTCAAACATTAATGCCGGCGGCGGTTGATGTTAAAAATATCGGCGTTTATCTAAAATTGTGTTTCAAAATTTTCAAAGATTTTGAAAAATAATCAAAAACTTTAACGTTTAAATGCTTGAAATTAAATTACATATTATGATTTTGAATCCACATAGAATGCTTTTGAAGTGAAAAACACGTGAACGATAGATAGGAAATAAGAACACAGGCGTAAACAAAATTAGAAAAACATCAGTAACATACTAGGGTTCTATAAATCGGCTTTCGAATAATCGAACAATCGACTTTTTGTCGAAAAGTCGAAGTCGACTATTTTGTTCCAAAAAAGTCGATAACTCGACTATCGTCTATGAAAAAAGTCGAAAAGTCGACTTTGTAAATAAAGTCGAAAAGTCAACTTTGTAAACAAAAGTCAAAAATGGTCGTAAAGTCGGAAAAAGTCGAAAAAAATCGGAAAAAGTCGAAAAAAATCGAAAAGTCGGAAAAAGTCGAGAAGTCGGAAAATGTCGAAGTCAAAAATTTGAAAAACGTCGAAAGAAGTCGAAAAAAAATTGAAAATAGTCGAAAAAATTCGAAAAGTCGATAAGTCGAAAAGTCGACTATTTATAAAATATTAAAAGTCGAAAAATCGACATTTAATTAAATGAAAAAAGTCGAAAAATCGTCTTTTAACTAAATGCAAAAAGTCGAAAGTCTACTTTTCATAAAATGCAAAAATTCGACTTTTCATAAAATGCAAAAAATCGAAAAGTCGACTTTTCATAAAATGCAAAAAGTCGACTTTTCGTTTCAACTATAGGACCCTACAACATACCTACCACAAAACCTTATTTAAAGCTTAGTACCAAATAAGTTTCATTAGCATAATTATTAAACTTGAAATTTTCATTTATTTTGGCACACAAATATGACAGTTTTTCTTTAATTTTTTTTATATAGAACCATTTAATGTATAAATAATAACCACAGCAAAATATATTTGTTGATTCTGTTGTAATGTGTGCAATAGAAGACAAAAAAATATAAAGTATAATTTTCTTTAAATTTAATAATTTTTAATATCATTTATTTGAAATAAAGCATTAATAATATTTAAATAATATTTTAAATATCAAATTACAGAGGCGCTTTTAATTCATTATTAAAAAAAGAATACATTTATGAATTAAGATCAATAGCATGACTACAATAATACTATAAGTACACTTTATGGGAGGGAAGAGGTTTGTAAGACGAGTTGTAGTTTGAATAAAGGCAAATACAAATATATAATAGTTTTTAATACATACAATTTTTTTTAAGAAATTATATTGAGTTAAGTCAGAACTAATTGAACGTAATATTTACTTTGTAGCAATTTTTTTTGTTCAGCTAGTTCTACTTTTAATAGAAAAGTTTCGTTTTTCCATAAATGTGTATACCTATCTATCTATAATATCCAAATGTCTTTTTAAGAAAATATCATATATAAAAAATTAATTGTAACCCACAAAAATGAGGTGCAGTCTATCGTTTTTAGCACAGCACTCCTATTAAATTCCTAACTAATATATCAGAGTATCGAGATGATTGTGTTTTAGAAAATTAATGATTTCGGAAATAATTTCTGTTCAATATAATCATCTACCATGGCCTTAACAAGATCAGTAGTAACTTTGGGATGTTTCAATTGATAGCCAAATTCTTTTAGTTTCGTATTATCCAAATTCAAGTGTTTATGATACAATTGCTCTTCATCCAAATAGGGTGTGAGTGGAGTATTGGTTAAACCGTTTTGTTGGCAAATTTCCGCCCAAGGCGATAAATGTTTATCATTAATTTCGCTAACAGTATCGGAAAGACTTAGCTGTTAAACAAATTATTACATTAAATATATAAATGATTCTTAAATATGTTTTTTTAAATACCTTAGTAAGATTTGACATTACTATGCCAAAATAGTCAATATTTATAGAGAATATTTCAGCTAATATATCACTTATCGTCCCTTGTGTAGATTCAGCATCATCAACTATATTATAAGTCTCACGTATAGCCTTTGAACTTGTGGCCAGTTCCCAAACGGCAGCACAAACATCATCAACATGTACTGTTGATATTCTCATAGCATCATTCCATAGCAGTTTCATAGTTTCATTTAAATGTTTGTAAATGGCAGCAATTATAATACGAGGCACTGTAATTATAAAAGTATAAGGAATTTGCCTTGCTAGTATTACGTTAATGGATAAAAAATAATTAAAACTAGAAGAATTGTACAGCATTCAGTAAAAAAAACTTAAAGCTTTAAAATCCCACCAGAATCATGTTATCATCTATACATATATATAAAAGAGTTGCGTTACTGACTGACTGATTCATCATTGCACAGCCCAAACGGCTGAACCAGTGTACACTTAATAAGGTAGCCTCGTCGCTACAACAAATACAACAATACAAAAACAACAGGCGATTTGTTATTGTAGAATAATCCCATCTGTCAAAAAAAGCTGTGTGTGTAGAATGAAAAAGCAACAAATAAACACAATAAAAATATGAGTTTTTAGCAATTATTTAATTTTTTAACTATTAATATTAATATATTATATTAATTAAACGTGGAATGTCTGAAAATCATAACTATATCTATTGGGAAGACCAATTTTCCGAATAAAACGTGTTTTTTGTGGAAAGTGATTGGTCGTGTTAAAAATAGTTGAAACTGATTTAGAACGTATGTCGGAGCTAAAGATTTTCTTTTTTATCAAGAGAGAAGGATAACAAAGACATTTAATCACGATTGACCTAGAAAACTCCTTTAAAACCATAATTTTCTGAACTTTTTAAAATTTTTACACCTTTTGCGATTTTTTTTCTATGTAAACAAACAGGAATTTTGACAGATAAGATTGTAAAAGCTGATGATCAGCTGTGCGGACGAGGCTACCTTATTAAGTGTACACTGGGCTGAACCTAGAATCATGAAATTTTGACAGTAGATGTGTTTTTGTTTATGTAGATCCACTAAGGAGGGATTTTTGGAAATTTGCACATTTACGGGTCAAAAGGGGAAAAAACGGGTAAAACTGGTTTTCTTAATTATCTTACACAATATTAGTGATACAAGAAGAATTTTAAATGCACCTGTATCTACTCTTAAAATGAGCAGATGTGTGTCTGGTACTTTTTTAAAATTCGTACTTTTAAGGGGTAAAAATGTGTAACAAAGGTGATTTTGGTACCTTTTTTGGCCCTTTATAACTTTTGAACTAAATAACATAATCAAATTTTTCTAAATATTTTGGACACATCTCTCTAAATTATGAGACACCTGTTTCTTATTTTTTTTTAAATTTAGTCCTTTTTGGGTGTAAAAGGGAGAAAACCGTATTTTAATTTTATTCAAACTCATTGGGCCAATTTTTATAAAATATGAAAAAGTAGTTTATTTACTCACATAAAATAAGCTGTTGGTATATTATTTTGGAATTCGAGTACTAAGGCCTATATAGGACCAAATTCAAGTAAATTGTTTGGTACTTTTTGAAAGCACTATTTTTGAATCGTTTGAGTTTTATCTGTGATATGTAGAATAAAATACGGAACATTTTGTAAACATTATTCTCGGGGAAAAATTGTAGTCTTTTTATTAGTACTTTCCACTTAGGAAAAATTAATTCCATTTTTGGTACTTTTTCTTCCTTCATGAACTCAAATAATATGAACTCCTTTAATATGAACTCAAAACACATGATTATTAAACATACACAGTCCTCATTGAATAAGATTCTTTAAGAGACAACTTTTTAGTACTTTTTATCTCATAAATTGTACTTTTTTAATTTTCTAAAATATTCAACCTAGGAACATTAATTTTAACAGACATGATCTTGACTGAATAATATTCTGTAAGTGGGGACTATTTGGTACTTTTATATTCTTCAAATAGTACGTTTTTACAATGGTTAACCGGAACACACACAGTAATGAGAATTTATTGAGAGAGATTTTTGTACTTTTTTGTTATTCCGATGGTTCTTTTTAATATTTTTACGATATTGAACAGAGATATTGAAAATAAAATTTAAAATGTAGGGAACTTAGTATAAAACTAAAACATTAAAAAAAATTTAATCAATTTTAATTTTATATAAAAGTAAACAAAATTTTGTATGTATTTTATTTAAGTTAGGGTAGCGAAGCCCCCAGGGTATGCTAGCCAAGTATAACACAACAAATATTTTAACTTACTCAAATAACGCTTATCACCAAAACCATATACAACCGGCAAACGCACAACAGTATAATCAAAGTTCTCCATTGCCTGCAATTCTTTTTCAACTTTTAGTTTATATTTTGCAACTGCTGTCCAGGGATCGTGTTTACAATCTTCTTTTAAGGCATACTTTTCAGAGCTATTTACACAGCCCGAGCTAAATTCAATGTAACGTTGAGCCTTTATGTTTACGGCTTCATTGGCACAGTTAAGGCTTAATTTTAGAATGCCTTCCTTGTAAACGGCATCTGTTTGATTGGGACGAGTTTCGGCGGCACAATTAAATACCAAATCCCACGAACGACCAGTTGTTGGGTGTGGTGCAAAAGCATTTTTACAGGAATCTAGAAAACCGAAGTAAAATAACAAAATATATGATAAGAAATTTTAATAATAATATGTACCAATGTGTGTAGAGAGATTATTTTGAAAAAACAGCCCACATTATGCATCAACAGAATGGAACAATGAAAGAAAATAAGAACCATAAATAGAAGCCTACTTACTTTGATTTATCAGATTTGCACTGCAAAATTCAACTTTTTCGTTGTCAAAGGCTTTCGATTGTTTTGCATTCAGCCAGGCCATCTGTGGAGGCGTTTTATCAACGACACGTATTTCCTGTGACAAATCATTTTCCACTAAATAAGTTAATAAATTGCGTCCAATGAAACCGCAACCTAAAAATAACCATTATGAATGTTGTATATAATATAAAAAATATCATACATAAATATTAATAAAAATTTAAAACTATGAACTCTGTTAAAAACACCTATTACAATTATAAACTGACCACTGGAGGACATTCAAATGTAAATATGTATGTATGTAAAAAAAACGTACTTTTAATTTTACATACATACATACATGTAGATACAAATATGAACATAACAAGTGGTCGTTTCATTTTATTGTTTGTCCACTTATTACTCATTCGTAGTATTTGTCATATTATTGCTTCCAATTGTTCATCTTACCTCCTAATAATAAAACAGTTGGTTTTTCCGACATTGCTGTTTGTCTTAAGTTTTTTTTTAATTTGAAAACCTTTAACTTTTCTTTTAAACTATTTATTTTTTATTAATCAGACAACAATAATGTATTATGCAAATGTAAAACCGCTGGGAATATTATTGTAATCTTTTTCTTTTTTTTCTTTGATTAAAAGATCTGCGCCGACAAACATTAACAACGGCGTTGACTAACACTAATAACATCGGCAGCCATTTAAAAACGATTGTAAGCCGGGTAAATTTTCTGTTGTATTTTTAAATTTTAAAACGATATTTTGATAAATCGAAATTTTCAATTTTATCCTATATAAAATATAAATTATATAAATATTTTAAAAAACTAGTACAATGCAATATTCTGTCTTCAAAATTGAAAAAATAGCTAAGATATCGGCAAAATCATATATTATATATTTTGCCATGTATTTAGTAAAACTGCAAATTCAATTTTGGAAACATTTTTAAACGCATTTTACGTTTATTCGGCGGCTAAGCTTAGTCGGCTTTAAGTTAAATCGGCGTAGAAAATGCGAATGATATGAAAAATATATTTCAAATGGGACGTTTTTTAAAAGGTTTTTCATAAATTTCACTTTGTAGGGTATAAGCACATTGATATACACCAGAGTGTACAAGGGTGTTCAGTTGTCGCGGATCTACGGGGGTGGAGTAAAATTACCCACTCCCAAAAAAAAAAAAATCAAAAAGTTTTCTTATAAAATATAAAAATGAAGAAAAATAAAGTAAGTAAAAAAACGATACTTAGCCCCTCCCCAAACACTCGAGCTGGATCCGCGTCTGCCAGCTGATCATTACCCACTGAAAATTACCCACTCTCAGAAAAAATCAAAAAGTTTTCATATAAAATATAAAAATGAAGAAAGAATAAAGTAAAAAAACAATAGTTAACCCCTCCCCAAACACTCGAACTGGATCCGCGGCTGACAGCTGATCATTGTTTACAATTTTTATACATATGTATAATCGTATACAGGATTAAATCAAACGCATATAAAAAATTTCACAATCATGCGTTTGATCTCAAGTGCTGTACCTTATTAAATATACCATGATTTCATAATTTTCATGCATAACTGAAACTATACATTACTAAATTATGCAACTCTGCATGAAAATAGTAAATAAATAAATATATTGCCAATCCATTTTAAAACTGTCAATTGCGGGGAAAGAGTTTTGTTGGATAAAACATAATTTCATTATTTATTGCTCACTTTTTACAAGATATTTACCTAAAGGAATTTTTTTACTATTTAAGAAAAAAATCTTTTATAGTACTTAAAAATTATATGTAATTTAATTTGGGAAATTTCCATTAATTTTGTTGCCAATAACTTTACAAAACTTGGCATCCCTATTGTTATCAAAGATTTGTTTTGAAAATATTTAGCGCTTTTCATACAATTTTTTTTTACTTATTTTATAGTAAATTGTAATTTGATTTAACCTTGGTATTTAAAAATTACAAAATTAAAATATGTCTTTGAAGAAACAACTAGATTTATATATAGAAGTTGATGTCCTGACAGCGGGGACAACGGCAGAAGTTGTGAATGCAATCTTGGAATCATTATTGTATCAAAGGAATCAGATACCATTCGTTTATAAAACCTATCGATATTATGTCAACAAATGGTTAGAACAGGAACAGAAGCAATCAAAACTCGACGACGAAATCTGTGGAATGCAAAGTTTTCAGGTGCAAAGAAAGAAGAAACAAGCTACTGCTACCAAGGAGGCTATAAGCGCCATGAGGGAGGTTTGTTTATAAAGCTTTTTAAAATTAACTTGTTAAATAGAATTTTATATTATAATTTATTGAACAGACTATTAAAAACGCCTTTGAAAAGAAGCCTATAAAATCAATAAGATTTTTGTTTGGTTCCACCATATTTACCGCCAAGGAGTGTTATACATTACACATACCTCAAGAAAATATTGCAATTAATCATTTTCATGATCATCATAGCATATCACCGGGTAAATTAAATCAGACCTTATTGTAAGTTTAAAGTTAAGACAAAAGGTATTTTAATATAATACTAAAATGTGTTGTTTTTTTAGATCTCTATTAACAAGTGAAGATCTGTATGGCATATTCTCGCATAATTTAAATCCTACTAACATATATTTGGAATTTGAAATATTGGAAGATGATAATCCAGGCTTAATATCTAGTAAGGACGCATTAAACAAATCACCGATATTTCCCAAAGATTTTTCTTCATTACCGGCCAGCTGTAAGGACATTCATATACATTTAATGCATAAGCCAGTTGTCGCTATCGATTATAAACAACTTAAATGTTGTAAAGATCTACAGGTCTTCGAAGATCTAATAAGTTTAAATTTGGACGATAACAGCGAACGACAGGATAATATTAATAATAAATTGACAAAATCATATGCAAATTCAATACCGTCTTGGTGGGAAGCTGAAATTGTTATACGCGGTTTTAAGGATCAACCTACTAAAGGGTTTAATATATGGTCCTAATTTTTTTAATATCCGCTATGAATTTTTTAATTAGATTACTTTTTTTAATAAATAGATTATGTATTTTAAAATAAAAAAGAACTCACATCATGAATTTAAAATTAGTAATACTGTATTCACTGAATGCGCTGCCATGTAACAATTTTTTATAAAGTAGATTATTTTTATCAGTCAAACTATTTTCCAATGATCTCTTGCCTCTGACAACCTTTTACAAGCACAATAATCGTTCAATGTTTTCTCACCCCTTAAATGTTGTTGTAACAAATCTTTGGCCACTTTTTGGAACGCTAAAGTTTGACAAATATTTAGATCACATTTTTGAAGAAAGATTATTTTATATCCAGGTAACCATCCGTAGGTTTGATTTGTATACTGCGGTACTTTTAATTGACAACGTGCATCATGTTTGCGAACTTTTTCAATTTCCTGCTCATAGTATAAAATTTTCGAATATTCCGTGATCAGTTTATCAAGCGGAGACCAAAATTTTTCCGTTATTGGTTTCAGACGATAATTTGCATTGAATTTATGGTAATTTGTCTTATGTTTAGGATCACAACAACTCATAATAATTGTTTAAATTTGAAATGAAAAATTAAAATGAAAAGTTAACAAATTTTTATATTATTTTAGAAAATGCCTGCTCATTTATAAATAATAAATTCCAGGAAGTTTTTCAATATCTCATTGTAATCTTTATTGTGTTAAAAAAGGAGTTTTTGAGAAATTAATAATCACGCCTATTCTTCATTTCAATTCGAATCGAAATTTTCTCCATTTGGCAACTTTGGTATTCTGCATTTCGATTCGAAGCTCCGTTTCTAAAATAACAATTTCTAAAAATGAATTTAAGATCGTAATGCAGAATAAAGCATTGAAATAAAATGGAATTGCTTTTTCTTTATTTCGATTCCGTTTTTTGTTGGAATACCAATTTTCGATTGTTGCGTATCTGAATTCGGAAACGTAATCGAAATGCAGAATAGGGTGAATTTATGCATTTGAATCGTGTGAATTGGAAACTAATCAAATTTAAATATCAATAAATACCTCGGTATTCATCATTCTATGATGAGAGCCCCCCCCCAATCGATCCATTATAAATATTGATATGAATTTTTGATTTCAGAAAATTGGGGTTTTTCAGTGATATGAAACACGATCCGTCAATATTACATGCTACACGTTCAATACATATCACAATACAGCAAATATCACGATATATGTATATTAAACGTGTGATAGTTATGATATAATTGCCCTATGATATAATTGTCGAACTCACAATCGATGTCGTTTGATTGGATGAACATGGAAAAGGCTCGTTTTTTAGAGATCATGTCCCTGGTGGACATTTTAACGTTACGGGAGGTTGGCCTTCTTTATCAGGGTGCAAACCTATTATTCTACCTTAGAAGAATAGGTATATTAGACTTGGATAACGTGTTGTATAATACTGCACAATAGGTCATAGGCCTTTACTTCTGTTAATATATTTTCTACTATCACTCTTCCTGTAAATATTTCTTTACTATCTTTATAATCTTCCCTTCGTGATGTATTAATCTAAATAACCGTCTGCTCATAATTGTCATATTCCAAATTATTTAAAATTAGTGGTTTTTCACTAATAAAAACTTTGCACACCAGTGGACTTGGCTTCAAGAAACCTTTCAAATGATACCACATATTGCATATTTTGTTTAAGAAATACCGTAAATTAAAAAAAATATAACTAAAAAGGGACTTTTTTGTAAGAGGTCCAGCTCATGAACGGCCATCGTTAGACTAGAAATATTTTGGGATAACATAACAAAGATTATTTAAATCTGGGTAAAATATTGAATTTAACATGGACAAGTCAGATTTCTATATTCGGCTGTGCCGAATCTTATATACCCTTCACCAAGTATGTTTTAAAAAACAGTTTTTATTTATTTTGTATCTCTGCACACATGTCACACATAACATACACACAAACATATATAAACTGTAGCAGAAAAAAATATTAACCGTTGTACAGTACTACCACCGTTAAACTGTATTACCACCCTCAAACAAATATGAGCTGTATTACCAACATATTACTGCTTTATCTCCTTGTTGTTTTTATGCTTTTATTTATAATTTGTTGAGGAAATTTTCAGAGGTAGTCTCAGATTTTTACCCATATCTCAGTTATTTATAGACCGATTTTGCTGATTTTCAATAGAAAACATCTCGAAAGCATGTCTGACAGAATTATTGAAGATTTGGATTTTGAAGATATTTGGAGTCTTCAAAAAATTAATTTCAACAGACAGACGGACATGGCTTAATCGACTCCGCTATCTATAAGGATCCAGAATATATACTTTATAGGCTCGTAAAATTATATTATAGAAATTAAAAACGGAATGACAAACTTAAATATACCCTTCTCACAAAGGTGAAGGGTATAAAAATCGTGTCCCCCATACGATATTTTCTTAAAAAAAAAAAAGAAACACTTAACCGAAAATATTTTGGGTAACATCATATTACAAACAACCAGCGAAAATTTTGAGGGGTGTAACTCAAGCAGCATTTTTGTGAGTCGGTCTAATGTACATATATCAAATGAAAAATATTTAAAAGATGTTTGATTAATGCTCGAAAATATGAATTTTTTAGGGTAGTGAATAAATCATAATTTTTAATAAAAAAGACAAATATATAAATTTTTTTAAAAAGATATGATTTATTTATTAATATGTAAACAAGAAAAAAATAAATGGACGAAATTCTTAAGAACATTAATAAGGGCGAAACAAAAGTTTTTTTTTGTCAAATTAAAATATCTAGAACTATGTATATAAAAGAAATATAAAATAACATACGCAATACTATATACTCGAATATATACTTATAAATATGTATGTTATGTATTATTTGTTTGTTTTTTTTTATAATAAAATATCTTAATTTGTATTTAAAACTTAATTATATAATAAGGGCACTTTAAGAGCGTTATATTTAGTTATAAATAACTAAAAAGATATTTTTTTGCTTAACGTTTTTAAAAAAATGGAATTAATAATTGTTTGGCTTAAAAACTACTTTGTGGGATATTCTTTTGGATATATTCGAATTTTTGTATTTGTTTTTTTATAACGACTGCATTTTATGGACGGAATGTTTGCAGTTAAATGTTTTTTACATTTGAGATTTTTTAGTTAAATTTTTTTGAATTTTCGTTTTGCTGATTTAACTGTGCGTTATTTTGCTTTAAAAATATAAAAATAAATGATCAACTAATTGTTAAATAATGAGGCAGATATGAATGTAAATATGGTTACAATTAATAAAGTATTGACGTTAAAATTATAGCGACGATCGGCATGATTTCGTGTTGTTTTACCTAAAAGAAAATTGAAAAACGTATTAACTTATGTAAGGCGGAATGTTTTCAAAATAAGTGTTTGATTGTAACTGCGAACGTTGAATCCGTTGTAACGGTTTCATTACATTATTTCGGCAAGTTGTTATATACATACATTTGTACTCTACAAAATACTGCTAACTTTAACTGTCTTTATGTAACATGTATGTTAGCTTGCCGATATAACTTAACTTTCGTAGCCAATTTTACACTCTTTTGTAAAAGCAAAAAGTTTGTCTTACCCATTTGGAAATGAACCGTAGGACTAGACATGCGTCCATCACCGCCATTGCTGAAAGCTAATATACGCATATTATACATTTTACCCGGCGTTAGATTTGTTATATAGGCTTCGAGTTTTTGTCCCACTGGTATTATGGTATCATTGGCTGTAATCATATTTTGATCAGACTCCCAGACACGCACCTTATAGCCCTCTATAGGTTCTTCGTCTTGTGCCGGTGATACATAACGCCATACTGCTCGTACAGTTGAGGGATTAACACCGAACACATGTACCGAAGAAGGTGGTTTTTGTGGAGCCTTTCGATAAGTACGTTCTGTAAATTTATAGAAAATTTAAGTTGAGAATAACTCTAAGATTTTAATTTTTAAATTCTTTAAATACCTTCGAAACGTTCACTTTCAGGTCCTTCGCCGGCAGCATTATAAGCCATAACTTTAACAAAATAATATGTATCAGGCTGTAGACCTACAATTAAAGCCCAATTGCGTACGGTACGTGATAAATAATAAACTGCATCTTCTTCCTGATGCGTAGTCTTCCAGTATTTGATCTAAATGTAATATTATTGATAAGTATTTAAAAACTTTTTGTTTTCCAAACAAATAACTCACTCTGTGACCAATAAGTTTTCCTCTTATATTTTCGCGTGTTAAATCTATGGGTTGCCAAGTAACATTGAAAGCTGTTGAATTGTAAGCTATAGCTATGGGTTTTTGTGGTGCTACTTGTGGCATATCTTCAGCAGAATATATTACTACTGGTTCACTTTCAGGGCCTTTGCCAATATTGTTTATAGCCTGTACTTTAACCTCATATTCGGTATAGTAGTTATTTATGGGTACATTCACCACAGCCATTCCAATATGATCTGCTCTCTTTACAATATCCGTAGCCCATTCAAATTTACCTTTAAGTCTATAGAATATCTTATAATGTATACCATGACTATGTTGTTCTTCGGGTAGTAGAGGATCCCAGGTTATGGTAAGATCTCCTATCTTACCACCACCACCTCCAACATTACGTGGCGCTATATAAGGTTTATCCTCATGTGTACTATATATAGGTGAGGGAGCTGAGGGTATACCAATACCCAAATCGTTAACGGCAGCTACACTAAATTCATATGAAGACCAGGGCGTTAAGTTAGTTACTTCAGCTTGCTGTCTGCCTGTGTAGCGATCAACTTCACGTGCCTGCACATGAGTTGATACATTAACCCAGGTACGATTCCAGTTGGTACGACCCAATATATTATAATAACGTATAGGACGACCATTTGTAGCGCCATCAATCCATTCAATAATTGCTCTAGTCTTCCCGACATCAATAACCTGTACGCCACCCGGTGCCCCGGGAGATCCTTCAATAACGACATTAGTTTTAGCCGAAATTTCATTGACAGAAGATTTAACAACACATTCGTAATCTCCGCCATCTAACATTGTTACATTGTGAACGGTTAAACGGTTATAGTCGATAATCTGAAGTATAACAAAGAGGATTAGATTTTACATTGTTATGACATAACAATAATGAATATCGAAGGGTATTCGAAAATTTATTTCAATTACTTTTGTCCCCTACTACTTACAATTCTTTCGGTGCCATCATGATTATTACGCAAAACTTCGCCATTATGTTTCCAAACGTAGGCAACATCCAACAGTTCATCATAACTAGCTTCACATTGTAAATATATTAAATCATGGACTTGAGTTGTTATACGCAAAGGTGGTGTTTGTATAAAACGTAATTCCTCTACAAGTGAAAAAAGCAAAAAAATCATTAAAGTGTTTACAAAAAAAAAAAGAATCCTTATAAAAACTTACGCAACACAATGAGACGAGAGCGAGATTCATCTGAACCAGCTGAATTAGAGGCCACACAAGTGTAAACGCCTTCGTCATCTCTTGAAGTGGGTGATATAATTAAAGTACCACTTGGCAATATACGTCTATGACCACCAGCCCCAATAACTTGACCATCTTTTTTCCATTGAAATTTGGGACGTGGTGCTGCTTCCGGATCACATACTATTGTTGTATTGCCATTGTGTACAGCATATATTTCCGATTCTAAGGGATGTTTCTTGAATGAAGGCTTCATGGACAACACCCTTAACTGGGCCGAGGAGAAGGCTGTTTTTAATTGATTCGAAGCACCACACTGATACATGCCATCATCACGGTCAGCATCAATATATTTTATAGTTAAAACATTATCTTGTATTATAAAACGATCTTTATCGATATTTTCGGGATCTAAACGTTCGGCATTTTTGTACCAGGTATAATTAACATCAGGTATAGCAAAGGATTCACAGATAAAGGTAACATCACTATTATAGTCTTTTATTTGATCCTTTAAAGGTATTGTAAATTGTGGTTTCATTTGTATATTAATGAAAATGGATTTTTCTATAGTTTTGCGTGGATTAGAGATAGTACAAGTATATTCGCCATTATCATTGGTGGTGGCATTCTGTATGATTAAAACACGATTATAGTTTATGGTATAGGCATTACGTTGTAATGGCTGGCCACGTCTAGTCCAATTATATGAAGGTATGGGATAACCAAAAGCCATACATTCTAAACGTATCTCATCACCAGCTATAGGTGCTTCTGGGAAAACCTTTAGGTATTCAAAAGAACAATAAATTAAACTATTAGTATCTAAAATATTTCCGAATTACTAACCTTTGGAAAAGAGTTGGCGAATATTAAAGCTTGGTAATTACTATTGGGCTTAACACGTAAAGGAAAGAAGGGACCATTTCTACCTGTATCGGATACCAAAGTTTGAACAGTACACGAATAATTTGCCCTATCGACGGTTTCGATGAATGAGAAGTACAAAGCACCATCATGCGATACAAAAACACGCTGATCTTCTTCAACAAAATTGGGAAAATAATCTCTGGACCAATAGTATTTAACCTCAGGATAATGTTGTGGAGGATCACAGAATATCGATTTACCCCAATTCATTTCACCCGTTTCTGCTGAACGTTTTAAATTGAATTCCATTATAAAACCGAAATTCAAATGAGCACTTTCCGAACGTATACGACCAAATTTATTCTCAGCTACACAATGATAGGCACCCTGATCTAATGCCTGTTTAGGATCGTAAATAATAAGATTACCTCCGGATACCGTATAACGATCATCTTTTAAAGGATCAATTGCTTTATATTCCAAAGTATCATTCTCATAAACCTCACGATACCAACGATATGTAGGTGTGGGATAACCGCCAGCTAAACAGCTTAGGGATACATCATTAATTAGACGATTTTTACTTGTATCGAATGTGGTATCATTTGGTTGTTTCACAAAGTAAGGACCTCGTGGTATTTTCTCATAGTCACGTATATCGAAACCATAATGGAATGGTCGTTTACTTTCCAATTTGATATTTATATTATCAGGATTGTATAGTTGCTTTGATTCGCAAATAAATAAATTCAGTTCCATATCATATGCTGGCATAAACATCCAACGATCATTTTTCTTCGAGAAGGCATAAACTAAACGATCACGTACATAGCCATTGTCATTAAATTGACCAGGACCTTAAAAAAATTAATTTATTTGTTTAGAAAGATATGCTCAATGGTTTAGAAACTTTTTTTGCTTACCTATAAAGCCACGTAAATTATTTTGATTTCTATTCGCAGAACCACTAATTGTATTATAATATTGATTGGGATTATTACGATTGTTATAATCATTGAAACTATTTTGTACCAGAAAACGATTATCATGTAAATCTTCATTTTCAATAGCTTGATCTTCATCAAACGAAAAGGAATCATCAATCATTAAGAAAGGCGTACCATCATCATTGCCCCAGCTATTGACGCCCGTCTGGCGAGCAGATGTCCAGAAACGATTCTGTCGATGATTTTGTAATATTAAATGTTTTAGAATAAATGAATGTTTCTCAACATTATCGACATTTAATAATTCAGCATTATAGGCTTTACAAATCTTTTTCGCTTCAATCCAATTACGTTTTGGTGAACGTATAAAACGATAACATTCTTGTCTAAACGATATCCAATGTTCGGGACAATAATTCAACTCATCATTATAGTTATCTAAATAACTACCACCGATAGTAGAATATGTATTGGTATTTGTATTTAAATTACGATTAAATGGATCGTAAGCCGGACTTTGACCACCCAATAATGTATTACCAGTACCTCCCGATAGTTGACGATTTATATTTGATTGTGAATCGTAATAGGTATTGTAGTTCTGTTGTCCTAAAACAGTACCGCTGTTAAGCGTATTTGTATTACCTGTCAGCTGTTGCTGATCCTGTATTGAGGTTAAGAGAGGATTATCATATTGCGTTGAACCGATTTGTTGATTTGATTGGGTGTTCGTATATTGAGGATTATAACGTGGTTGATATGTTTGTGGATCATTAGATAATTGTGCTTTAACTATATTTAATACTAATATAAATGCCAATAGTTGGTGGCAGTTTATTTTTGGTTGATACATGTTGGGTTTTTAAACTTTTTTTGTAAATCGTTATTTAAAGGCACATTTTTTGTAGTTAAATTCGTTTGTTTTAAAATAAGTAGTTGCACTAAAATAATAAAAAATGTTATTAGATTTAAATTAAACGATAGATTAAAGCTATAGTGTTATAGACGATATAATGGGATAAAATATAAACTTTTCTAGAGTCTCATCTTTTGACTCTAATCAAACTAGGTACATATCTTTCTGATTCTTTGACTTTAATATTTTTGAAAGGAATAACAATAGTACCTAAGGGCGGGTTTCTTCCTACTCAGTTAAACTAAGCTTAACTTGCTGTTAGATTAAACTCGGAACAAATTTAGGCGGTCTTTAAACGATGATTGTGTTTTTTAGTTATGGATTTAAGTTCAGTTAACTTTGTTATTATTGCCAAGTTTTCACTCAAAAACATAAACAAAGATCAGCTGTTTTTTTGCAAATAATACTTTTGTAAAATGAAAAATTTTGAAAAATGTTAAATAAACATTTAAAATAGCAGTAAATAAAACAAAACAATTCAGAAAATTGCAATTTACATAAAATAGGTATTAAGTTTTTGTTCTTCCGAAATCATTGTTTTATTGTTTTTGTTAATTGTGTTTCCTACATATAACTTAAGTTAAATTGACCAATAATACCCAGTTAAACTAAGATAATAAGTTACGTTACTGTTTACTGAAAAACACAAAACATATATTAAACTAGGTTTAAACAAAGAATGTAGAATATCTTTAAAAAAACTCGGCCTAAGTAGTTTAAACATTAATGTTAATAATATTTTTGATAGAAACAAATTTATCGTTTGCAATAAAGATGAAAAGATGAAAAATATGATTTAGATTAAAAAAAAATCAATACTTTCAAGTACACAATTTGTTTACGTTTTAAATCCATAACAAATGGTGGTTGATTAATACAAAAGGTGAGGGAGGTTTTTTATCCGTAGTTCATAATTCATTAATGGAATTTAAATATACATACATATATTCATCTAATTTAATTGTATAAAACAAATAAACAAATCTTTAGTAATTACCCAAACAAGATAATAAAAATCGCAATGATTCCTAAACAAATAAATACCTATAGCAAATTAACAAAAAACCTATTTATATAAACAAATTAAAAAAGGAATCTATTGAAAATCATTAAAATTTCTAAACGAAAAATCAAAACTAATTAAATTAAACGCTTTCATACTGTTTCAACAATATGTATGTAGGTGTGGTCGATCAATTCATAATTAGTTTAATTAATAAAACAATCACAAGATTAACACTTTTCATTTATTATTTTAAGAATTAAAAGTCTAATTCTAGTTACAATTATGTTTTTTTCTTTGGCCACCTTTATTTTCTACAATTGTTTTGACACCTGACGCTGTGACAGCGCAACGTAAACAAAAAATTACTCTGCTCCGTCTCTGTTGCTTCGCTGCTAATGTTTCTATACTTTATTACAACAACAAGGTTTATTAGTAAGCTTGTCTTAAACCACACCTTAATTAAAATTTTTAACACTATTTGATTTTCATTTTAATCCATAATATAACATTTTTGGTTGAATATATTGGATATTATTTTTAAATGTATATTTAACTATAAGAATTTATTAAAATTACCGTTTTACTTTATGTTATTTTAAGAAATAAATGTTTTTAAAAAATTATTTTTAGGAGCACAACAAAGTAAACTTAAACCAAACACGTCCAATCGGAAAGAATGAATGAAATACAAACTAACGAGTAATTACACATTTCCAAAACCCTGCGCCGACTAATATTAACGGCGGCGGCTTAAAATCGACTGTAAACCGGCTAAGTTTTCAACTATGTTTAGTTTTTAAATTTTCTACAATTTTAAATATAAACGGAATCCGAAAGTGGGATTTTGGAAGCAAATATATTGTTTATAACAACAAAACAGAGCAAGCACAAAAGTTTTGTGTGAAATTATGTAGGGTTGGATAAAAAATTCTTAAAAATTAAATACAAATCTTTTCTCCAACTTTTTCTAGGATCGTCCTGTATTTGACCCTATCCTCCATAAAAAACTTCTTGCAGAAAATCAATTTTTAAAAAATCTGAAACAAAAGTTTCTATGTATGGACATAAAGACCTGATTCACACAAAGAAACTTTTTTTTTTGGAAACTTTTGATTTTTGTGCGTGAGAGAAAGAAACATCAACCATCTCTTTCTCTCACACACAAAATCAAAAGTTTCTCAACAAAAGTTTTCCAGTGTGAACCAGGTCTAAGGAAGCTTCAAAAAAGAATTAAGTAAAAGTTTCTCAACAAAAGTTTCCTAGTGTAGACCAGGTCTAGTTGAATTGATTTGTTTTTGTACAAATGAAAAATTACAACATAAAACAAGTTTCCGAGTATAAGAAACTCCATACCGCTAGAGAGATTTATCTATTATTATTATGTAAAATCAAAAGTCTCCAAATAAAATTTTCCCTGTGTAAACCAGCACTAATCAGCTGTACATTAAAAACAAAAACAACAAAGCATCGAAAGAAGAAGAAATACGAAAGTACCGTCGCGAAAAAATAGCCGCTCGCTTTTTGGGTGTAGTAATATTGTACAATAAACTTGTTGATTTTTCTTTATTATAACAAAATAATTGGCAAATAACATAAACTCACACATATAATTAATAATAATGTTTAATTCTTATCAGTGCTAAATTTGTTTTTAAACAAACGACTACAGTGATTTTGTGTAAAAAAAACTAAACAACGATAAGATTTTGTCGGCATTTCTTTTATGCAAAATTTGTGCTAAATTGTTGAAAAGGAAAAAAATCTATTAATAATAATGTCCTTCTATAACCGCAATACAGAATTGCGAAATGTACACACTAAAGATTTATACAATTTGGCTGTTATACTCGACGATGACAATTATTGGCAGACACTAATGGAAATAATACCAAAAGAATTGAACAATCAAACATTTGGTACATCACAAGATTTGGAGAAAATTGCCTCAGGCTCGGCATATGAACGTAAATATAATAATGATCATATACGTTTAATAGAGAATGCAATACGTCGACCTGGCGAATCACGTCTGTACTCACAAATTCTTTTCGATGAATGGGGCTCGTCCGGACGTAAACATGAACGACCCACATTGGGTGTACTCTTGCATTTGTTGGTACAATCAAAACTATATCGAGCGGCGGATTTTGTTGCAGAACTTTTAAATGGTAAGTTTCTTATTGGTATTTGAGTATGATTTACTTTTGACATGGAGGAATTTTTTTAATATTAAATGAAAATATACAATAAATGAATCATTATCATAAACCTTTATGGGCTTTCCTATTTTAATATAGCATTTAAAAACCTAAAATATTATAATAGTAGATTATTGCAAATTTTAATAAATAATGTTTCTACAATTTTTTGAGTCAATTTGACCAAGTCCGTCCTGGGGTAGGGTATAATAAGGTCGAGTTTTTTTTATTAAAATAATGTTTTTGAATAGTCGTTTTGATAACTATTATCATTTACTGATTTAATTAAACGTTCTTAAAATATCACTGAGATTAGTTAATAAATAGATACCAATAACTTAATGAAAACTAAAAGTGGAAAAATACTTTAAAATCGCTAAAAATATGCATACTTACAAACATACATATACTATTTAAGGAGTGAGATCGAAAAATTCTTAACATACATATATGTTTATAAAAAAGAAACCACTAAACTTACAGCTTTATTTTTTTTATTTGATTCAAATTATTATTACGCGGCCTGTACCTTGCGCACAAGGTTTACATGGACAGCCAGCCAGCCAGCCGGACAGACGGACGACATGTCTTAATTGACTCAAAAAATGATTCTGAATCGATCGGTATATTTTAAGGTGGGTATTGGACCAATATTTTTTGTATGTTACAAACATCAGCACAAACGTATAATACCCTCCCCACTATAGTGGTGTAGGGTATAAATTTATTATGGTGAAAAATTTCACCAACCAATTTCTAATACATAAAGCGATGTCGCACGGATGGGCTTGTAAAGATTTTATCTTCTATGTATCTTTAGCTGGTATATTAACGAATACATAGTAGGATTGTAAAGAAATTAGTTAACCAATAAGTATCCAAAAGTTTTAAAATATTGCCAAAAAATAAAAAAGGTGAATTGGTTAGTTAGTGACACATGTTTTGTTAATAAACTTAAAAAAACCGATTATGTTTAGAAAGGAAGACTTAGGGCCCATATCTTAACTTCCGTATATCATTTAACAGGTAGATATACTGCCGGTTAAATTTTTTTGTGTATGTAAAATTGTAATTTATCGTTACAATAAAATATAATAAGGCATTGAGAAAATGGGGGTTAAAGTTTTATAATTTTCCACTTTATAGACTGGAAGTCTTGTGTATTCTGTAAAAAAATATTTTACATTTTATTCTTATCAAAAATATTAACAATATATTTAGTTTAATTTCAAATCACTTAAAACACTTTGATTATTGCTCATATGTATACTACAATACGCCTTTGTGAATTTTTATGTCATGTTCGTTTTCGATTTTTTAATTCTGACATAACTTAGTTGAATTTATTATACCTTTCATAAAGCAGGGTTTTAGTTGGCAATCAAATGTCAATTAATCTATAAATAAATTTAATCTGATGTTAATCAACATTGATGCTTTTGAGTACAAGATCAAACCTAATACAACAAAAAACGTATCTGTTTTCAAGTCCCCATAATTCAAACTAATCACTTGCTCAAGTTTAAACCACCTAAATTGGGCGCTTAAACGTGCACAACTTTTGAGGATTAATTAATTAATTTAATCCCTAATCGAGCACATAAAAAACATGTAAAATAAAAATCTAATAACTTCTAAACTTTCATAAGTATTATTATATAAAATAATTTTATTTGACAAATTTTTTAGTTGAAATTATACCACATATATGTATGTATTTATGCATGCTTATTTGATTTCACAACAATTATTTAGAAAGAAAGTAACGTGATCATTATATGTATGAGTTCAAGTGTTTGTGTTATTATTTTTAGTGCAGTTATTAACCACTTGATCACAAATAAAATGAATTGTATGAGTATCAATTTTCGAATCAAACTCA
Source organism: Lucilia cuprina (assembly GCF_022045245.1). Lineage (NCBI taxonomy): Eukaryota > Metazoa > Arthropoda > Insecta > Diptera > Calliphoridae > Lucilia > Lucilia cuprina. The sequence goes on from NC_060952.1 coordinate 35,376,686, forward strand.
CAAATCAAATATTTCCGGTTTTTGTATTAATACATATCATTGGTATACAGATTAACGGAAATCTGTATACCATATTAAATAAATAATGTTAGCAATATATTATGTTACTATAAGTATATACATAGATATTAATATATTATTTTACCAACTAATAAATTCTTATTAAATCTGACATATGGTTTTATCTTGTAAATATTTGGATTGAGTAAATACTGTGAATGTTTGCTATAGCGATCCACAGTGGTATAGGAAAAAAAGAGGGAAATAATTCGGTAACTTCTAAACGGTTAATCCGATTTTAATGAAATATGGTATGCACAAAGAGGAGGTGTTGTCGGGTTTAGGTTTTGAATTTGGACCTTATAGGACAACTAGGGGCCCGGCAGGGGGTCCTCAAATAAGGACACCTCGGCTATGTTAAATTTTTAAAACGATCCTATTTCTTCATTTGAGTTCCGATTTAAAAAAAAATATAATGTATATAGAATCTCCTCATCGAGCACTATAAAAAATGTCGCAGTAAATTATCTCTTATAGTTTAGCAAATATTCGCATTTGAATATTAAAATTTTAAAATTTTTACCGTCCTTACTTTAGTTTTTTGATAATAGCGGGTCCAAATATTCCCGATTTTCGCCATTTTTTATTCGCTTAACAACAAGTTTATACATCAAGCAGTAAAAGAATTATGTAAAAATCATGACTGAGTCCAAAGTTACAGGCATTTTAATTAAAAAATTTAAAAAAGGCGATTGCCAATTTTGGAAAAAAGTATCTTTTTCTTCTTAAGTTATCTAAAAAGTTTCTAAGAAGATGTATATAGAATTTATACTTTTTGCAAAGCTGACTTTACATAAAATACGACAAATGAATAAAACCTAAAAATTTTTGATACCGAGGGGACCAGGTCCATCCAAAAAACCCCTATTTTTTATGGAAAATTCAATTTTGAGCAAAAAATTTTCAAATCGCATAGTCGATATCAAATTATAGTGACCCCGATAACCCCGCCCTGGTATGGATATAATAGGCAAAAAACCAAAAAATCCCATTTTTGGGATTTTTAAAAAACTTTTTTGGGTATTCCGGGATTTTTAATAAGAAAATTTGAAATTTTTATTTAATTTTGGATTTTGAGTAAAAAATCTACCTAACTGTAAAATTTCATTAAAAATAAATAGTTTTCCTTGGATACAAGTCGCCTCCCTTTGGCAGTTAAAGATTTTGAAAGAGCACTCAGTGCGTTTTTTCTAATAATTCTTTGGATCATTTCATCTATTACTGTATTTTGTATTTTTTAATCTTATTGATTAAACATTTCATAATTATATTTTATTGATTTACACTTATTTTAGAAATCTAAAATAATTTTTTAAATCGAAATTGCCTCATCATTATCCTTTAAATATTTAAGGCAAATAACATCTCATTTTCACCCAATGAGGATATGATTTTTGCAAATTACAATTGAAAAATACTTAACACTCTTCCTTTTAATAATAAAACAATAAATTCCAAAAATAATTAAAAAATAATTTGAAAAACCCAATGAAATTAATCGGAATTCTCAATATGCAAAATATTTTATTGATGTGCAAGTTATGATGGAAAATAATAAAATGCAACAACAAATGCATCAAAATTTGTATTTTAATATTTTTTCTAATTTTTCTCATTTTACACAATCTCTATTTTTAATTGGAAAACATATATTTACTTTTTACCTATTTATTCGAATTTTATTTATGAACAAAAAATAAAATTCTCTTAAAAAAAGGTAGGCAAAAAACTTAGTTGATTCACTGTATATAGATTTTGTTTAAATTATGTCCATTTCAAATATTGAATAGTGTAAACAAAAAATTTATTTAATATTTTGGCAACAAATTACAAAATTTTTTACAATGGTAGGTACCTATATTGTAAGGAGTGAGATCGAAAAATTCTTAACACACGTTTTTCATTATATTTTTCAACCAAAGTATTATTTGATATTTTTTTTGATCAAGTTACCTTTGAAAAACATGTCAGTTATTATGTGTAATGTCAATTATATTAATTTTTTTGTTAATCTGATTAAAATGAGTGACCAGTAAAAAGTGCGTACTGAAATTATTAAATATTTTCAACTAAACCCAACTTGGTCTTACAAAAAGTTGACCAAGCATACAAAGGTCTGCCGTCAAACTGTTTCCAATGTTATTAAACAGTACCGGGAGAACTTGTCAGTTGATAGAAAACCTGGTTCAGGTAGAAGGAATGGTCCACATGATGTTTCTAAAGCCAAAAAAAATAGAACGCATTTTCAAACGAGCTCCCAACACATCCGGTAGGAAAGCAGCTCGGTTAGCTCAGTGCTCGGACTATTTGGTACGAAAAGTTAAAGCTAATGCAGGTTTAAAAACATACAAGGCTCAAAAAGTTCCTGACAGGAACGCTGCTAAAAATTTTAGAGGCCAAAAACAGAGCACGGAACTTGAAGTCAAGTTTTATAAAAAAAATATTCTTGCTGCATAATGGATGACGAAACGTATGTTCTGGCAGATTTTTCGCAAGTTCCAGGTCAAAAGTTTTATGTTGCTGATGCTCGACGGAATGTTGAAGAAAAGTTTAGGACCCAAAAGCAGACAAAATTTCCCAGAAAGTTCTTGGTATGGCAAGCAATATGCAGTTGCGGCAAAAGAAGCCAATCATTTGTTACAACGGGCTCTATAAATACCGAAATTTACATCAAGGAATGTTTACAAAAAAGGCTGCTTCCATTCATAAGACTTCATAATGTGTCCACTTATTTTTGGCCTGACTTGGCATCCTGTCACTATGGTAAACAAGCCCTTGAGTGGTACAAGAACAATAATGTGGTATTTGTACCAAGAGAGGCAAATCCTCAAAACTGCCCGGAGCTAAGGCCAGTGGAGAGATATTGGGCTCTTGTTAAAAGAGAATTGAAGAGTACAAAAAAGGTGTCCAAAAGTGTGGTAGATTTTAAACGGAGATGGACTACATGTTCGAGCAAAGTGACAGAAAGCACTATAAAAACGTTAATGGAAGGGTTTCCGAAAAGGGTTCAAAATTTCATCACTAGTGATTAAAACTATAAAAATATTTGTTTTTGTAAATTGTAATAATAATTTGAATCAAATAAAAAAAAAATAAAGCTGCAAGTTTAGTGGATTCTTTTTTATAAACATATATGTATGTTAAGAATTTTTCGATCTCACTCCTTATGTATAAAAATATACAGGATTTGTTAACTTTAAACCAAATTTCTTTTTTTTGTTTTTAATAAATACCTATATTTGTGTCCACCACTTTTAATTGTTTTTATTCTTATGTGTTTATACCGTCAAGGTGTTAAGAATGAAATAGGTTGGCATATACTTATGAATATTATCCTAAGTAAAAAGAGCAACAATAAAAAAATAAATTTTAAATTTACAAACTGTGCTATAATAAGTGATAATCTTAAATAAAAACAATTATGAATGTATAGTGGGCATGGCCAACCATATGATACCCTACACTATTCAGCATGTTAAAATTATGGATTATTTTTGAAATAAATAATATATTTAATTTGTTTTTTAACTTATTTCAGGAATATTTTTACTTATTGTTTACAAAAAAAGAGATTTTTTTATACAAGAGGGTTCATAGTGGAGTTGGGGTAAATATGGGCCCACCTATAACTTCAAATGTATTAGCCCAATAATTTTAAAAATCGGTAGTATCGTTTAAAGTTCTACAAAACTAAATTTTGACGATTTGATTAATTAAGAGCCCAAAAGCCCTATTCGTGCGTACGGTTGTATGGGGGCTAGGCAAAATAATTGACCGATTTCAACCATTGTCAATAGCGGTTATAATGGACCAAAGAAGGGCACGTGTCAAATTATTTTGAAATTGCAGCCTGTAGCTTGTGGTCACACAGGCGGACATATCTGAATCGACTCAGATAGTGATCCTTATTTGTATACTTTAAGGTGGGTATAAAAAATGTTCTAAAATATGAAAAATAACACTGGATTACCTCGAAGTACTCTAATAAGTTTTTCTAAATAATGTGTTAAAAAAATACCTTTTCATTCATTAGTCATCCTTTTCAAGCGATTATAACATCTACTTTTTCTACTTACTTGTAAGCGTTTGTGTAAGTAATTGCTTCACATCACCGTGTTAAAATAATGTTTTAAATGTGTAAGTACATTTTAGCATTTTAACCTCTATCATTATACATTTTGGTAATTAAATTTTTTGTGGAGAATAGAATAATAGTAAATAATTTTACAACGTTAAATAATAATAGTCACACATGCGAAATTAATATGTATTTAAGCGTTTTCTATGGCCAATGAAAAATATTTAATTTTCTCATTTAGTGTGTAACGCATTATACAATAGGTTTAATTCGAAAATGCGTGGCAAAATTTACTCTTCTGGGCAATATTTTAACCCAAAGAAAAACAATATTATCTGTTACAATTCTAGTTATATACCAAAGACAAACATAAACATTTGTCAATATAATGACATGATACAGACACCTTTATTCACCGAGTATAATAAAAATAAGTGGAAAAATGTAATTATTATAAAAAAAGAAATCTAATAGAATAAATATATAATATTAGGTATGAAGTGTCTATGTTTACTTATTTTGCTATTTTGCTGCCACTTAGTCTCATCTGTTCGATTGTATATTGCTAATTTAATATACTTTATGGTTAGATATTAAATTTTATCATCTATATAAAATTGTTTATAAATCAATCAACATCAAAAGTTGTTGTTGATTTTTCTATTAAATATGCATCCCTTCCCGCCCAATTACAAAAAAAAAAAAATATGTATATCTTCCCACCATCTAAGTAATACATCATTGTGATTTCTTTGTAAGAGGATGGAGAACCATTATAATTTTCGTTCATTGTAGATTTTCTTTTCATCTCAAATTTAAAATTTAAAGATATGCATTTTGTTTGGGATGTCAATAATAAATTGTGTAAATGTTTGCATGTAAATTTTAAGATTTTGTATTATATTAACATATGGAAAATACAAATTATTTTAAGCATAACAAATGAACAGTTTACACTTTAATGTATGTTTATTTGTAATTGTATTTAATAATTCTTGTTCAGTTCTAGTTCAGTTCTAGTTCAGTTCTAGTTCAGTTCTAGTTCAGTTCTAGTTCAGTTCTAGTTCAGTTCTAGTTCAGTTCTAGTTCAGTTCTAGTTCAGTTCTAGTTCAGTTCTAGTTCAGTTCTAGTTCAGTTCTAGTTCAGTTCTAGTTCAGTTCTAGTTCATTTCTAGTTCAGTTCTAGTTCAGTTCTAGTTCAGTTCTAGTTCAGTTCTAGTTCAGTTCTAGTTCAGTTCTAGTTCAGTTCTAGTTCAGTTCTAGTTCAGTTCTAGTTCAGTTCTAGTTCAGTTCTAGTTCAGTTCTAGTTCAGTTCTAGTTCAGTTCTAGTTCAGTTCTAGTTCAGTTCTAGTTCAGTTCTAGTTCAGTTCTAGTTCAGTTCTAGTTCAGTTCTAGTTCAGTTCTAGTTCAGTTCTAGTTCAGTTCTAGTTCAGTTCTAGTTCAGTTCTAGTTCAGTTCTAGTTCTAGTTCAGTTCTAGTTCAGTTCTAGTTCAGTTCTAGTTCAGTTCTAGTTCAGTTCTAGTTCAGTTCTAGTTCAGTTCTAGTTCAGTTCTAGTTCAGTTCTAGTTCAGTTCTAGTTCAGTTCTAGTTCAGTTCTAGTTCAGTTCTAGTTCAGTTCTAGTTCAGTTCTAGTTCAGTTCTAGTTCAGTTCTAGTTCAGTTCTAGTTCAGTTCTAGTTCAGTTCTAGTTCAGTTCTAGTTCAGTTCTAGTTCAGTTCTAGTTCAGTTCTAGTTCAGTTCTAGTTCAGTTCTAGTTCATTTCTAGTTCAGTTCTAGTTCAGCTCTAGTTCAGTTCTAGTTCAGTTCTAGTTCAGTTCTAGTTAATTTCTAGTTAATTTCTAGTTCAGTTCTAGTTCAGTTCTAGTTCAGTTCTAGTTCAATTCTAGTTCAATTCTATTTCAGTTCTAGTTCAGTTCTAGTTCAGTTCTAGTTCAGTTCTAGTTCAGTTCTAGTTCAGTTCTAGTTCAGTTCTAGTTCAGTTCTAGTTCAGTTCTAGTTCAGTTCTAGTTCAGTTCTAGTTCAGTTCTAGTTCAGTTCTAGTTCAGTTCTAGTTCAGTTCTAGTTCAGTTCTAGTTCAGTTCTAGTTCAGTTCTAGTTCAGTTCTAGTTCAGTTCTAGTTCAGTTCTAGTTCAGTTCTAGTTCAGTTCTAGTTCAGTTCTAGTTCAGTTCTAGTTCAGTTCTAGTTCAGTTCTAGTTCAGTTCTAGTTCAGTTCTAGTTCAGTTCTAGTTCAGTTCTAGTTCAGTTCTAGTTCAGTTCTAGTTCAGTTCTAGTTCAGTTCTAGTTCAGTTCTAGTTCAGTTCTAGTTCAGTTCTAGTTCAGTTCTAGTTCAGTTCTAGTTCAGTTCTAGTTCAGTTCTAGTTCAGTTCTAGTTCAGTTCTAGTTCAGTTCTAGTTCAGTTCTAGTTCAGTTCTAGTTCAGTTCTATTTCAGTTCTAGTTCAGTTCTAGTTCAGTTCTAGTTCAGTTCTAGTTCAGTTCTAGTTCAGTTCTAGTTCAGTTCTAGTTCAGTTCTAGTTTAGTTTAAGTAGTTTAGTTTAAATAGCCAACAATTTAAGTCGTAATGTTACAAATATTAAAAGAACTTAAAGACGAAACAAATATTTAAAGTTATTTTAGCAATCTAAAAATAAATGTTATTCTTCATACATTTCAGTTTCTCAAACGTTTCTGAACAACACTTAACATATTTGCTCATTGATTTCCGCCTTCAGCAAGAATACACCTCCCACCACACACATACTAAATGTTTATTATAATTTTTGTTTGCGAAAAAAGTACAAATATTAGGGTAAAAAAACTTAATCACTACAATTGTTTATTAAGTTGAATGTATACACATACTATATACATATGTATGTACAGGTTTATATGCCTGGACAAAGACATGCATGTATTTGAGAGTGAATGTCCATTTGTTTGATTTATTTATTTAACAAATACAATATGTTAGCCACCAATGTATACAATAATAACAATAGAACAACTGTATATGTACTATACATACAGTATTTGTATGGATTGTATAAACATATACTGTATAAATGGTTTTAAGTATTCTGAAAGAAAAAGGAAACATTACTACATACGGTATGTATGTATTATAAAAAAGTGAATGAATACAATGCTAGAGAACATACTGACAGTTCATGGAATCAGGGAAACTCATGTTTAAAAATTTACTTTAAAATAAACATAAATTTTTTAACTTAATATTAATACTTGATTTATATCAATTATATTTAAATGGATAATGATAAACGAAATTGACTAATGCCTAATTTTAAGCATTTCTGATGACAATTTTGTTCTGAAATTATATGCCTTGTCTGTGTTTAGTTTAAAATTTTTGAAAACCTTATTATTTGGAACTGTTCAATTATGTGTGTTGGGATACGCAAACACTACAATTCAGCAATAAATATTTAGAGAAAATGGTATTTAAGTTGTCGTGTTAAAAGTTCTTTACTAAATCAACACACCTACAAATAAACAATGGCCAGTGAACATGAAATAAAACTAAAATAAATGAAACAGCAAAAACAAATAAATAAATACAACAATAATAAAAATAAAAATGTTATTTGTGGCAAATTACTTCAATAATGTTGAGTGACTAATTTAGACAAACGTAAAATAATATAAAAACATTTGTCGTGTTAAATTTTTGTTAGAGACCTCAAGCTTATTTCTATTTCCATTTTGAAATAAATAAAAAAACAAAATAAAAAAACCTGTAGCAGGAAAAGATAAATAGATGTACATACATATATACATATGTGTTTGTATGTATAAACGTATTACATGTTTAGCACTTGAACATGAAATATTTAATGATGCTTTCTATATATTATAAAATGAAACCATTCAAATATATTTCAACTCACGCTGTGTTAAATCAGTTTCGTCACAATTTATGCTAAAATTAAAAAAAAAAACGACTTTACATCATTAGAAAGCTGATACTTTTTTCTCTCTATATAACTTTATCATACATATTTTTAAAGAAACAATATTTTCGAATTCTAGATGGTTAATTGAAAAAAGAATAGAATAATAAACTTGTTAAGTAAATAGATGTGAATTTGATGTATGACCAGCTTTTTTATTTTTCTCTACTTTTTTATTTTAACTTATTTATGTTGATTTTTTCTAAATCTACAGAGATGTGTCCATTTACCCTGTCAAATAAGTAACGAATAAACAAATAAAATAGAACAATCAATGTGACAGGAAATGTATAATAAGGAGATAAGGAAATAAAATACTAACTAAAAAAGGACTAACAAGGTTAATAAAAAAATGAATTAAAATAAGAAAACAAAAAAAATTTAGTAGTGTGATTTAGTTGGAAGAATTATATTAATTTTCTAAAAGTTTCAATAGAAAAGAACTTGTCAGATAAGATTTTTTGACAATTATTGTTAATTAAACAGTATGATGAGGGACTTAATAGTTTTTGTTTTAAATGGAATTTCTTTTTAACGTATTGTACGGAAATCAGTTCTTTCAACAAAAATTTGTTAAATATTTCCAAAAAAATTGTTTTGGAAAAATTATTGATGACATTTTTAAATAAAAAATTCTTAATTTTATCAAATACATCTCACATAAAGCAATTTTTTAATAGATGTAATAATTAAAAAATTTAAGTATTCTAATTAAATAAATATTTTGTTAATATTTAATAATAGTTTTCTACATAAATAAAAATTTTTTTAAATTCCTTCTTCATAAATACTTAATTTAATCTTAATAATTAGGAATAAGAAATGTTTATTTTATCTGTTCCCTTGTCATATCTTTAATGTTTACATATAACTATATACTGACATACAATAGATTCACAGAATTACACAGATACAAAAAAATGTATATCTATGCCATACTTTTGTGTGTATATACATACGTATGTCAATATTTTTGTGTAAATTCATAGAAAGCTAAAATAAATTGTTTATGACATTAGTCATCATCTAAAGTGCCAATTTGTGGCCACAGTTTAATGTGTATTATATAATTTTATCTGACAGTTTTAAGTGACCAAATACAATTAGAAAACTCTCAAATACACATACTTTCATTCATATATAAACCTATACATATATAAGCCTAAATATATATGTATGTGTATGAAATTTTTATATTTATTATTGTACAAATACATAATCCTGTAATATTTCAAAAAAAAAATCTATAAAAAGAGAAAAAATATTGATGTATTTTTATGCTGGTATTCGTACATATTCATACTTATGTACCTACATACATACATACATACATACATACATACATACATACATACATACATACATACATACTTAAATCTGTTGTATTGATAAAGCAATTAACAAATTTATTGTTTGTGTCTGCCTTTGAGTGGATTTAAGTTTGACTTAATTTCTTCAAAAAAAAAAACACGAAATTTAAAGATTGTCTATTTTTTATTTTACTAAATTGGTAATTTACACAAGTTTTCAAATTAATACTTTCTGTTGTCTAATGAAATGGAAAGTTCTATGTCCGATAGTTATTTAAAATTGTGGTTTTCATTCAGCATCTTCTTTCAGCAGCTAGAAAAAAATGTTAAGTAAAATAAATTGATTTCTTAGTGCATGCAACCGTTTTCGGAACTTTACAGCCAACTCAAGAAACAATTTTTTTTCTGTTTGCGTTATTTGTGTTTAATTTTTTTCTTTTAAATAAAAAAAAAATAAATAAATTACGAAAATATTATTAATATTTTATTCCAGAATTTTCTGGTTTTATCAAATATTTAATTCTTCATTTCTTACATTCTTATTTAAGCCTATTCCGAAAAACTCTTGGAAGTGTGACTAATAAACATGGCAACTCTTGACCAATACAAAAGTTTTCTTCGACGTAATTTTTAATATTTTTGTAATAGGAAACCATTGTTAGAGTGTTGTGAGAAAGACCATTAAATGTTTTAGATAAAAAATAAATACAAATTGAAATAATCCTTTTTGACTTATAATTTTCAACATTTTATATCCTGAATTAATTTCAATTTCTTTCTTTACTAAGAAGGCCTCAGTATGTTTTTCATAACAAGAATCGTTGTAAACTAGTGTTTTTGTATGAGTGATATGGTTAAACAATTTTATATGAGTCATCACTGTTAATACTAAATGTCTGCCCAAATTATTTGTTTGTTGATTTTTTATAGTAAAACTTTCATAAAAAATATTTTTATAGCTGAGTCTATTGTCGTCTATAAACAAACATTAATAATTTTTGTTTAATATTATTTTGAAAATTTTAAAGTTACTAAAGCATGTTTTATTTATTACTTTTACTCTTGAAGATAAATGACGTTTTATTGTTAATGTTGTTCAAAAACCGAATAAATTTCCTTACAATAAATATGTACTTTAAGTTAGTTGATTATTGGTTACTGTTCTAGTCTAGTAGAGCAGATTCCCACCTGAAGCACTGGTTGCGGAACACACAATATACCCAATAGAGGCTAGATGTATTTATTCGGATTTAATATATACATATATGTACTTCCTCCATTCAAACTAACTAAGGAGTGAGATCGAAAAATTCTTAACATACATATATGTTTATAAAAAAGAAACCACTAAACTTACAGCTTTATTTTTTTTTATTTGATTCAAATTATTATTACAATTTACAAAAAAAAAAATATTTTTATAGTTTTAATCACTAGTGATGAAATTTTGAACCCTTTTCGGAAACCCTTCCATTAACGTTTTTATAGTGATTTCTGTCACTTTGCTCGAACATGTAGTCCATCTCCGTTTAAAATCTACCACACTTTTGGACACCTTTTTTTTACTCTTCAATTCTCTTTTAACAAGAGCCCAATATCTCTCCACTGGCCTTAGCTCCGGGCAGTTTGGAGGATTTGCCTCTCTTGGTACAAATACCACATTATTGTTCTTGTACCACTCAAGGGCTTGTTTACCATAGTGACAGGATGCCAAGTCAGGCCAAAAATAAGTGGACACATTATGAAGTCTTATGAATGGAAGCAGCCTTTTTTGTAAACATTCCTTGATGTAAATTTCGGTATTTATAGAGCCCGTTGTAACAAATGATTGGCTTCTTTTGCCGCAACTGCATATTGCTTGCCATACCAAGAACTTTCTGGGAAATTTTGTCTGCTTTTGGGTCCTAAACTTTTCTTCAACATTCCCTCGAGCATCAGCAACATAAAACTTTTGACCTGGAAGTTGCGAAAAATCTGCCAGAACATACGTTTCGTCATCCATTATGCAGCAAGAATATTTTTTTATAAAACTTGACTTCAATTTCCGTGCTCTGTTTTTGGCCTCTAAATTTTTAGCAGCGTTCCTGTCAGGAACTTTTTGAGCCTTGTATGTTTTTAAACCTGCATTAGCTTTAACTTTTCGTACCAAATAATCCGAGCACTGAGCTAACCGAGCTGCTTTCCTACCGGATGTGTTGGGAGCTCTTTTGAAAATGCGTTCTATTTTTTTGGCTATAGAAACATCATGTGGACCATTCTTTCTACCTGAACCAGGTTTTCTATCAACTGACAAGTTCTCCCGGTACTGTTTAATAACATTGGAAACAGTTTGACGGCAGACCTTTGTATGCTTGGCCAACTTTTTGTAAGACCAAGTTGGGTTTAGTTGAAAATATTTAATAATTTCAGTGCGCACTTTTTTCTGGTCACTCATTTTAATCAGATTAACAAAAAAATTAATATAATTGACATTACACATAATAACTGACATGTTTTTCAAAGGTAATTGATCAAAAAAAATATCAAATAATACTTTGGTTGAAAAATGTAATGAAAAACGTGTGTTAAGAATTTTCCGATCTCACTCCTTATAACCAATTTTGTATGAAAATTTGTCTAATAAACCTTTGATAAATTGTTATGAATAAGGTCCCTAGGTCTTTTATTATATATGAGTGAACGCATTTTTAAAAATTTTAATTTTGTATAAGTTTTTGAATTATTTAAACAACACAAATGCATATTTACAAATATATATATTTTTGTTTAAAATATCTTTATTTCAAATATTGAATAGTGTAAACAAAAAATTTATTGAATATTTTGGCAACAAATTACATTTTTTTACAATGGTAGGTATATTGTAAATAGTGTATGTACAGTGAATCAATTAAGTAATTTGCTTATGTAAAATTTTATAAATTTAAAGAAAAAACTTTATGTGAACAATTATTTTTAGCAAAATAAAGCAATTTGTTTGTTGCATTTTTTAAAGAATATCTTATATTTTAATTTTCTACCATAAAAAGTAAAATCGTTATATTAATTAACGCGATTTTTGATAAAATGTGAACGTATTGTTAATTTTTTGGGTGAATAAAGTATTTTGCCTTTTTAGGTTTTTTGTTCATTTTTTTTAATATTGTTGCATTCTTTTTTAATATTTAATATTTTTATTACTCTTATATATTAGAATAACATTTTTTAGATATTTTAGTAGTGGAACGACTAAATTTGGACATTTCTTAACCGATTTATTATCCTATATACCTATCAGAATTTATCAATATTTGACTTAACATTAAATCTATAGTTTCTTTCATTAATTTTCGAAAATAATAAGTAATTTTGAATTAGATACATGATATATTAGATAATTAATGGATTTGGACCTAGAAAAAAGTATTGCGAGGTATAAATCTATATAACAAAAATAATCCGGGTTTTTTGGTCAATTTGTATTGATAAACAAAACTACATAACGGAAACTCCATCTATTTGGGGAGTATTGTGTAAATTTTATTTAAAATTTTATAATATTGATTCTTGTTCAATAAATCTAACACTAAGTACCATCCTAGCCACTCTAAGTATGGGGACATCACCATATACCACTATAGAACTATTAAATGCTAAAATCTTGATTTTCAACCTCATGTGACCAGAAAAAAGTGCGTACTGAAATTATTAAATATTTTCAACTAAACCCAACTTGGTCTTACAAAAAGTTGGCCAGGCATACAAAGGTCTGCCGTCAAACTGTTTCCAATGTTATTAAACAGTACCGGGAGAACTTGTCAGTTGATAGAAAACCTGGTTCAGGTAGAAGGAATAGTCCACATGATGTTTCTAAAGCCCAAAAAATAAAACGATTTTCAAAAGAGCTCCCAACACATCCGGTAGGAAAGCAGCTCGGTTAGCTCAGTGCTCGGACTATTTGGTACGAACAGTTAAAGCTAATGCAGGTTTAAAAACATACAAGGCTCAAAAAGTTCCTGACAGGAACGCTGCTAAAAATTTAGAGGCCAAAAACAGAGCACGGAAATTGAAGTCAAGTTTTATAAAAAATATTCTTGCTGCATAATGGATGACGAAACGTATGTTCTGGCAGATTTTTCGCAACTTCCAGGTCAAAAGTTTTATGTTGCTGATGCTCGAGGGAATGTTAAAGAAAAGTTTAGGACCCAAAAGCAGACAAAATTTCCCAGAAAGTTCTTGGTATGGCAAGCAATATGCAGTTGCGGCAAAAGAAGCCAATCATTTGTTACAACGGGCTCTATAAATACCGAAATTTACAACAAGGAATGTTTACAAAAAAGGCTGCTTCCATTCATAAGTACATCATAATGTCCACTTATTTTTGGCCTGACTTGGCATCCTGTCACTATGGTAAACAAGCCCTTGAGTGGTACAAGAACAATAATGTGGTATTTGTACCAAGAGAGGCAAATCCTCCAAACTGCCCGGAGCTAAGGCCAGTGGAGAGATGTTGGGCTCTTGTTAAAAGAGAATTGAAGAGTACAAAAAAGGTGTCCAAAAGTGTGGTAGATTTTAAACGGAGATGGACTACATGTTCGAGCAAAGTGACAGAAAGCACTATAAAAACGTTAATGGAAGGGTTTCCGAAAAGGGTTCAAAATTTCATCACTAGTGATTAAAACTATAAAAATATTTTTTTTTTTTTAAATTGTAATAATAATTGAATCAAATAAAAAAAATAAAGCTGTAAGTTTAGTGGTTTCTTTTTTATAAACATATATGTATGTTAAGAATTTTTCGATCTCACTCCTTATAAACATTTTATAAATTGTTATAAATAAGGCAGCTATAAATAAAATAATGTAAATATGTATAGTACGAATTAAGATACCCTACACTACCACGTTTAGTTTCATACTTCAAAAAGTATCAATTGAACGAAAGAGTAGAACGTATTTATAGAATTTCATTCATTCAGGACTTAACCCTGTATTTATAAAGACATTAATCGCTTATTTTAAGTTTATTGCTCAACATTTTCCATACAAAATTCCTACAATAAACTATCAATAAAGCTATTACAGACCTAAAATCATATTCATAACATTTATATAAGCAAAATATTTGAAAAAATAACAATAAATAAATATTTTTTTAGAACCCAAACCACAACGACCTACAAATGGCCCTGCTGCAGAATTTGAATTTGAAATAGATGTTTTTAATGATATTCAAGAGACAGTAAATGATACACGCTTTTATCCTAATACAGAAGATTTACAAGAAAATATAAGTATTGATATTAATAAAGACTATTATACGAAATATCATAAAATTGTTGATAAAAAAATACCAACTATAAATGATAATACTGAAGAGACAACAATGACAGTGGCTCCAAAACCCCCGCCAAGGTTATTAAAATCAGCGAGATTATTAAAACAGCAGCAGCAGCAGCTTCAACAACAGCAACAGCTATCAAATCAATTACTACAACAAACTGCCAATAAAAATGATATAAACAACAAGAGCCCAAATATAATACAAGAACAAGTACAACAACATCAACAACAACAAATCCAACAATTGAATACACATTCGAATAATGAAAGTATGTCAGTTTTGTCTTCTGTCTCCACAAATAATATGCCCAAACTGTCGGCACTAATGAATTCAACAAATAGTATAATTGCTACTACAACTACAACAACTATGACAACAACGAACTATTCATCGGAAATAAGTGAAACTGTATTGCCAAAATTATCTGCACTGAATAATAGTTCCGAAAGAATACCACAACCTTATGGCGACGAAGACGATGATGATAGTTTAAATAGTACACCTTCATTAATTTATACCAAACCAAATATTGTACATGACCATGGCCAGCAACATTCAGACATGAACAGCATACCAATAGTAGTATTAAGTAAACCTTTAAATATTGACTTTAAAAAAGAACAACCAGATAGCGAAAATTATGTTGAAATAAACGATGATTTACCAGCGATAAGTGCTTTAAATCTAAATGGTGAAAGAGATGAAGTTGTAAATCAACAAAATCAATCTCAGCAGAGTAATAATTTCGAAAATGTACCCTCAGTTGCTTTAAATTATACGGGTCATCGTAGGGCCAGTTTTGAAGAGTGTGCCGTCCATGATGAAGATTTAAATATACCTTGTTTGGTGGCCAATATGAATTTTAACGAAAATCCCTCCAGACATCAACTAGAGGCCATAGAAGAGGACTACAATGGTATTGAACATGAACATGATAACGAAGGTGCCGTAGCAGAGCTCGATGAAGATGAAGATTCTATACCGAATTTAAGTTTCTTAGAGAATCGTAGCTCTAACAATGAATCAAGTTTAACTAGTGTTACAAATACCAGCGGTGACAATAGCTTTGAACAAAGTGTCAACGATTGTAGTTCGACTTCCACTGACAATGTTCCATTTTTAAGTGTATTTAATCAGTAATTTATTACAACTATAAAATTTTACTATTATACATATATTTACTATTTGTCTTATTATATATATATTTACTATTTGTCTTATTATATATGTATTTAATTGTTTTTTCTTAAGTACAAAATTTAAAAACATTTTAAATGTTTTAAGTTAATTTATTATTTGTAATTCATTTTTAAGATCTTTTTTTTGATTTTTAAACATATAGTTTTTAGTTTATTGTTTATGTAATTCATTCCATGACATTTATTATATATAAAATGATTTGTCAAATATGTGTAGTATATCTATTTTTCGTATTTGTCAGATTTTTAGGTTATTGTTGTGTTGATTGTTATATCTGATTTATTATGAATTTAATAATCATTATTCTCGAAAATATAGCCTAAACGTTTAATTTAACAAATAAAACTTTTAACAGAACTAGTTTTCTCTAAATTCAGATTATAATATGCGTATCTGATTTTACATTACAAATTCATATTTATAACAAATTCTTTAAAAAAGAAATAAAAACCTACTTTTAATTATAATTTATAATACAAAATCAATTATATTTAAACATTTTTTAAAATGTATTGTACACATGTTTAATATATTTTAGATGTAAAGTTCGTTATGGTGATGAAGATGGTATCATATTTACCATAAATACAAAGAATTAGAATTGTTTTCTTGGGAAAACTTAAAAAAATTTGAATTAAAAACAAAATTGTAAAAAATTCCAAATACCTATAAAAGGATAAAAATTTCCCTAAAGAATTAGTGCTATTACTTGTATAGTTTTAAGGACCAAATAGACTACACAAGCTGCTTGACAAACTTACCAGTATTTTACGTTTGTGCAAGCCTGTTGTGTTGTTGTTGTAACAGGTTGGCTGTAACTGAATGTTCTTCACTGGGGAAAAAACTTCCGGTTGATACAACTGTTGCTGAGTAGACAATCTTTGGCCGATTGAGAATCGGGTCGTTCCGGAGCGGAGAACCAATAGTCGTGGGAACGCGTTGTGCTGTGTATGAGGGTCTTTCGTGTTTGCACAAATGCTTGCGGGTTGTTTGATTAAAAAACAAAAAGGGTTTTCATTTAAACGTTCAAAACCCTCGTAAGCTGTGCAACCTGTGCATGTTTCCATCCTCGCAATTGAATTGTATGAAAATTGATTTGCACAACCCTTATAAGTTTGAGCGACTATTTAGACTGGCAAACTTGAGCAAACTCATTGTGCATTTAATAAATCCATCCGCTATTGTTCACTTTTGAATTTATGGACTTGAATATTCACATTTTTAACATATTATGTACAATTTTTTGTTAAAATATTTTTTTTTTTTTTTTAATTTCGTTTGACATTGCTGTAAAATGTTTATAAATTTTGTAATTGAACAGAATTTGAACAGGGGTTTCATGAAACAAGTCGAATAAACTTGCCCACTTGCACAAATGGGAAACGCTCAAAACCCTCGTAAACTGTGCAACCTGTGCATGTTTCCATTCTAGCAATTGACTTGTATGGAAATTGATTTGCACAACCCTTATAAGTTTGAGCGACTATTTAGATTGGTAAACTTGCGCTCATTGTGCATTTAATAAATCCATCCGCTATTGTTCACTTTTGAATTTATGGACTTGAATATTCACATTATAAACATATTTTGTAAAATTTTTTATTAAAATAATTTATTTATTATTTTTTGATTTTGTTTGACATTGTTTTTAAGTGTTTATAAATATTGTAATTGAACAGAATTTGAACAGGGATTTCATGAAACAAGTCGAATAAACTTGCCCACTTGCACAAATGGGATACTTAAGCGTTCATCTAAACTCTTATTGAAATTTTGTCAATCCGTTTGTATTGTTTATATAATGTCTGTTTTAGTACTAGTCAGTTTTGCAGGTTTTAGTCAGATACAGTCTGAAGTAATCGAAAAAAACAACAAAATACGTTGACATTTTAGTACGGGAACAACTTATTGTATAAACTTGCAACTCAATCAGTATCTTTGCAAGTCCACAAAAAAATGAACAAATCCGTGATTGTACGAGCAATGTTTGTGTAGTGTGTGTTGGAATGAAAAAAGTATCTTTGTCAAGCCGCTTGTTTAGTCAATTTGGTCCTTTAGATTTAGACCAGACTTGGTAACCAACGTTAGAAAGATTTTGTCATTTTGTCACTTAATTTGATTAACATTTTAGTTGTCACTATTTTTCAATATAGTGTCGCGATATAAAAATTTTCCATTTCTGTGTGCTTTATTTAATTTATAACAATATCATTTATTATTACTTTTTTTATAAATTTTTAAACAACAACAATTACTCATTTATTTTGATGAGATTTTTTTATTATTAGTTTTTATTAAGATTCAATTTAAGTTTTTCATTAATAATAAAACATATCGAAAAATATTATTTAGAATTAGAAATTCATGTATTTATGTAGTATTAGTTTGTATACATATATATTTATATACTTATGTGAGTCTGCATTCTACAATTTATACAATTTCTATTTATCTCTTGTATAAATTAATGGAATATACATACATACGTACATAATAAAAACTAAAAATTATTGTTGACTTTGAAATTCTTTATATTTAAAATCTACAAGAGAAGAGATTTTTTTGTAAGTAAATAGAACATAAATTAAAGGTATGTATTGTTATATAAAAAAAGAAAACTATTATTTATTTGTTTAACATATTTATTTGTTTATTATTGTACACCAATTACCACATATAATTTGTTTATCGTTGACATCTTCTAATTTAAGTACAAATTTGAAATAATCACAATATTCTTTAAAATTTTTTAAGCCCAATTGACCATAGGAGTTCCAACCACTGACATATAAACAGCCACAACTCATAAGCAATATTGTATGCCTTGCACCAGCTACTACTTTTAGCGGATAACAATTGGACTTCATATCTTCTTCGTTATTTGCAGTTTTACAACTCTGGCATGTTGTTAGTTCGATTATTTGTGGCAGTGGATAAACTGTTGGTTCTTTAAGATGTTTATCATTTGTTTTATATAGACGCAAACCTAGCTGACCATTTGAATTGAATCCCCAAGTGTATAGATCACCAAAGGCCGAAATGGCTGCACTATGCCAACCTCCAGCAGCTATATAAGTTATCTAAATATAAGAAATACTTTATTAGTTACGTATGTAATTAGATCTAGTTTTTATTTACTTACTTTTATACCAGCTAAAGCTTCCAGTAAAGTTGGAGTTTCCTCTACACGTAATACTTCCAAACCCAATTGTCCTCTCCTAAAAATAACAAAAGTTTAGAAACTTAATTAAAAAAATCCTACAACCTAACATACAAACCATTTCCCCAGGTATAAATATCACCATTTGTTGTTAAGAGTAGAGCATGTTCAAAGCCGCATTTTAATTGTTTTATACGTTGATGTTTAGGAAATTGATAAATTTGTGTTGTACCACTAAAAACAGCATTTGTAGTACTAACAGCTATGACTATATTATCGCCACAAGCTATATGAGCCATTTCCAAAATTGTTTTAGTCATTTTACATTCTCCAAATATACTGCGTTTTTGTGGTGTTATTGTCTTTACATCAATTTGAAATGTAATTTCTTTAAGTTTTTCTTCATTTTCAGGTAGTAATTTATAAACTTTTCCATTTTCCAGTAAAACTAAGCAAAATTTATCGCAAATATCTATGGATTTGATGGGAACATTTGTCTTTATAGATTTTATAGTTCTGGGATTATTCGATATGAAGCCTTGCAGGTGAAGAGAGCAGTCGCAAGCAACAGCTAAACAATTCCAAGAACAGGCTACTAATACATTAGTATTGGTTTCTTCTAAAGGCATTTGTAATTCTGAAAAGGATTTCAACTCGATTTTAATGGTATGTCAACTTTTTTTGGATTAATATTGAACATAAAAAATGTTTCCTCATTCCGTTACACAACAATCGAAAAAGGATATTTTAACAAAAAAATGGAATCATATCAAAGTGTACTGTTAAGTATATTATGACGCTAATGCAGGTGTGGGTATTCGGGTATTTGTTGTTTCTAAATAAGATTTTCTATACAGATTTAAGTTGTTCATATCTTTATGAAGTTGGAGCATCGAATTCTTGAATAATAAACGATTTAAGACTTCTGTCTTTAAATAAATTTTATTTAGAAGTAACGAAAATTTTCTTTCAACAAATTTGATATACAAAATTAATGAACACTAAATTAAAATAATAACAAAATTTATAAAGTTATTGAACTAAACAAAGTTTACATATTAACAAGTTAACACCCCTTCTTAATAACATAATATTTTTGTTATTCTAAATTTACAAAAATTTAACTCTTGATAGGGGTTTAGTAAACACATCTGCTATCATTTCCTCAGTTGAAAGGTATTCATATAAAATTGTTCCATTGTGCATAAGGTCTCTTGCATAAAAGTATTTGACAAGATCAATATGTTTTGATCTTGAATTTATTTTCTCAGATTCCAAAATTTTTAAAGTGCTTTGATTATCAACAAACAATTTTGGTACTGAGTCGACACCAAAATCTTTTAATAATTGGATTATCCATATAGCTTGTTCAGTTAAGGCTACTAATTCTGCTTCTGTAGAAGAAAGTGTCACAATGTTTTGTTTTCTGGCAGCATAATGAATTGTTGAATTTCCTAATTTGAAAAGACAGCCACTTCTAGATTTTCTTCCATTGTTATCACCAGCTCAATCTGAATCAGTAAAACCTTCCAATATTTGTTCATCATTTGTTCCAATACGCAACTTATAATTTCGAGTTCCTTTTAAATAACGCAAAAAAACCTTCCAATATTAGTTCTTCATTTGTTCCAATACGCAACTTATAATTTCGAGTTCCTTTTAAATAACATCATTCCAATCTGTTGAATTAGGTTTGCTAACTTTTCTTGATAAAATAGAAATTTATAATGCGATGTCTGGCCTAGTGTTTCCTGCTAAATATAACAACGAGCCAATTACTTTCCGATATTGATCATTGTTTTCTAAAATTTTATCATCTTCATTCTTGAAATATCCTGGGTCCAAAGGTATTTTTGAATCTTTTGCATTTTCCATATTTTTTTCTTTCAAAATTTTGTTGATGTGTTCTTTTTGGTCCATATAAAATATACCATTTCTGTTTCTTGTTATTTGAATTCCCCAATATAACTTTAAAGAACCCTAATTTGTAATTTCAAAATTTGATGCTATGTCCTTTATTAAATCTTTAACTACTTTTTCATGCTTGCAGGCAATTGTGATGTCATCAACATATAGAACATAAATAAAATCGTTTTGGTATTCTTTAACATATAAGCAATTATCTAACAAGTTAACACGAATTGGTTGTATCAAAAGTATTGGCCCCTATTCTGCATTTCAATTTGAATCGAAATTTTCTCCGTTTGGCAACATTGGTATTCTGCATTTGGATTCGACTCTCTGCCATATAAACAACAACTTACAAAAACGTAATTACGATCGAAATGCTGAACACACACAATCATTGAAACGAAATGGAATTACTTCTTCTTTTTCTTACGATTCTGTTTTTTGTTGCAATACCTTTTTTCGATCATTACGTAACTGAATGCGTAAACGTAATCGAAATAGGGGTGATTATGTGGTCTCTGCCAGAAATAAGTTTTAGAGTTTTAATAGTCTCCACCAGGTAATATCGTAAGAATTTTTGGTCTCCACCAGTTAAAACGTTCGAGTGTTCTATTGTCTCTACCAATAAAACATAACCTCACTTGAGGTGATACAAAATCATGTTGACGACAAATAACTTTGAACAGTTATATAAAGTAAATAAATTTCTTGTTTATAGAAAAAAACCAATAAATATTCTTAATATTAATTAAAATTATTAAAAACTGCATTAAAGATTAACAATTTTCCCATAATGATGTACATACATAACTACCCACATACATACCTTCAAAATTTAGCAATTTCCGTTTAGATTTTTCAAATTTGAATTGTCCAAAACCATTAAAACCACAAACTAGCCATTGTTTGTTATACTCTCTTGTTGAACCTTTAATGGTTGCTAAGTGATCTTTAGTATTACTTGCATTGTAGTTATAACATGGTCCTATTCCACCACCACCCTCTTCCATAGTAAATTAACCCACTAACAACAATGTTAGCTTAAGCAGAACAATACCTATAAACTTTTTAATACAATCGCATCAACAACTCTCAGTGCGTATTAAACTTTACAAGTGTACTGTTGTTATTTGTTACAATTTTTGCTTAAATTGTTTTATCTAGAATACAAAAAAAAAAAAAGAAAACAAAAGATTTACATATTCAAATCATTGTAAAGTTTTGTGCAATCAACAAAAAAAGTGATTATAAATAAAAGCATAAACATTTGAAATTATGGTAAGAAATATTTCTTTTTTATACATATTAATATAATAATAGTTATTTTCACAATTTCTTTGTTTATATTATAAATAATTACCATGGCAACCGGGAATTCAATATGATTACTTTTTTTGAATGAAGTGTATAATGCATTACAGTGGAATCCCGTTTTAACATACATGAATTAAAATTTCGATTTTTTTCAATTTTTGTTTCATATTTAAGATTGTTATATTCTGATATGTTGTTTTCTCTAACAGTTCTGAATGATTTTCAAAACTATTACTTGTGTAAAACTTGTAGTTAAAGTAAAATATTCCCCAAAATTTCACGTCAAAATATTCCCGTTGATTAGGGTTCTATAAATCGACTTTAAAAAAATCGAACAATCGACTTTTTGAAGAAAAAAGTCGAAAAGTCAACTATTTTGTTCTAGTAGACAAAATGTTTAAAAAAAAAATTAGTAAAAAAAGTCGAAAAGTCGACTATTTATAAAATATTAAAAGTCGAAAAGTCAAAAAATCGACATTTAATTAAATGAAAAAAGTCGAAAAATCGAAAAATCGAAAAATCGACTTTTAACTAAATGCAAAAAGTCAAAAAGTCGACTTTTCGTTTCAACTATAGAACCCTACCGCTGATCAACCCAAGAGGTTATTTTAGTTTAAAATATTGCTCGTTATAATCGAACTCTATTGTTTGATAAACGACAATATGTACATAGTTGTAAATTTTGGTATTAAAATACACTCGAAATTTTTTGTAAGATAATTGACATAATTAAACATGAAAAGCAAAATAACTTTTTTAAAATAATTTTGAAAGCCAAATATGTATTACAAAATTATATGGATCATGTTTTATTAACCAAAAGGAAATATTTTTGGAATATATATTTTATAAATGTTTTTATCGTTTTAAGAAATTCTATTAAAAATTGTTACCATAATATACAACACTGTTTTAGTTTATTTACTTTATTTCTAGTCAAGACAAAAACCATACGATTATAGCCGTTACTACACAATTAATGGCAATTAATAACTTTATCAAATTAAATTTTAACCGTTTTTTTAATTGTACTCTTCAACAGGGGTTATTATCATTGCTCCGTAAATTAAGGCCAAATCCAGAAAAGGAAGCCAGAATTTTATTACTTGGTTTGGATAATGCCGGAAAAACTACAATCTTAAAACAATTAGCCAATGAAGAAATAACAACGGTAAAATAAACATTACATACACACACACACAATATTTGATTGCCAGCAATTAACCAAAAAAAAAAAACAATAATTTATTTACAGGTAACACCGACAGCTGGTTTTAACATTAAGTCGGTTGCAGCTGATGGCTTTAAATTAAATGTTTGGGATATTGGTGGCCAATGGAAAATTCGTCCATACTGGAAAAACTACTTTGCAAATACGGATGTTTTGGTAAAAAATAAAGAAAACAAAACAAAATAGAAATTATAGTATTCATTTCATGTTATTACTTTGGTTGCCATTGTTGCATGGCAAATAACAATGCCACATTTGTTTATGTTTTAGAGATTTCCATTAGATAAAATGTGTTTTTGCATTTTTTTATTTTCTTTTTGCAGATTTACGTAATTGATTGCACAGATCGTGAACGTTTAGCTGAAACTGGCAATGAACTTTTTGAAATGTTGATGGACAATCGTCTCAAACAAGTTCCTCTTTTAATATTTGCCAATAAACAAGATTTACCAAATGCAATGTCATCATCTGAAGTTGCCGAAGCAATTGGCCTGGTGCGTCTTGAAGAGCGTACTTGGCAAATAAAGGCCTGCTCTGCTGTAGAGGGTACCGGTATTAAAGTAAGAATAGAACAACATAAATTCTATTATTAATTGTCTATTCAGTATACGAGTAAAACTAATGACATTGTTTTGTATATACAATGTATATTTTCTTACAATTGCAGGAGGGTATGGATTGGGTATGCAAGAATATGAAAAAATGATTCCAGATTTTTTTATGGATTTAATTCTTGTGATTATTTTGCGGTTGTTTTAAATGTGCACATTTTTAATAATTTATTAAGAAATAAAAATACATATTGATTATTAGTTAAAAAGATTTTCTTTTTGATTTAATTTTAGTTTCAACATTTTATAAAATACAAAAAATTAGGTATATCCTACTAGAACTGAACTAGAAAGGAAGTGGCAGTCAATTAGAGCTGAACTCGAACTAAGCAAGAACTGAACTAGAACTGAATTAGAACTGAACTAGAACTGAACTAGAACAGAACTAGAACTGAACTAGAACTGAACTGAACTAGAACTGAACTAGAACTGAACTGAACTAGAACTGAACTAGAACTGAACTAGAACTGAACTAGAACTGAACAAGAACTGAACTAGAACTGAACTAGAACTGAACTAGAACTGAACTAGAACTGAACTAGAACTGAACTAGAACTGAACTAGAACTGAACTAGAACTGAACTAGAACTGAATTAGAATTGAACTAGAACTGAATTAGAACAGAACTAGAACAGAACTAGAACTGATTTAAAACTGAACTAGAACTGAACTAGAACTGAACTAGAACCGAATTAGAACTGAATTAGAACTGAACTAGAACTGAATTAGAATTGAACTAGAACTGAATTAGAACAGAACTAGAACAGAACTAGAACTGATTTAAAACTGAACTAGAACTGAACTAGAACTGATTTAGAACTGAACTAGAACTGAACTAGAAGTGAACTAGAACTGAATTAGAACAGAACTAGAACAGAACTAGAACTGTACTAGAACTGAACTAGAACTGATTTAGAACTGAACTAGAACTGAACTAGAACTGAACTAGAACTGAACTAGAACTGAACTAGAACTGAACTAGAACTGAACTAGAACTAGAACTGAACTAGAACTGAACTAGAACTGAACTAGAACTGAACTAGAACTGAACTAGAACTGAACTAGAACTGAACTAGAACTGAACTAGAACTGAACTAGAACTGAAATAGAACTGAACTAGAACTGAACTAGAACTGAACTAGAACTGAACTAGAACTGATCTAGAACTGAACTAGAACTGAACCGAACTAGAACTGAAACTGAACTAGAACCAAATTAAAACTGAACTGAAACTTCATGAGAAACAGTTCCAAATTAGTCTTATCCCCCATATAACTCTTCCTTTTTAAAAATTCTCTAGAGTTCGAATCATAATGAACCAAGTTCCCATAAATGACCTTTTTCGGAAAATCACTCAAAAGATCTAACAGAGACGAATATAACATTCCTACTTATATGAAATAAACTTATTACAATATAAAGGAAAACAAATATAAAGTTTTACTTAAATATATATTTATTTTATTAAAATCTTTTTAAATTATGTAATAGAACTAAATACATTTTTTTATATACATTTCATTAAACAGAAAAAAAAGTTCACAATTTAAAAAAGAACACGTAAAATTAAAATACAATTTTTCAAAACTTAAAAATACATTTCTCTCTGTGTAGTACGTAAAAAATATATATAAACTAAATTGTTTAACACCTACAAGTCTGTGATAATTTCATTATAATTATACCACAAAATGAAATCTTATATAAATAAAGAAATTGCTATTAAGATCATTTATTAATGTTTACAATTTTAAAAAAATAAACTGGGAATATAGTACCATCAAAAGTTACATTAAAAAAAATGCTCAAATCACACATTCTCAGACAATTACAATTCATTGTGTATATATTCTGTGGTCACTTTAGCTTCGCCTTCATGGAATCCAGTGCAATCAACAGGATATTTAACCTAAAAAAAAAAATAAAATAAATTACAAGTTAAATAAAATTTTATAAAACAACTACAAGTGACTGGGTTTTGTCTGAATTCATTTGAAATGTTTAAATGTGCATACGAATTGGATCAGAACACAAATCTAGCAGCTAAATAATAATAAAAAATTTCTAGACAACAACTACAATAACTTGTATTAGAATGGAAAACTTGTTAATTTGCTCTAATTTAACAACTAAACAATCGTGTGTGTGTTTGTGTTTTTTTTTGTTCCATAGACCAATCGATTTTTAATTCAGTGTACAGTTAGTCATTTATTACTCACCTCACAATTTGATGCTGTTGTGATGACACTAAACAATGTCCAGAATGGTGTTCCAGTTTCAGTGCTAATGAAGAAAGCAGCACCCATACTGCCAACTTTAACAATTTTTGGACTTACACCTGAAATTAGACCACGAGATTCTTCGGCTGAATACTGTTCGGCATCATTAAGTTGACACAATACATAACGATCACAGTGTGGTTGTTTCATTACATATCTATAGGCACGATGAACTTTTAAAACTGGTTCAATAACCTGAATTAAAAAAGATTTTGAAAGAAAAATTAAAATAACAATAAATGTATATAACTTGGAATATAATGCTATAGTACTTAATAAAGTTTAGCTCTCTATCAGGCTTGGGGGAAATGATTGCATTTTCAATTACAATTATATTTGAAGTAATTGTAATTAAAGCTTTACCAATTAAAATTACTCGTAACTGTAATTGAAATATTTCCAATTACAATTACTTGTAATGTGTAATTGAAGTTTTACCTATTACAATTATATTGTATTCAAAGTTTTGCCAACTCCAATTAATTGTAATTTAAAAATTTCCAATTACAATTAATTGTAAATTTTGTTCCTTTTTTTAATAAGTAGTTTCTTAATAATATATAATAGGTAAACTTTAATTACAATTATATGTTGTTGCTGTTGCAACAGGTTGGATGTAACTGAATGTTCTTTCCTTGGGAAAAAACTTCCGGTTGCTACAGCTCTTGCTGAGTTGACAATCTTTGGCCAATTGGGAATTGATCGGGTTGTCCCAAAGCAGAGATCCAATTGTCGTGGGAACGACAATTAGAGGTAATTGTTATTGGCAAAGCATTAATTACAACTACATGTAATTGTAATTGGGAAAACTTCAATTATATGTAATTGTAATTGACTATATAATAAATTACTTTGTGTAATCATAACGCTTTGATGACTAACATTCTAATATGAAATTTTTATTCCACAACAACTGAGTTATTGCCACATACCTCTAAATTTAATGTATCTGTCAGTTTATCACTAATATCAGTGGCATTAAATTGCAAGACACCACGTGCCTGGCCCAATTTCATCAAATCCTTTGCATAGCCTACAGCTGGTTTTACATATTGGCGAGAATCTATTTTAACATTAAGATGATGTTTGGCAACGTGATCCAATAAATTGGAAATGGTTTCACTGGGACGGCTGGGATCGAAGAATGTAGTCTTAGGATAGCCTTGAGACTTAAGGAAACCATTAAACATTAATTGTGCTGTTTGGAAGTATCTGAAAAGAGGAAAAAAATCGTTATAAATATATCATAGATATCAGCCTGTTTTGCTAAATTTTTTGATGATATGGCTGTATAAGATTTAAAATCAGATTTACGAAGACCGCGGGGTGAGTCGGCTGAGACCTGGTCCACACTAGGAAACTTTTGTTGAGAAACTTTTTCTTGATTCTCCTTTGAAGTTTCCTTAATATCAACATGCCCCCCGCGGCATGTTACCTTGATGATAGATCCCATCTTGGTGTATTGCAATCCGGGGGTATAGAGATGCTACCAGTATCTCCAGTCTGCCGGTATTAAAAACAGGTGATGTTACTCCTCAGCTTGTCCTTGGTATGATTTGACATGCGGTCTAACTAGAGAACCACCTTTGTAATCGAGAATGAAGACAGTCGTCACTTTAGTGTCCCCTTTGTAAGCGGGAGCGGAGACTGTCGTCTCTTTACTATCCTCAAGTAACCTAAAGATTATACTCTTAAAAGTAGTTTTTTTGTACTTCCGAAAGTAGTTATTTTACCCATCTTTTGGAGAAATGATTATTATTTTCTACTAATATGCCACCATCTGGTTGACTTAAATTTATAACTTTTAGGTCAATCGTCACCTTATTGTCCCATAGTATTCAAGAGAGTAGACACTTAAAATTTTTTAAATTTTAGTTCCATTAATATCTTTCCACCTGGCTGACGCCAATTCGTATGTTTTTGGTATTTCGTCGCAAATAAACTCTTTGTAAACGAGAATTAAGACAGTCGTCACTTTAGTGTCCCCTTTGTAAGCGAGAGTGGAGGCAATCGTCTCTTTACTGTCTCTTTGTAGGTTGTAGAGTGACGATTGACTTCCTCGTAGGACAAGCCCATGTTAAAATGGTCGGTTACCTGGGTAGTCAGGTGGCTAGAGGCCACCACAAGTGGTAGGTTAAGTGGTCAGTTCGGGACTGTCCCGTCGAACTGCTGGGTGTCTATATCTCAATACACACATATACATACATATGTATGTATATGTATATATTTCTTTTGTTATATTGATTTAATTTAAAACAAGTGGGCGCCTCTAAACATATAAACTGAAATATCATGGAAAAAAATTAACTAAAAGTGAAATTTTTTAAAAGTGAAATTATAAAAACTAATATAAAAGAACGTCACAAAACTCCTCTCACAAAATAGTAATTAATTATATTCTAATCACAACATTAAAGTCAGACAAACTTTTGTGTCTGACTAAAACAAAAAAAAACTAAAGAGACGAGAATCACAAAATTTTTAAGAAAATTTAACGAAAATTCTTTAACAAAGACTTAATAAAGAAACATGTTAATTTATGATTGACCTAAAATTTCACTTTATATTTATTTATGGTGTTAATAACTTATACGGGACTTTCAAATTGAATATTTAAAACATATACATATGTATGTATGTGTGTATTCTCCGAAACTAAGAATGTTAATTTAAATTTATAGTGTTTTTTTCTGTTATTGCTGTTGATAAACTGTAGTCTACTGATACATTCTGAGTCAAGTTAATAATAATAAAAAAATCATTTTAACACTTTACCTAGATTCTTAAACCAATAACAACAACGAAAATATACGGAGTAAGAATGATGAAGAGAAAGAAATTGTTTACACGCACGATTCGCACGAATAATGAATAAAATGAAATATATAAGAATAGTCGGTCAAGACCGATTGGATGATACTTTAAGACAACATAATCAAAATTCTGCCCAATTTTGTTTTTGCAAAATGAATATTTATATTCCCCTAACTTGGGCGGAAATGAATTTCAAAAGATTAACGTGAGCACCTACCTTGACGGCCTTATCTCACGGTGAGAATTCATCCATGAAATCTCAGAACTCAGGTAGCAATTTTTGTACATGCGGAATGACAGGCCGCATTAGGAATTAATCCGCGTACCCCGACAAGGAAAAAGCAATCACTGGTCTAAAGCCAATAGAAGGGGGTGGCGAGTCCCAACATCAGGTGAAATCAATCTTCCGACAATGCGGAAGTGACCACCCATAATGATGCCATGAAAGAATTGCATTATTAAAAATACAATCTTCATCATCTAATGACCCATTCCAGTGCATTCCTTAACCTCTTTAAGCCCGCTCAACCACACTACTAAGATGGCTCTCTTGTTTTGGCAACAGCACCAAGATACATATTTGGTAGTCAGAAATACCCGACAAAATGGATCAAGATCCCTCTTATATGAACCGACCAATGTAACAAAGAAAGTAGGAATTTCCAAAGTTAATTAATTCCAATAATTGCCCCGACAAATAGTCGCGCAGAATTATCAATATATACTGTTGAGATGGCAACAGCACCGAAGAACTTCCCCGAAGCTTAAAAAGGCTACTAAATCAGTACTAATCTCCAATATATGGAAACTTTCCCGGTCTTTCACCAATTTTAGCATCAGTTCCATTCCCATGATCATAAAGATCGATCTACGGGATGACAGGCAACCATTGAAAACTGATCTGACAATTCCCCAGCATATACTGGCGTCCCACAACGCGAAGGGTAAGAGATACCGATCGGGTTTAGGAATCCAGCATATGCTGCTTTGTACACAGACCTGTTCGAAGAGAGATTTATCCAACCCATTAGGTATAGGATATATCAGTCCTTAAACCCGTCCTCCCCGCGATTTTGGGTATTAAACCACAACCACTACGTGGATCCCGAAGGAACCTCAACCAACTGACCAGCCAGGACATAGTCCTGCGGGCAACTGGCCACCCGTAGTACCAGATTATGTGGTGCTCTGGTTCGGCCAAATCAGTCCGAGTTGAAGCCAAGGATACATTTGACATCACCAGTTTATAGTCCCGGCAGACTAGAGGTATTGGTAGCACCTCTTTACCCGGGGATTGCAATACACCATGATGGAGATTTCACCTGCCCCCGGGGAAGTTTAACTGAGGAGTAAGAAACCCGCCATTAGTGGGTCCAATACACATATGTGTCCAACAATCTAAAACGATTCAAAATTGTTTCCGTAGACATTATTGCCAGACATTATAGCCTATACACTATAGTGGTGTAGGGTACAATTGTCTATGTAATAACTGTAACATTTAATAAATATATGTATACATATTACACTACGACCGTCCAACCGTAAGCAGTTTAGAAGTCAACAGACAACAACAGAAATTTAAGCAGTTCTAACACCTGGTTACAAACAACTTGTCAATAATTACTTGATGTCCAAACATACTACGAACGAACAGCCAACCAGCAAAACAAAACTCTGTTCAGTTGTAGTATTACCTGTGTTAAGTTGTTGTAGTTGTTTTAAAATGAAGAAGTAAAAAGTGTGTCACGAATGTTCCTTCTGCGACACTACACCGTTCGTTCTTCTTTCTATCTTTTTGTTTATTTTCTTTGTTAGACTGATACCGGTTTTAAAGTACATACCCAGCCATGCAACTCCGACAAAAGAAAGTTTTTTTTTTTTACTTCTAGTAAATATAAATTTTTGTCTCTCTTCCTCTCTTTCTCAGAGTCATGTTTAGAGCTTTAGTTAGCTACAATGCTATTAGAAATTTAATGATTTTAATTTAAAACTAATTACAATAAAACACTATTTAAAATTAAATTTCTATTTTTGAATTTGGGTTGATTGTACAATTTTGTGGCAAGATAATAAATTTAATAAAAATTAAAAAAAAAGTTTGAGATAAATGGTCTTAAATGCACTTTAATTTCAAAAACCACACCCGTTCGGAATTTTAAAATAAAAAATTTAAAACTCTTCTTCAATTTCTAATACAATTGAATTTTAGAAAAATTCAGTTATATAAATGAATTATATCTCACAGGAGTGATTTTGGAGGCCAAAAGGAGAATATGTGCTTGAAATACCTAAAAGTTGAATTTTCAAGTTTTCCATCAAGTCCTAACATGTTTTTACTAATTCCTCAAATCCTATAAGCAAGCAAGGTATTACACAGTTGCAGAACCAGGTTAAGGTTACGGAATTCTAGTTCTGTTTTAGTTCCATTCTAGTTCTGTTCAAGTTATGTTCTTGTTAAGGTTAAGGTTACGGAATTCTAGTTCTGTTTTAGTTCCGTTCTAGTTCAGTTCTAGTTCAGTTCTAGTTCAGTTCTAATTCAGTTCTAGTTCAGTTCTAGTTCAGTTCTAGATCAGTTCTAGTTCAGTTCTAGTTCAGTTCTAGTTCAGTTCTAGTTCAGTTCTAGTTCAGTTCTAGTTCAGTTCTAGTTCAGTTCTAGTTCAGTTCTAGTTCAGTTCTAGTTCAGTTCTAGTTCAGTTCTAGTTCAGTTCTAGTTCAGTTCTAGTTCAGTTCTAGTTCAGTTCTAGTTCAGTTCTAGTACGGTTCTAGTTCTGTTCTAACTCAGTTCTAGTTCAGTTTCAGTTCAATTCTAATTCAGTTCTAGTTCAGTTCAATCGATAAACAGTTAAGATGTGATACGCTCCTATTGAACATTGCAATATGTAGGATAATGGAAACATGGCTCTGCGATTTGAGATTGTTCTTTAACGGCGTTAAAAATTTTAAAATAGATTTTAACTTACTTCAAATAAACTTCTGGGTTAGCCAAATAACTAGCCCAATCGGCCAAATAAAGAGTAGCAGATTTAATCCAACGTCTACGGAATGATTGATTATTTAAGGACTCAAATAATTTGTCATAATCCAATTTGCCATCACGACCCTTGAAACCCTATTTAAATAAGAGATATAAAAAGTGGTAAAAAATGATCAAAACATTTCATAAATTTTTAAACTGATTCTTATCCGATACGAATTTAGGATCAAAAATTGCATTAAAATTTAAAGATAAATTTTGATAGATGTCTTTAGATTTATTTTACAGAAACGATAACTTAATACTTATATAGGAATACAAAGGATATTCCTTTAACTAACATACATATTATACACACCTTCATAATCTTATTAACACCCGACTTTTCGTAAAGAGCATCAGCCAACTCTGAATTCGAGAAATGATCCCACAGAACATGCAAGTGTTCCAAGAAAGGAGGCAAAACCCAAGCATGATCTCTGTGTTTCTCTTGAGTATGTTGTCCTTCGGGACCGGCAAATGAACTGACAGCTTGCATAACCAAAGGCAAAAGGCTCATTAGGCCATTATCTTCTTGAGGTTGTGGGGTGGCTGAATTTGTGTTGACTGATCGTTTTTGCTGATGATGATGAGAGGGTGCTTCATTATTTTGACCCATAAAAGCTGAAGCGATTTGTAGTATAGAACCCAAATCAATGCCTGAATCAGATTCACGCTTTTGATGATGATGTTGACCATCAGCGCCATCGTCCTCACTGTCATCACCTTGAGTAAACATTTCAATAACATTGCCAATAATGGAAGGATCAAAACCACCACCACCGCCTCCATTGCGAGCTCCATTATTGTTGCCAGCACTAGCTAATAGACTACCAATTCCGGAAAGGATTTGCATGGCACCTGAACCGCCAGCACTTTTACCTTGACCACCGCTATTGGCTTGCATAAATGAACCAACCATAGATGCTATACCAGCTAGACCAGCAGCACCACCACCGCCACCTCCGCGGCCACCATTGCTATTTTGATTATTTAAAGCTTCTTGTATAAACATTGAAGCCATGTCCAGTAATGGATTTGCATCATCATCACCACCCGCCGAGCGTGAGGGGCGCTGTGTGGTGTGACCGAAGGATATATTGACGCATAATAAGGCCAACAGAAATACTGCTTTTTTTACTAACATTATTATTTATTTTCTTTTAAGATAATTTATCCAATTTATGTTATGACTCTTAAGGAACTTTCACAATCACTTAATTTGTTTGTACGTTTAAAAAAATAAAATTTTACGGTTTATGATTTGTTTTATTTCTACTTTTTTTGCGGAACCCCAATTTCTTTGTCTCACTGTGGCTGTATCCGTTAATATTAAAGTTACTTGTTACTAATTTAAAATTTGCTCTAGATTTTTCTTATTTGTTTTTTTTCTTTTGCTGTTGAAATATTTCAAAAATTAAAGACGCACTGCACCGTTCAGTACGTCTGGCTTAAGTGAAAACTTTCTTTCGTCTGTTTAGCTTAAAATTATTGTAACTCTTCTTAAGCTTAGATCCAACTATACAATTTTTACATTTATTTCTTTTTCCTATTCTATTTCTGATCTCAAACCAGGTTGTTTCAATTTAAGTTTTTTACCTGTTAAATGTTCGAACGTAAGTTGTTTTCTTTACTACCACAATCCAACATGTTGCAAGAATCTCCTTTTTTTTGCTTAAGTAGTAAAATCAAGGTAAGAAAATTAAACAGCTGTTACGCGCGATATTCTTCATATCTGCTCTCTTCAAATCTTTCGCTCTCTACTTCTCATTAAGGTACACGTCAATAAAGTTTAGTTGGCTTTTGTTTTTAATATCGTCGTAATCTACCTACTTTCTTTTTTCAGAATTCTTCATTAAAAAAGAGTATAAATTAAAATTCATATAAACAAATCTCTTAGTAAATAAATAAGTTTTTTGTTAATTACACAGTGAATAATTTAAAAAGTTTTCTTTTTAATGTAGATTATTTACGGTAACTAACTAACTAACTATCTAACTAACTAACTAACTAACTAACTAACTAACTAACTAACTAACTATCTAACTAACTAACTAACTAACTAACTAACTAACTAACTAACTAACTAACTAACTAACTAACTAACTAATTAACTAACTAACTAACTATCTAAATAACTAACTAACTATCTAACTAACTAACTAACTAACTAACTAACTAACTAACTAACTAACTAACTAACTAACTAACTAACTAACTAACTAACTAACTAACTAACTAACTAACTAACTAACTAACTAACTAACTAACTAACTAACTAACTAACTAACTAACTAACTAACTAACTAACTATCTATCTATCTATCTATCTATCTATCTATCTATCTATCTATCTATCTATCTATCTATCTATCTATCTATCTATCTATCTATCTATCTATCTATCTATCTATCTATCTATCTATCTATCTATCTATCTATCTATCTATCTATCTATCTATCTATCTATCTATCTATCTATCTATCTATCTATCTATCTATCTATCTTCCTATCTATCTATCTATCTATCTATCTATCTATCTATCTATCTATCTATCTATCTATCTATCTATCTATCTATCTATCTATCTATCTATCTATCTATCTATCTATCTATCTATCTATCTATCTATCTATCTATCTATCTATCTATCTATCTATCTATCTATCTATCTATCTATCTATCTATCAATCTATCAATCTATCTATCTATCTATCTATCTATCTATCTATCTATCTATCTATCTATCTATCTATCTATCTATCTATCTATCTATCTATCTATCTATCTATCTATCTATCTATCTATCTATCTATCTATCTATCTATCTATCTATCTATCTATCTATCTATCTATCTATCTATCTATCTATCTATCTATCTATCTATCTAACTAGCTAAATAACTAACTATCGAACTAACTAATGCTATGTATACATGGTTGTTCGATATTACAATGTTAGCAGTAAAATGTTAAAATGTTTAATAACAGTGTAAACTTAGAAATTTTTGTCTTCCAATATTGTCAGTAAAGCTTTTTCTGACAACGTTGCAAAAGAAAAATTGTAAGATCAGGCGATTGTTATACATTTCCTGAACATTTCACTGACAACGTTGTAAGATCTGACAACAGTGTATCACCGTGCTATAAATCAAAAAATATTTTTATAAGTGTATTCATATACAAACCGCTATGTAATTTAAATTTGAATACAAATGTGTATTTGATATTTCGAATTTTCTCATTGAGTTTGTTTCTGTTTTATTAGATAGTTTTAGCATTTCTAACATGTAAACCTTTCATCATTCTCTTTTGATTTCTTTGATAAACTTATGTAAACCCTTTAACGGTATTTAATCATAAGTTAAGAATTTATGCAAATTTTGACACCAAATTTTACTTTTCTTTCATATGTCGGTATATATCTATATGTATACTTAAATATGTCGAAGAGTTTTACTTCTTATGAGATTTCATTCAATTTATAATCGAGCAAAGTCTTTATTTATGTCTTATTGTCAGTCTATAAAACTTAAATATTTATTGGGAAAGTTAGAGATGATTGTTGTGAGTTATAATTTATGTTTTTGATTTAAATTTATTATTTATATTTTTTTCCACAATAGAACTTAAAGTGATTATAACTCAGATGAACGAGTTCTTAAACGAATGTTAATAGAAAAATGGTTATGATTCTAAAATATAGTTAAGGAAGACGTTATTTGACCCTTATTATACATAGGTGTTACTAATTCACTAGTACTAGTTCGGAACTTATTGAAAAAGCACATGTCTTCCAAAATCAATTACGATTTGAATAAAAATCACTGTTATTTATATCTTCTTTATAACTAGTTCCTAAATACAGACGTTCTAACGATAATATTAGATATTGTATAGGCGTGTGTTCGTAAGTTTTAGAACTTTGTGTATCTTAAATTTTTAATAAATAAAATCATAATTTAATGGACTTAATTAATAACAAAGGCGAGGGAATCTCATATGGTTTATTAGAATATTAGGTCAGCCGTAATTCAGGTCTAAGTAAGGGAGCGTCATCGCAATTATTTTCTAAACGTGCTCAGGCTTGTGTTTGTTGCCTGGCTTTCGATAGTTTTGCGTGTCGCTCGCACTGGTGCAGTGTATTACTTCGTTTAATGCTATACGCACAATTGGGACGAACGACAAATTTTTCGGAACGAATTTTCGTCGTCAGATATAGAACGCACTTAATTATATGAAAATACGCACAATCAATGCGTATGACGAAATTCGCCATACGTAACGAACTGTACGATAGTTTTATTTCTATTTCATACGCAGACGAACGACGAATTAATTGGGGAAAATAGTTTTAAGACCAATTCAGGCAGCCCGAATTTTCTGAAATTTGGAGATTGTGAGTACAGCTAATGACAATACAATATTATATTCGAATATTCGAAAATTCGAAGTTATGTTCGAAAATTTTTTTATGGTCTCAAAATAATCTCTGCGTCATAAAAACTAAAAATAAAATTTTCGAAAATTCGAATTTAAGTTCGGAAAATTTTTGTAAGCCATTAAAACCAGTTCTGGTGGCCCAAATTGTCTGAAATTTGTCAGTTTGGAGTACACTCGATGACACTACAATGGTATGTTGGAATATTTAAAATTAAGTTTGAAAAGCTGAAGATTCACAAAAATTTTTAGCTGTATTTTATATACCTCTTCACATTTCAAAATCAAACAAAAGCTGATTTTAGACTTTTTCAAATGTCAAAAGTGACATCTCTGTATACTTTGTGGTTTCAACTGGCGGAGTCCAAGTTCGGTGCTCCAACTCCCTATATGAAGATATAGGTCGTTTGGTGGGGTTTCTCCGAGCACACGTGTGATAACCTGTCAATATGATGATACAATACAACGCCATTCCAAGATGGTGCTCCCATAATAATATGATATTTACGATTTTAGGATTTTAATCTTACATGTAACATGCATTGATTAGGGCGGGTTTATTAGTCCTCAGCTATGCTTAACTTGCTGTTAGATTAAATTCGGAACAAATTTAGGCGGACTTTAACCGATGATTGTGTTTTTCAGGGCGAGTTTCTTACTCTTCAGTTAAATTAGGCTTAACTTGCTGTTAGAATAAACTCGGAACAAATTTAGGCGGACTTTAACCGATGATTGTGTTTTTCAGTTTTAGGTTTAAGCTCAGTTAACTTTGTTAGTATTGCCAACTTTTCACTCAAAAACATAAACAATGAACATCTGTTTTTTGCAAACAATACTTTTGTAAGATGGAAAAATTTGGAAAAATGTTAAATATGCATTTAAAACAATAATAAATAAAACAAAACAAATCAGAAAATTGCAATTTACTTAAAGTATTAAGTTTTTGTTCTTCCGAAATCATTGTTTTATTGTTTTTGTTAATTGTGTTTTCTTACTTATAACTTGAGTTTAATTGGACAATTACACTCAGTTAAACTAAGATAATAAGTAACTTTACTGATAACTGAACAACACGAAACATATATTAAACCAGGTTTAACCAAAGAATGAAGATTATCTTTATCAGAAAAACTCGCCCTCAGTTTTAAATTTAAGCACAGTTAAATTTGTTAGTATTGCCAACTTTTCACTCAAAAACATAAACAATGAACAGCTGTTTTTTGCAAACAATATTTTATAAAATGGAAAATTTTAGAAAAATGTTAAATAAACATTTAAAACAATAAAAAATAAAACAAAAGAAATCAGAAAATTGCAATTTACTTAAAATATTAAGTTTTTGTTCTTCCGAAATCATTGTTTTATTTATTGTTTTTGTTAATTGTGTTTTCTCACTTATAACTTGAGTTTAATTGGCCAATTACACTCAGTTAAACTAAGGTAATAAGTAACTTTACTGATAACTGAAAAACACAAAACATATATTAAACCAGGTTTAACCAAAGAATGAAGATTATCTTTATCAGAAAAACTCGCCCTTAATGATGATTAGTGATGACGATGATGGAATTAGAATAACAGATTCAATACTTTAGAGACATTTTTTAGTTAGTCAAATATCTCTAACTTAAAAAAATATGCAACTGGGTAAGACAACTTGCGATAAATGAGTTCATTCAATATCATACCTACATTAAACTAGTTTGTTTTTTTTTTTTTTTTTTGTTGCTACCATATGTAAATAAACCGCAGTAGTTCATCAATAAGAAATTTATAGCCAATTTATTAATTGCATACATTTGTTTTTAGTTATTTTTATGTGTAGATGTTGTGGATAAGTATGATTGAAAATACAAGTTTTTTTTTTGTTCGCCAATAACGGGAAAACACTTTTACTTTCACTGAAATTAAGCAGCATTTTCACCATACACTTAACTAAGACCACAGTAGTCAAAGGAAAAACACGTTGGAAAGTACAGTCGGGTATGGTCGACCATATAATACCCTACATCATGAGTATATTTTTAAAATTTTTATTTTTTTTAAAGAAACTTTTACGTTGAATATTACCATAATTCCAAAATATTTAAACAATTTATTGAAAAAAAAAACTAAAATTTCTAAATGACACTTTATATAGGTCAAATATGGGCCGATCCTCGGTAAATTTGGGAAAGGATATATTTTTAAACAGTTACTTTTGTTGAGTTTCATTGCGATACAAATGGTTAAAAGTCAATTTTAGACGTTTAAGACATTTTTTGTATGCTAGGGTCAAATAA
The DNA here is from genome assembly GCF_022045245.1 of Lucilia cuprina. NCBI lineage: Eukaryota > Metazoa > Arthropoda > Insecta > Diptera > Calliphoridae > Lucilia > Lucilia cuprina. The sequence continues at coordinate 35,415,660 of NC_060952.1, forward strand.
GGTCCGAAAATCTGCAGTGTCAGTTATACTTATATAGAACTTATTTGTGCCAATTTTCAGAGAGATTATAGAATATTTGACGTAATTATGGCATAAAAAGTTTAAATCGGGAGGTACGGTTGTATGGGGGCTAGGTGAAATAATGGACCGATTTCAACCATTTTCAATATACTTCGTCCCTGTGCCATGCTTGATCCAAATTTCATCATATTATCTTGAAAATTGCGGACTGTACCTTGCGCACAAGGTTTCCATGGACAGCCAGCTAGCCGGACAGACGGACGGACATATCTTAATCGACAAAAAATGATTCTGAATCGATCGGTATACTTTAAGGTGGGTATTGGACCAATATTTTTGTATGTTACAAACATCAGCACAAACGTATAATACCCTCCCCACTATAGTAGTGTAGGGTATAATGTGGTGTATGGTGGTACAAACCAAAATACAAAATAATTTGCTTTGAACTTGTACTTTTTCATCCAAATTGAAAACAATATTCATGCAGTCTTTCAGCAAACGTTAAGACAAACGGATGTTTTTGCTTTGTAAAATTTTTAATTGATCTTTTTCAAAACAATACAAATCTCGCACGAGAGATCATTCATTTCTTTCATAAAACGTATACATATTGTGTGAGTTGGAGCGTGTTATTGAAAATATATACAACTGCAACTTGCAATTATGGAGTTAACGTTTAAAGAGTTGGATAAGGAGATTGCAGAAAGAATTGATGCCTTGTTTCCGAAAAAGGATTGTTTCATAGAGGTTTTACCGGGTAATGTTATATTACCACGTAAGTTTATGGAAATTGGTGAATCTATTAGAAACTTTCAAACATATGCGGATGATGTGTGGTTGGTATCATATCCAAGAACTGGCTCAACGTGGGCCCAGGAAATGATTTGGCTTTTGGGTAATAATTTGGATTTTGAAGGTGCCAAACAAATGCAACAATTGAGATCGCCCTTAATTGAGCTGTCCGCTCTGTTTAGTGAAGATCATCATGAGTGGGTATCGTAAGTATTTTATTTGTATTTAAGGCATTAATTTTCAAAATTTAACATTTGTTTCCCATTATAAGTTAAATTTGTCAAAATTTTTTAGGACGAGTTTTTCTCATAAAGATAATCTTCATTCTTGGGTTAAACCTAGTTTAATATATGTTTTGTGTTTTTTTCAGTAATCAGTAAAGTTACTTATTATCTTAGTTTAACTGAGTGGAATTGACGAATTACACCTAAGTTATAAGTGAGAAAACACAATTAACAAAAACAATAAAATAATAAATTCGGAAGAAGGAAAACTTAATATTTAAAGTAAATAGTAATTTTCTGATTTCTTTTATCAATATTATTGTTTTAAATGTTTATTTTTATTTTTTCTAATATTTTACACTTTACAAAACTGATGTTTGCAAAAAACAGCTGTTCGTTGTTTATGTTTTTGACTGAAAAGTTGGCAATACTAACAAAGTTTACTGATCTTAAATCCAAAACTAGGGTTCAACACTGAAAATAATCCATGCTCAACTTTACGAAAAAAAAAATTTCGTAACTTTTATTTTCGTAATATTTACAAAAATTTCGTGTATAATACGAAATATTATTTAATAAAACCCTTTTCTATTTTTACGAAAGTACGAAAACCTTTCGTAATATTTTTTCTTAAATTTTAGCGAAATTAAACATAATGATAATTATTATATTATGATTAAATAAAACTACAACGAATTATTTTCATAAAAAAATTGAAAATTCGTGTGGAGAATAATTTTGAACTAAAATTAGAAAATTTATTTTAAAATGAACAAAAATGTTTGAATAAATTAATATTTCGTAAATTTTACCATATTTGTTCAAAATTCACTTTTTTCAATTTATGTAAATTAATTTTTTCAAGAATATTTTGCATTATACTAAAATATTTCGTACAATTTCATATATATTACGAACGATTCGTACAATGTACGACATTTTTCGTATATATAAGGCATAGTTTTTTTTCTATGTATAAATCGACTTTCGAATAATCGAACAATCGACTTTTTGTCGAAAAAAGTCGAAGTCAACTATTTTATCACAGACGATAGTCGAAACGAAAGTCGACTTTGTTAATAAAAGTCTGAAAGTCGAAAAAACTTGATAAGTCGAAAAAGGTCGATAAGTCGAATAAAGTCGAAAAATGTCGAAAATTGGAAAAAGTCAAAAACTCGAAAATTGTAGAAACAAGTCAAAAATAGTCGGAAAAAATCGAAAAAGTCAAAAAATAGTCGGAAAAAAATCGAAAGAAGTCGAAAATAGTTAAAAAGTTGGAAAAAGTCGAAAAAAGTTGAAAAGTCGACTATTTATTAAATACTTATTGTCGAGAAGTCTAAAAGTGGACTTTTAATAAAATGAAAAAAGTCGAAAAATCGACTTTTAACTACACACTGGGAAACATTTGTAGAGAAACTTCTGATTTTTGTGTGTGAGAGAAAGAGAAATAAATATCAACCATATCTTTCTCTCACACACAAAATCAAAAGTTTCTCTACAAAAGTTTCCCAGTGTGAACCAGGACTTATAGGACATGTTAGACCTGTTTGGCGTAAGTGCAACTTATATCTTATATGAGAACATAATCATGGAGCTATATATTTATGTGATCCTTCATTAAAGGTCCTTTTGAGGTTTTTATGATTTACTCCATATTTCTAACAAATAAATACAAGTAGTTTTCTTGTCTTCCAATGAAATAAATTATGACTTTATTTAAGAGATATTAGGGTAGCGTATATTTATGTACAATAAAAGCTATTAATAATGCATTAAAATAATTTTAAATGTTGTAGCAATTCATTGGGTAATACAGTCGAAACTGTTAAAAATATGCCACGTCCACGTTTCTCACGATCCCATTTGCCATGGCATTTATTACCTAAGGATCTGGAAACATCTAAGGCAAAGGTTAATAAATATAATATTCATCTCAATACTAAACTCAAATATTAATAATTTATTCTAATTACAGATAATTTATACCGCGCGCAATCCAAAAGATCTTTGCGTTTCTTTCTATCACTACTGTAAACTTATGCACGGCCTTCAAGGAACATTCGATGAATTTCTCGATTTATTTATCAACGAACAAACACCGATCGGTTCATATTGGAAGCATGTTTTACCATTTTGGAAACATTCAACAGATCCGAATGTATTATTTTTGAAATATGAAGATATGAAGAGAGATTTGCCAGCGGTGGTGCGTAAATGTGCGAATTTCTTAAAACTCAATTATCAGATCAACGATGAAGATATGAAACGTATATGTGATCATTTAAAATTTGATAAAATGCAATCAAATCCGGCAGTCAATTTAGAACCTATTCTTAGTCAAATCGATGCCAATGGCAATAGGAATGATGCAGTAGGCAATACCGAAAGTAAATTTATACGTAAAGGTCAGATAGGAGATTGGAAAAATTATATATCGGCTGAAATGTCGGAACGTTTCGATGAATGGATTGTCAAAAATTCCAGGGGTAGTGGTTTAGCCTTTGATTATGAATAGTTATTTTAAGCTTCATTTTATTGATTTTAATTGTTGGTTTTAAGAATATTCGTAGTATATATAAATATATCGAGAGACTATAATAACAATATTACAAAAAGTGAATTTACTCTCAATGCGGTTAAAAAATTTGGATTAAGTTGCTAATAACTCATTTATGTTCGTACGGAATATAGAAGTGTACGTATAAGTGTATATAAAATCGGACTAAAAAAATTTGAGATAACAAATTTTAAGTAGTAGAAGGGCTTGTCCATTGCATAATTATGCCATTGGCTTGTCTTTCAATTGCCGTTTCAAAAATAAAATTGGACTTAAGAAATTTGGAATAACAGAAAAATTTTGAGGATAACTTCTAATTTTTATTTTATATTCAAAATTCTTTATATAAGTAAATATAAAAACCACACTTGGTTACATGTTTAGTAATTTAATAACTAAAACTTTATCATAATTCTGAATAAGAAAATTTGAAATATGAGCAATTTTTTAAATTTTTTATATCTTCGTATTTAAGTATTTAATTTTGAATATAGTCTCCCGATATTTAGATTATTAATTGTAATTAAAGTTTTTATTTCAAAAATTTAATACATTTCATTTTGAACTTATTTACTAACGTTTTCTTTGTGCCTGTCCACACTAGGAAACTTTTTTTGGGAAACTTTTGATTTAGTGTGAGAGAGAAAGAATATCATTTATCTCTCTTGCGATACGGAGTTTCTCGTACTCGAAAACTTGTTTTGTTCTGTTATTCTTCTCCTTCGTGTGTGGACATTAAGGAAACTTCAAAAGAGAATTCTGAAAAAGTTTCTCAACAAAAGTTTCCTAGCACCTGGTTCACACTGGAAAACTTTTGTTGAATAACTTTTGCTTTTGAGTGTGAGGGGTAAATATGGTTGATATTCCTTTTCTTTCTCTCACACACAAAAATCAAAAGGTTTCTAAAATAAATTTCCCAGTCTGAACCAGGTTTAGTGTGGACCAGGTCTTTGATTAATGTTTTTCATATGTTAAGAGAGGGAGATGGAGATAGAGAATGTGATAACTTAGTAATGGATGAAACAACGAAAATCTATAAAATATATATCGAATTTTACTCCGATATATTTATTAATACTAAACCATTCAGAAGAAGGTAGCTAGGTCCAATTGTGGTCCTATAGGGAAACACTTTCAGAGTATGGATTGCTTATATCCAAACATTGGATGTTGTACTGTATTCCGATATCATTATTAATTCATGATTGTTCTACAATTAAGTTTTTTTTCGTAAATGAACTTTAAATGGAATCTGTGATCATATAAAGGTCAATCTGTTAACAATTTCGGAAAATGTTTTGTATATGTATATAATCATGAATTCCATGAGAAATCAATTAAGATTTGATCGATGGTCTTCAGTTTTTTTTAATTTTTTTGTAAACACATACTCCTTTAGACATAGAGGGGCAAATCTTTAGGTGAAGGATTTGGGATTAAATTAAAATGAATACGTGAAAGTTGTTTTCGAATACTCAATAAATTATGCATTTGCATCAAAAACGCATTTATCTTCAAAAATATTATTAAGAAATTCATTTTGATGAAAGTGTACGTTAGTGGTAATCGAATTTATATATTTGCATCCGAAATCTGATCAGTAATGTATTTTAAGGAGTTTTAAATAGTAATAATTTTTAAAGTTTCCCAATATTAAACGTTTTAAAAAATATCAAAAAAAAAAAGATCACAAAAAAAATATTTTTATATTTTGCATAAAAATCCTCTAATAATCGATTAATGCACTTTTAAAAAATTGTAAACAGAAAAACGATTTCGAACAAATAAAAAGTCGCGTTTCTTGAAATTTTTCAAAACATTCTACATAAAGAACATATATTGATAATATGAAATATTCGCTGAAATATTTGTGCTAAATTTTAAACAATTCTTATATATATATGAAGACTATATATATATACAATATTACTTAAATGTCCATCCCTGCGGTAGTTTTTTTCTGTTAGCGATTTTTATGATTTAAACTTTGACAGCACTGAAAGAAAGAAACAAAGAAAAAAAACAAAACGATGTGCAAAACAACAAATAAAACAAAGCATAATGAAAAACAACAAGTAATTTCACAAAAACAGACGCGCTTCATCAATTGAACAAGAGCATCTGAAAAGATAGCAACACAAACCGCATAAATAAAAAAATAAAATAAAAAGAACTTAAAGTGCATTAATTTCATAAACAAAGACACATTCACATTATTAAAGTAAAAAAAAGTGTTTAATAAAAATATGTCTGCTACATCCGAAGATCAGGTGGGAGCATTTGTAGAACGATCTACTAATACTGATGATATCACTGATGCATTTGGTTCACTTGGTTCTGCAAATAATGCCTCCACCACCTATTATGCCAGTGGCGGTTCATCGAATCATCACCAACAACAAGGAGCAATAGCCCAGCTCGCAAATAAATCGTATAATACATCTTCGAGCAATTACACTGCAGTAATGCCTACCGATCGTCATGCTGTCGAATACAATATGCGTCATAAAAATCGTGGTTTAGCATTGATTTTTAATCATGAGCATTTTAATGTACAAACACTGAAATCACGATCAGGTACCAATGTTGACTGTGATAATTTAGCACGTTGCCTCAAGCAGCTAGAATTCGATGTTAAAATATACAAAGATTATACTTACGGTGAAATTAAACGACAAATCGAATGGGCTGCTAATCAAGATCACAGCAATAGTGATTGCATATTGATAGCCATTTTGTCGCATGGTGAAATGGGTTTTATTTATGCCAAAGATACGCAATACAAACTGGACAGTATATGGAACTATTTTACCGCTCAACATTGCCGCTCTTTGGCCGGTAAACCTAAGCTCTTCTTTATTCAGGCTTGCCAAGGTGATCGTTTGGATCCTGGTGTAACCATGAAACGTGCTGTTACCCAAACGGATGGTGACTCATCGATGAGCTATAAAATACCAGTACATGCTGATTTTCTCATTGCCTATTCTACTATACCTGGATTTTATTCCTGGCGCAATACTACTCGTGGTTCCTGGTTTATGCAGTCATTGTGTGCTGAATTGGCAGCAAATGGTAAACGTTATGATATATTGACCTTATTGACTTTTGTCTGCCAGCGTGTTGCCGTCGATTTCGAATCCTGTACTCCTGATACGCCAGAAATGCATCAGCAAAAACAAATACCTTGCATTACCACCATGTTAACGCGCATTTTACGTTTTCATGATAAAAACTCTTTAGCTCCAGCTGGACGAGTATAAGGCTCAAAAGAAAAAAAAGGTAATGCTAATTTTTGTTTATTTCGGGGGTGAGTTTTTAAGAATAAGGGAACAATGAGAGAGAATGTGATAACTTAGTAATGGGCGAAACAACGAAAATCTAAAAAAAAGCAAAATAAAAGGGAAATTACCTTTATACATAAAAAGGTAAATAACAGTTTTTCTTCAAAAATAAATTAGTTCGATTGTTTATCTAATCTTATAGATGAAGTCATTCATAAAGAAATTAAAATCATTTTTTTTTGGTTCGGAATATTATAAGCCTATAAACATATTTATTTTAGAATTAATAACACTTTTTCAAGAAAAAATTGCTTAATCTCTTGAAACGTTTTAGAGAACTTGTGAATTTGATTCGAAATTTTTTATAACAAAATTTAGTTCTTTAAGAAAATCTTATAACTTTATAATAAAAATTATAACAAAATTTTGAATATTTTGTTTTTTATTCGAAATAAAAGTATTTTATAATAAAATTCACATTTTTATAAATAAAACATGTTCTCGGTTTGCTCTAAATTTTGATTTCTAGTTAATATTCGAAATTTTTTTAACTTTTTTATTGTATGAAAAAATATATCTATTTCTCATACGATTTATAATATTGTATTAAAACTTTCAAGAGAATTTCATAATTCCCAGGAAAAATTGTATTAGTTCTACAACTAGTTCAAGAACACATGAATTCGTTCTAGTTTGGCATTGAAATCAACGATTTTTGTTCGAAATTGTCACCTTCGGAACTGTTTCTGAGGAAGCGTTATGAAGTCGATACTCTTTCTTTTGAACGCTTCTGGAACTAGTTCTTTAATCAATGATTTATGTTTAAATTTGTCAACCTCGGAACTAGTTCCAGGGAAGCTTTAGAGAACGTTTAAACAAATATTTCTTTTTTTTTTAGCGTTTTTGTTTAATATTATTAAGATAAAAATATACGCGTTTTCTATTTCGATAAAAATAACTTTATAAAATTTTAATGTTTTGACATTTTTTTCCATTGATTTCAAGAAGTTGTTTCGGAACTAGTATGCGTTCCATTGAACTAGTGTAGTAACAATATATAACTAGTTAGAAGTATTTAAAAACCACAACAATATTCTAAAGAACGGGTTCCAGAAGTAATAGCAACACTACTAGTTCCAAGGCATTTGGAACTAGACAATCTGAAGTGGTTCTGTTTTTACTCGTTCTAGAACCAGTAGTTTTTAGAATAAGTTCTAAAATTTTTCCTGGGTTATTAATCGATAGTTTATTTTTGACTTACTGTTTAAATCTTTGGTTAAATAAAAATATTTTATAAGAAATTAAAATTTGAGTTAAAAAACTATACTTATTTTATCAGTAAAAAATAATCTTTAGCACAATTTGTTATTTTAACAGATGTTTTAAAACAATATTTGAGATTTTAATAAAAATTTGGTTTATTGTAAACAAACACTGCCATATTAGTAAATTGCAATATAATTTGTAATAGAAAAAACTTAAAAGTTTAAAAGCCTTTAACCACTAAAAACCTCTGTAACTATCAATTTTACCAACATGAGTTAATGTGGTGTCATTAGATAACTGTTTGATACTATTGATAAATTATAAATTAATTAATTAAAATAAATTATCTTTTATTTTTTACTTGCCCCTTTAATTTAAATAAAAAAAATAGTTTTATTTTATAAACAAAAACTTTATATAAATATATTTTACTCAAAACCTTTAAATAAGAGTATTTTTATTTCATTTTATATTTTATTTACATTTTTTTGTAAAAGAAATTATAATTATAAAGTATTTAACACATTTATATATACTTTATATACATACATATATTAATTAATAAAAAATTATCTTAAAATCAATTGCAGTTTTATTTTTAAACCATTTTAAACAATAAACTTCAACAAAATATGCCTAAATATATTAAAAAGATGTTTCTCTTGATTTTGACCTTGTTTTTGCCATTTATGTTACTAATGTTTGAACAAGTATTTTTCTTAGAACAATCGCCTTAGTATATTGTCAATTATTTTAAAAAGGAGTATTAAAACAATACGTTTTTAAGTATTTACCAAATATTTGAGTAAAAACATTAAGTTGGCATCAAAACAAAATTTGTTAATTTAATGCTTAACTAATTTTCTTGAGTTCTCATAAAGCTAGAGTAATACTATGTTTACACGGTTGTTAGATCTTGATGATTATTAGACATTGGCCTCTATTCTGCATTTCAATATGAATCGAAATTTTCTCCGTTTGGCAACTTTAGTATTATGTATTTTGATTCGACTCTCCGCCACATAAACAACAACTTACAAAAAACGTAATAACGATCGAAATGCAGAATACACACAATCGTAAAGCATTGAAACGAAATGGAATTGCTTCTTCTTTTTCTTACGATTCGGTTTTTTGTTGGATTTAGTTCAATTATTTATCTAATCTTATATGTAGATGAGTCATTCATACAAAAAATGAAAATGAGTTGTGAAATTCGTATCATCGGCTTGGAATATCATCTTTATATATAAAAACAAGTATGAAAGTATAGTCGGGCATGGCCGACCATATAATACCCTACACCATGAGTATATTTTTAAAATTTTTATTTTTTATAAAGAAACTTTTATGTTGAATTTCGCAATGAATTTTGTTGAGTTTCATTGCGATGCAAATGGTTACAAGTCAATTTTAGACGTTTAAGACATTTTTTGTAGGGCGGTTTGTATGGGGGCTAGGGTCAAATAAGGGCCGATCCTTACGAAAATCTGCAATGTCATTTATACTTATATAAAACTTATTTGAGCCAATTTTTAGAGATATAGCAGAATATTTGACGTTATTATGGCATAAAAAGTTCAAATCGGGAGGTACGGTTGTATGGGGCTAGATGAAATAATGGACCGATTTCAACCATTTTCAATAGGCTTCGTCCCTGTGCCAATAAACATGCTTGGTCCAAATTTCATGAAATTATCTTGAAAATTGCGGCCTGTACCTTGCGCACAAAGTTTACATGGACAGCCAGCCAACCAGCCAGCCGGGCAGACGGACGGACATGTCTTAATCGACTCAGAAAATGATTCTGAATCGATCGGTATACTTTAAGGTGGGTATTGGGCCAATATTTTTGTACGTTGCAAACATCAGCACAAACGTATAATACCCTCTCCACTATAGTGGTGTAGGGTATAATGTATGTCTGCTTTTATGTTTGAAAATGATAGCCTATTAAACGGCTGAACAGCGTATTCCTGTATGTTTGAAATAGGTGATAGACTACATTTTATTTTAAAGTTTTAAGTGAGCGAGGAGCCATTTTAAGAAAATATAAAATCCATATATTTGAGATAATATAACAGATGGATCCCTTAAATTTTGTCGGAGTCACTTTAGTGACAATTAGATTTAGGATAAAAAGTGGGCGGACTAGCATTAGGGGGCGTGGCACCTCGCAAACAAAAGTTCGTTTATCCTGAAAACTATTAAAGTTAGAATCTTAAAATTTGGCACAAATTACTTTAACATCCATGTCAATATTTTGGGTAATAAATCGGCAGACTACCCATGTATTAATTAAATATAAAAATTAATATACATTTGAAATTTTTTTAGGAAAATGAAAATAAAAATGAGTATTTGAGAATCTTTAAACTTTACCTAAAGACCTTTGACATTCATCTTAATATTTAGAGTTTAACGGGCGGACTTTCAATGGGGGACTTGGCACTTCCCATAGGAATAAATAAAAAACTGTTTATCTGTGAAACTAGAAAAATAAATTATTCTTGTTTTGCACAAATTACTTTAATATTCATCTGAAAATTTTGAGGGAAAAAGGGCGGACTCTAATCTGGGGAGCTTAAAGCCCCCTCATGAATAAGATAAAAAAAAATTGTATATCTAAGAAACTATTAGAGATAGAATCTTAAAATTTTAAATGAATAGCCTTAACATTCATCTGAACATTTAGAGTATAAAACGGTCTTTTAATGGGGACTTGACATTTCCCATATGAATAAAATACAAAATATTGTTTATCTAGGAAAATAATAGAACTAGATTCATTAAATTTAGCAAGGGACCAACAGGACCCAAGTGTGCGTCTTTGTAGCATGAATACCTAACCTAACTTAAATTTTGCATATCTTCCTTTAATATTCATCTGAACATTTTGGAGCAAAAAGGGTGGACTGTAATCTGTGGAGCTTGAAGCCGTATATCTTAGAAACTATTAGAGCTGGAATCTTTAAATTTCAAATGAAGAACCTGTACAATCATGTAAACATTGAGATAATATCGGGCAGCACATACATGAATTAAATACAAAATTTCGCATATCTTGGAAAATGTTAGATTATTCAAAATTTTCATAGATAGCTATGTAACACATTGTAAATCTCGAAAACTATCGTAGTTAGAGTCTACAAAATCGCAAAGTGGGGTTTTTATATTGCTTTTAGGGTAACAAAACACACTGGGTATAGCTAGTGAGCATATAAACATAAGAAACGAATTTTGATCCTCTCTGCTTTATGTCGTCTATTATATAGCTTTATACATAAACAAAACCGTTATAAAACTATAGCTTATTTTCGCCATTTTGACATCAGGTTTATTAAAATTAAGCACCATCTAAATGCGTTCCCACTTATACGATTTTCGCTCCGAAACGACTCGTATTCCAAATGCCAAAATATTGCCAACTCAGTAACAGCTGTATTAACCGGAAGTTTTGTTTTCGACAGAAAAGTAAAACAACAAACCATCCTAATGTTACATATCAGTTTTATTGAACATTTTTTAGGATCCAATGTAGTTTAAGCCATAAATAGAAAATTCCAAACTGTTGTTATTTTCAATGAAATACGCAACAAGAAAACATATTTCAAATGATAAATCATTACAAAAAACTTGTTTCCTAAAAAATAGCACATTTTTAGAAACAAAATAAAGCGAACGAAGGCCAGAGCATATTATACATTTATAGCGCATATATTTGAATAATAAGCATTATTTTAACATTCAAAGATTTAAAAAATAGAAGCCAATTTTAAATAGATATATTTTAATAAAACTTTATTAAGACTTTAGTCATACATACGATTTTATCCATTACATGTGTATAATTTAAAATAAAAAAAATTCTTAATTTTATATTGATTTTATAAATGAAAATTAAGTGAGCCTTATCATAGACACACGTCCCGGTTGTTGAATCATACTAAACGACCATCAAACGTGGTGCAATATTCATAGACATTAACTCTTGGAACAATAATTTAGCTGCATACGGTAGACGAACTTGTGAGATTTGTGTCTTATTCTTACAGCCCTTACATTCAAACGTATTGTTGCGCAGATTGGCAATTGCAATTAGACCACAGAAATTACAGACATGTATACGATACGGATCGGAGACTTCAAAGAGACGTTCACGTAAAAATTGTGCAGCACCATGAGATATCTGACAATCACGTTCCATCTCACCGAAACGTAAACCACCATCACGAGCTCTGCCTTCCATAGGTTGACGCACCAGAATCTGTACAGGACCACGGGCTCTGCTGTGAATTTTGTCATCCACCATATGTTTGAGACGTTGATAGTAGGTGGGACCCAAGAAAACTTGGGCATTAATTTTGCGACCCGTGTGGCCGTTGTACATGACTTCATTACCACGCAAATGATAGCCGTATTCTTGAAGGAAAGTCGAAATCTTTTGTACGTTGACGGCATCATTGAATGGTGTGGCATCACCAATTTCACCTTTATTTGAGCCAAGTTTACCCTGTAGACATTCAATTAAATGGCCAATTGTCATACGAGAGGGAATAGCGTGAGGATTAATAATAATATCAGGAGCTAAACCTTCACACGTAAATGCCATGTCCTCTTGGCGATACTGAATACCACAAGTACCCTTTTGACCGTGACGAGAAGCAAACTTGTCACCAATTTGCGGTATACGTACTGATCTCACACGAATCTTACAAAACTTGTAGCCCTCACTGTTAAGTGTCAACATCACTTGATCGACAATACCAGTTTCAGAATTACGCAAAAACGTTGAGGCATCTCTCTTTGTAAAACGTTTTGTATTGCCATCTAGTTCATCATCATTTTCGGGCAGTGTAATAGTTTTGCCAATAACCACATCGTCACCGGATACACGAATGCCCGGCGCAATAATACCATCATCGTCTAACTTGTCATAATGAGCATTGCGCATACCTTGGCAGGTTTGTCTATTGGGTTTTTCAAAGTTCTCCTCTTGATCACCGATACGTTTGTTTTCCGAATCTTTATAAGAACGGTAAAACACAGATCTGAAGTAACCTCTTTCTACAGCAGAAGCATTTAAGATGACAGAATCTTCTTGGTTGTAACCGGTATAACAAAGAATGGCTACAATGGAGTTAATACCAGCAGGCAATTCTCTGAAACGTAAATACTCCATAGAACGTGTGGTAACCAAAGGTTTCATGGGGTAGTACAACACATGAGCTAGAGTGTCCATCCGTACGTGGAAATTGGTGATATACACACCCATAGCTTGTTTACCTTTAAAAAAGATAAAATAAAGATTAATTTTAAAATTTATTTGGATATGCTCTAAAAACTTACCCATAGCACTTTGATATGTGTTACGAGGAGACTGATTGTGATCAGGGAAAGGAATAATAGAAGCGCACACACCCAATATCATGGCAGGATGAATTTCACAATGAGTGTATGTGGTACAATAGGCATAATCTTTATCCTGTTTCAAATCGTACGGTGACATAGCAATCATAACAGTCTCCTCTTCTAAGGTGTCGATGTATTCCACTACACCTGAAGCTACCAGCACTTGCCAACTGTAATTGTTGTAATCACGTTCCTTTAACATTTCAACATGAGTCTTTTTCAAAAGCAATGAACCATTCTCAACAATCAACAGGGGACGACAAATTCTACCAGCATCTGTATATATACGAATTTCACGATCGCGAATATCACGAATCATAGATACTTCAGATACAATGATATCCATTTGTCTTCTCAGTTTACGTAAAGTGGCCATCAATTGTTCGGGATCACGATGGATGCCCACCCAACAACCGTTAACGAAAATCTTAGTGGCATCTGCTATAGCAGAGGGAGCGATTTCTTCTAAATTTTCCATAGACCATTCTTCCAAGAACTCCAAGATGGGTGAGGGTTGCGAACCGACAGAAATGTAAGCCATCAAGGCTAAATTCTTTACCAGACCTACAGCAGCTCCTTCGGGTGTTTCAGCTGGACATAACATACCCCACAGTGTATTGTGCAACTGACGGGGTTTGGCCAATTTACCATCACGACCAATGGGCGAGTTGACACGTCTCAAATGGGATAAGGTGGAGGCAAAAGTTAAGCGATTCAATACCTAGGGAGATTTAATATTAGAAATTTGTTCCTTCTTGCTTAAAGCAACAACTAAAGACTCACCTGAGATACACCAGCTCTGGCCTGATGAGCCTTTTTCTGATCACCCCAATTACCCGTAGCCAAAGAATAACGTAAACCATCAGTAATAATATTTGTCTTGATGGCCAATTCCAAATTGAAATCCTTTCCACGATCAATAAACTTTTGTGTATACATTCTGACTTCTTTCATTAGATTTTTAAAAAGACCTCTAAACAAAAAGGCCAATAAAGGACCAGCCAAATCTAGACGTTTATTACCGTAGTGATCCCGATCGTCCAATTCACGACGACCCAATGAAGCCAGCAACAATCTGTGCACCATGTAACCCAAAAAGTAAGCCTTCTTGGTTTCACAAAAATCAGAAACACCCACATGGGGCAACATTTCCTTCTGTAAGATTTCCTTAGCATATTTAATACGTTTGTCTTTGGTGACACCAGGTCTGGCACCACGAGTACCTATGAAATTCAAAGCAACATTTTGTTCCTGTACTACAAAAGCCTCATCCAAGGAAGGCTTAACCATTTCCATCATTTCAGGATCATCGAAATCATAAATAATGTGTTCCAAAATATCACGATCAGCTACAAAACCCAAAGCACGGAAAACAATCATAATTGGAATCTCCTGTTTGATATAGGGCAAAATAGCTATAATACGCTGACCAATGGCAGACTTTTTAATATTCTGTGAACCTCTGGCCATCATATTGACCCAAAGTGTCGAAGTGGGACGAGAACTGTGTTCCAAGCATGATCTAATTTCAGATTTGTAGGCATATTTGCCATCCTTCATGCTGAATACATATACAGTATTGGTGGCCATTTTCTCTTGGGCAATTAGTACTTTTTCGGAACCGTTAATAATAAAATAACCACCAGGATCCAAAGGACATTCATTCAATTCTGTTAAATCACGATCTGTTAGTTGAGATAGCAAACAATAGGTGGAACGCAACATAATGGGAATTTTGCCAATAAAAGTCTTTTGATGTTGTGTCTCTACTGGTGCTTGACCTTCCACAATTTTAGTCTTTGTTATATCAACATAAAGTGGAGCGGAATAGGTTAAATTACGCAAACGAGCCTCATTAGGCATCATAGGACTAGGCGAACCATCTTTTTCCCAATGAGTAGGTTTGGATAAATAAATTTGTTCAAATTTTAAAAGAAAACGAGGCTGTAGGCAAAAATGTTTAAATGATAAACTAAAATATTATTTTCAAACTAATGCTAAAAAACACTTACGGGAGTCTCTATTTCACCTGAAGTGTGCTGGGCTTCGGCTTGCAAATCTATAGCCGGAGAATCTTCCACTATACGTTGTACAGACATTTGAATAAATTCATCAAAACTGTCCAACTGCTGACGTACCAAACCCTTTTCATCGAAGTAGGCGTTTATAACAATCCAGCAGGCTTCCTGCCACAATTCATGGGAGATTTCCTCGGCATTCTCCTCCTCGTACATTTCTACAAAATGAAATACAAAATTTAACGTTTTGTTGTTATTGTTTTCATGGCGAGGGAGCCCGCAGTGCTAGTGCTCCGACGCCATGTTTTTTACGTCGTAGTCTTTTTCAGACACTCGTTTTTCGTTGGCAAACATGAAATTCTTAATTCAACTTACCTTCTTCATTGTCGTACATCATTTTGAGGGCTTTTAGCTAAATAAAATATTTAGCTTAATATTTTGAATCTTTTATAAATATGTAATATTATTTTTCTTCTTTTTTTAATAAATTTCACCAGGCACAATCCAGAGAAGAAAAAAATCCGCTACATATGGCAGCGGCTTTTTCAATAATGTCAAAGTTTGACATTTGTTGCGTTTGTAAAAGCAATGATGTCAATTTGGCTATTTCCTTATTTTTATTATTGAAAATTTTTGTATGAATTCTAGCGATTTTTATAAATGTGTGTATTTTATAGTAGATGTTGTAGATACACTGAAAAGAAAATTTAAATATTTTAAGGTGGAAGTACATAACACGCGTTGTGCGTTGCAACGCGTTATAGGTTTTTGTCAAAAAAAGTTAAAATAGTGCATTTTCATTTAACAAGTTACAGACTGTAGTTTGTACGCGCCCTTCCGCGAAAAGTTGAGAAACTTTTAACTTTTGACGCGTCGGCAGCTGATCAGGGTTGTATTTTCTTTTGTGTAGAATAAAAATTTACTATTATGAAATAAATGTCACCAACAATGAAAGAAAAATATTAAAAATTTATATGAAAATATAAATAAAATATCGATTTTACGCCTGTAATTACTAAAATATAATTTTCCGACTCAATATTCTGTATATTTAAGGCTCATGTATACAGCTTGCTGACGTATGTATGCGGCAATCAGCTGCTCGGCTTTCTGCTTGAAAATTTCGGTGAAGAGCCAATGCACGCGGAATTAGTTGTGCACAATAGCATATAAATGAATAACATTTCATTTACGCCGCATTGCCGATTCGTTCATCATTGCCAAAACAAAATATTTGTAATGTATCAATATTTTTATATGGAATGTTTTGTAAACACATTTATTTAAGTCGATGTTGTCGCATGTCGCGTACATTTGCTCTGTACTATTATAGATAACAGAGTAGATTAAGCTATGTCCGTCTACTGACATCAGTTTTCTGAAAACACTTTAAATTTGCGGGATCTGAATCAAACATGCTTTCTAGAAGTTTTATATTTAAAATCAAGAAAATCTTGATTATTTCTTTCAGAAGCAACAATTTTTAGGCGCGGATCCATGTAGAAACATAATTGATCATAGATAGCTCCCATATATAAAGTTTTTCTAAAAATCATATAATTGTAAATTACTTATAATTTTATAATTATATCAAAAAAATCCGACATTAACTTTTCTGCAAACAAAATATAAATTATAAATTTCTGTAAATATATGCTTTCTTTATAAAAGTTATAAGAAGTTATAGTCGGGTGAAGCCGACCATATAATACCCTACCCCTGTATAAGTATAAAAAGTGAATTGTACCTTGCCTCATATATACTAAAGCCATTTATTGTATAATTAAACTGTGGATATTAAGGGAAAATTTTGATGGGGGCTTTTTAGAGGGTCTAGAGTCAAATTAAGCCCTATAATTATAAAGTTCATCAGGGTCATCAAGACTAGTATAGAACATAGTTTTGCAGGTATTTGTCGAGATACGAGTATATAAAACATAATTATAAAATTAAAAGTCCTATTTGGCGGGTTCAGTTCAATGGGGCCTAGGTGAAATAATGGACCGATGTTAACTATTTTCAATAAACTTAGTCTACAGTACCATAAAAGATCATGTGCCAAATTTCATTGAATTATCTCCAAAATTGCGATCTGTAGTTTGATTACAAGGATTACAAGCTCTATTCGGGGGTTCAGTTGCATGGGGGCTAGGTGAAATAATGGACCGATGTTAATCATTTTCAATAGGCTTCGTATACGGTATAATAGAAGATCATGTGTCATATTTCATTAAATTGTCTCCAAAATTTCGACCTGTAGTTTGATTACAATGTTTACAAGCCCTATTCGGGGGTACAGTTGTATGGGGGCTAGGTGAAATAATGGATCGATCTAAACCATTTTCAATAGGTTTCGGGACAATAGAAGATCATGTACCAAAAAATTGAGGCCTGTAGTTTGATTAAAAGGTTTAGATGGACAGACAGACAGACAGACGGACATAAATGGACTCAGAAATTGATTCTGAGCCGATTGGTATACTTTAAGGTATAACATCAGCACAAACCCAATATACCCTCCCCAATAAAGTGGAGTAGTGTATAAAAACTAGCTTATACAACAGGTGTAAGATATTTATGATTCGTCATAGACAAATATATCACTCTTACATATTTTATACCAATTCATCTATATACTTATTCTATTCAATATCAAATTTCAGTATTTATCAATTTATTGTTGTATCAAGCTTTAGGTGAAGATATTTTAAAGTAGAAATATGATGTCAGATAAATGGACCATATGGACATTCAGCTGGAATTTTATAAATAAAGGCCAAATGTGAAGGAGAAAATCTCAGATTTGGATTCAGCTCAATCCTTTAGAAAAGTATAGCTTGGTCTCAGGGTTTCAACTTTTTCAAAATTTTGTCGGCCTGTGTTATTGAAGATCTGACCCCAGCAGTTCGACAAAGAGTCAATGCATACGAAAAAGACAGTAATTTCCACTAATAGTTATCCACCTGGATGAGCGTAATTTGTATGTTTTGGGTCATTCGTCACGGATGTACCCTTTGTAATCGAAAATGAAGACAGTCGTCACTTTAGTGTCCCCTTTGTAAGCGGGAGCGGAGACAGTTGTCCCTTTACTGTCCTCAAGTAACATAGAGATTATACTCTTAAAAGTAGTTTTTTTGTTGTACTTCCGAAAGTAGTTATTTTACCCATCTTTTGGAGAAATTATTATTATTTCCTACTAATACGCCACCATATGGTTGACTCAAATTTATAACTTTTGGGTCAATCGTCACATGATTGTCTCATAGTATTCTGGAGAGTAGATACTTGAAATTTTTATAATTTAGTTCGTATGTTTTTGGTCTTTCGTCACAAATAAACTCTTTGTAAACGAGAATGAAGACAGTCGTCACTTTAGTGTCCCCTTTGTAAGCGAGAGCGGAGGCAATCGTCTCTTTACTGTCTCTTTGTAGGGTGTAGAGCGACGATTGACTTCCTCGTAGGACAAGCCCAGGTTAAAATGGTTTGTCACCTAGGTAGTCAGGTGGCTAGGGGCCACCACCACCAAGTGGTAGGTTAAGTGGTCAGTTCAGGACTGTCCCATCGAACTGCTGGGATGTCTTTCAATAATTTACTAGAACATACATATAGACATACAGATGGATATCGACATCGCTATCTATGTATAAGGATTCTGATAGCGATGGTGGAACCTTTTACGAAGGTGATTAAAAATGGTTATTTAAAAATTTTAATTGCATTTTTTTTATTTGTTGTCCCACTGTGCGTTAGTTCAAAATTATAATACCAACCCATCCATTAGTAGTATAGAATAGTAAACTTTTGCTTGTAGTATTATTTTACAATCATTGTTTAAAAATTTCTACTCATATTAATTGAGCATTTTTTGTAAAGCGAAAATAATTTATATCGACATTTATGCAAATTAATTATCTACTTAAACCTACAAAAATCAAACTAATAATGGGTATTATTTGATTAATTTTTAAATAATCGAATGTAAGTGTTCGTGTGAATGTGTGAAAATTACTTTCGCTAAAAAAAAGTATTTATAATTTATTTCATTGTTTTCAAATCAAATAACGAATAAAAAAATATTTGCTCAAACAAACAGATACAAAAGAAATTAATGCAATTAATTAATATTCAACAGATGTGTGATTTTTTTTTTTATTTTTTATTTCTTTAACAAAATACAAAAATATATTTGTTATGAATTGAATTGCTATTTTTATATAAATTTATATTCTTTTTCTGTGTGTTTTTGTTTTGAATTCTTCTGTTACAATTTCTGCAAAATTTTTAAAGTATTTTTTAGCTTTGTATATATAATGAAAGAGCGAACAAATTAAAAGAAATTTTAATTTGTTAAATCTGTCTTGTTTTTTGAACGAGAATAGCAAATTAAATCAATGACACATTTCTTTTTTTGTTTTGTTAGAATTTTAATCAATAAATTCATTTAAATATTCACCATTAAGCTTCAGATGTCAAGCTGCTGTTTTATTCGATTTTATTAAAAAGTTTAAATAGAAAAATTTAGAACTAATATTAGTTAGATTTTGTAGCTGTCATGTTAATTAGCATTAAAATGTTTAATTGAAATTATTTAAATTATTTAAGTTAAGGATCCTTTAATTACCTATTTAATTTCATGTGATTTTTTGAAAAAAAAAACTAATGAAATAAATTACGGGTTTTCTACATTAAAATGCTTTTAAAAATTTAATTTGTTTGGTTAATGCAGTTCTTGTATTTTCAAACAAATATTTCCATTAATTAGTAAAAATTTATTTAATATATATGTGCATAATAAAAAATATTACACATTTATGTGTAATGAAAAATGTTTGAGTAATTAATAAGAAATAATTTAAATAAATTAAATAAGCAACAAATAGTTCTAATATGCATTTTATGCTTGAAATGCCGATAGATAACAAATGGGAGTGGTTGGAATTTAATTCTTTAAAAATGCAAACATTTTAAAGAATTAAGCAATATGTATTTTGCTAGCAACTATTTGGCCTTTCCTTCATCTCTTTCTTGATCATAACCCCTGAAAATGCTGGTTAGTAACTAACTAACTAACTAACTAACTAACTAACTAACTAACTAACTAACTAACTAACTAACTAACTAACTAACTAACTAACTAACTAACTAACTAACTAACTAACAAGCCCAAGAATAAATACATACATATGTAAATATGTCAACAATGGAGATGTTGGTTTTTTGTGAAGATCTCCAATGATTTGACTTATACTGAAATTAACAATAATGAGTTTTGCCAGACATACATGACAGTAATAGTAACATTAGTTCATTAAACCGGGTCCATTCACCTTGATAAAAAATTATTAAAAAATTCAATTTTGGAATAGCCATTACTAATAGAAGCAAATCGTTTATGTATGTAGATATATAAAGTTTATTTTATTTTCGTATGCTTTTTATTATAATGTGACTGTTGCAGCCTGACAATTTTACCAATTTATATTTGTGTAAAATGTTAAAATGCCCTTAATATTACAGAAGTAGGAGTTACGGGAATGTACATTGCAATGTCTGTAGCTAGTGCTACACCGCAGACGATACCTCCCCAGCATCAAGAGCGTCGAAAGCATAAAAAACACAAAATAAATAAAGCAGCAGCTCAAACAACTTAGCCACAATATTAGTAACGTTGTATACTTCACTAAACTATAGCGAAGAGCAGCGAACAATGAAATCTTATTACACCTGACTACAGATGTTGCTTTGCAAAAGAAAGGGTACCATGTTCCCACACTCAGTTCAGCTCGATCAACACAATGGAAACGGTGACAACTGTACCCATTTATTGTGGGCACGACAAAAGCGGCAAATTTTGAGCGTGTCAATGTGTAAAAAGACCTGCTAGTAGGTACTCATGTACAATACAACTAGGATGAAAAAGTAGTGCAACAATAACAACCGCAATAATAATTATATAGTACTCTAATATTTACAATTTAAAAATACTACTTTAAAAAGGTTTTGAATGACAAATAGTTATCACATGTCCAAATAATCAAAGGCACGAACAATTAATAAAAAACAATCAAATTGACCTCTATATTGGTATATAAATACATACATATATTATTAAATGTTCTTTAGTTCTTTAGTTTTACATGTTCCTTAGTTTTACACTATTATACATAAAGATATGTACTTTCCTGGTCATTGATGTAAAAACTTGAAGATATTGGTCAGAAACATTTTTGTTTGCTTTGTGCTTATATATACTTTTAGCTTACGACTTGTCCCATTACCACAAAACCACGAGAATTAATAATAATTCAAAATTGAAAATGAAATGACTCAAAATTTTGTTGAACTCATAGTCAACATCAGTCGTGTCCATTCGTCGTGATTACCTTTCAATTTGTATTTGTGGAGGTACGTATGGATTGTGTGGATAGATGGATTATTGCCTTGCTTGTTTGTTGGCTGGCTGAATCGTAGGATAGATGGATAGCTGGATGGGACCCAGTATAGTCGCAGATAGTTGTCATTGTTTAAAAACCGGCAGTTAATGCTATTGTTATTTTGTTCTTGATGGTGTTGAGGTTTTGTATGAAATCTGCATGGTTTAAACACAGTAAGTTTTACACTAACAGTGAGTGTTATACATATACAAATGTACCTAAATGCATACATGTTTGCATTGATGTAAGTATATATATACATGTGTATATTAAAAAGTCTTGTACACATCTTTCTACGTTTATAACAACACTCAATAGTGTAACGACCATGTATAGGCTTAAATTGACAATGTTCTCGGTTTAGTTGTCTGCATTTATTTTTTCATCTGTTCTATTGAAAACAAACCTACTTCACATATTCGTATACATATGAAATAACCCTGCAAACATTTCTAGTTGAAAAATTTACAAAGACTAATTGTTCGATGATGTTGCCTAAGCTCAATGATGACAAAAAGATTGTGAAAACCAAGTATAAACGACGAATATTTTTAAATATACTTAATACAATTAATAGGATTAGACAATGTATCCCTGTAAAAAAAGAACTTCCAAAAAGGGAAAAGAAGTAGAAGTACTGAAATGAGACCTGAAGAATTGATGATTTTAACAGAGACTTGTCAGGGAAGTGATGTTTTTTTTATTTGATTCCAAATTCAGTACATCTGAAGTCGTTCTCAAGAATTAATTTTATGTTCTTTGTTTTTGAACTTATTAGGAAGTAAAATTGTAATATTATACAATACAACAAATTTGATTTAAATAATATTAACATAAATATGAAAATAAATTACACGCTTTTATCAATTAGCTCCAAAATAAAATTTGATTCAAACATTTCAGTAAAAAGAAAGATTCTTTTCGTTTCTTTGGAAATCGATAAATATTAGTGGGACTTTTGAAGTACTTCATTTTATTTTTGCTGGGTATGTTTTAATTCATATAAATATAAATATTATGTTTAATAAAATTGCAAAATAATTAATCGTTTGTTTACATTGTAAAATCACAAGTTTCACAGTAGTGATCACGAAAACTCTTTTGATCAATTAGCATCCAAAAATTTGTTAAAGGTAAACAAATATTAAGTTATTATAACTCTGGAAGTGTTAATATTTTTACCTTTTCAATTTTAGAAGAATGGTGATTATTCACTCATTGTAAAGGTCGTCAAACTATCGTCACCATTATCCTAATGTAAAGTATGCGTGTGTGGGTTGACTTTGCAATGTAGATATATATTGTTAAATCAAGAACAAAATGTACATATATATATATCTATCTATCTATCTATCTATCTATCTATCTATCTATCTATCTATCTATCTATCTATCTATCTATCTATCTATCTATCTATCTATCTATCTATCTATCTATCTACCTATTGTCTGTTTCCATTATTAAACAAAATTTCAGAAAAGAGAACATACATATGTATGTGACACATTTCAGTAGTCTCCCGTTTGGTCCATACAAATGTACAGCTACGGCAACATAGTTTTAAAATCTAAAAAATAAAAAAAATTTTGAATATCATACCTATCATATTTATTTTTTAAAATTTGATAAAACCTTAAATAATTATTTCAATTTCCTAAAAATATTGCTACCATTGGCCTTATTTCAAATCTAGTTCTTTAATATTAATACTCACCTTAAAATTAACTTCCTGAAATTATAATCTATTTACCCACAAACAAACGCTTGCTAGCATTTTGTTATATTTTACTTTAAGTACAAAACATAAATTAATTAATAAAAAAATCAATTAAATTATCATTAATGCATAAGTATCAATATCTGGATAATTGTATAAAAAAGAGCATATCAAAGCAGCTTAAATAAATATACAAACAATTGTAGCTGTTTAAAGACACTCGAGTTACTGAATGATTTTATAGCATGATGTTCATGATTATAAACATCACAACTCAGTTGCTTATTATAACAAAATATATTCCCACATGTAAAAAAAATAAATAAATAAAGAACATAAATTTAACAAAAACAAATTAATAAATAAAATAGTAAATACAATAAAAATTGTTGATTATTGATTATGATGTCTTCATTAGAAACCAATTACCAACCGTCAAACAGATGTTAAGTTGAGTTTTTGTGTGTTTGAATTAAAACGGAGGAAATTTATTCATCTCTTTAATGTTTATTTAGTTATTTTAAACTTACTTAAATACTAATTAATAAAAGCTAACTACTCTAACGACTTATGCATAAATTAACTTAAATACTTTATAGAAAAATCACAAAATTCTTCCCTTATAATACATGCTATAGGAGTGTTTTAGTTTAAAATCCTTCATCCTTCAGATGGCCCTTTTTGTAAACAGTTATGGCATAAAATTCCGGCAAACGATATAACTTAAGACGATTATGACTAAATTGTCCGTTCGCCAAGGCTTTAACATAGAAAATATCTTTCATTTGTATTTCTTTTGGTGCATTTTTTTCGTCGATTTGATTTTTTAATTTTTTCGGACGATAACTTTTTCGTTTTAATAATTTGATATAGATTATATCATTATCTTTTAACATGGATCTTGATTTGTAAAACATTTTTTCTTTGGCTGTTGGAGTAGGATAGATAAGAACAGGTTGTATGGGTAAAATTTCACTGGGATTCAAGGGATAGACATCTCCATTTTCCATTAGGTCCATAGTTGTTGTTGTTGTTGGTAATACAGCGGCAGCTGCTGTGTAGAGACATATGGAGATAATGATCAAATGTGAAATCTGTAATTTAGAGAAAATAAGAATAATATTATTTACATATTTATGGTGTACAGTTAGTTTTAATTGTTCAATTCAAAATCGATGTTGTAGCGTTGTATGCGTAGTATGCCAGCAGCTGCTACAATAGTCATAAGAATGTTGTTGCTATTTTCTATGCAAAAACTCTATACAACTCCTACGACAATTTTTCATATGTTTTTCGAATGTTAATTTACTTATTATAATATTGCCAGGTTATCACACGTGTGCCCGAAGAAACCCCACCAAACGACCTATACCTTCATATAGAAAGTTTGAGCACCGAACTTAATTATATCAAAAGTGTTATTTGGTCTCTATGAGGGGGTAACTCTGTCGAAAGCTCGGCAACAAGCAAAAGCCTGACTTGATCCTTGAGAGATAAAAATGACGACGCGAGAGTTGTTTCCCAACCCAAATCTAAATTACAACTGGTTTAGAATATCACAAACAAACAGCTGTTTACCAAAACAAAAAGTATAGTCGCGCATGGCAGACCATATAATACCCTACACCATGAGTATATTTAAAAAATTTTTATTTTTTAATTCCAAATTCCATAATTCCAAAATACTTAAGCAAATATTAAGCAAAAATTTCTAAATGAGTTTTTATATAGGTCAAATATGGGCCGATCCTCGGTAAATTTGGGAAAAGGATACATTTTTAAATAACAGTTAATTTTGTTGAGTTTCATTGCGATACAAATGGTTACAAGTCAATTTTAGACGTTTAAGACATTTTTTGAAGGGGGGTTTGTATGGGGGCTAGGGTCAAATAAGGGCAGAACCTTACGAAAATCTGCAGTGTCATTTATACTTATATAAAACTTATTTGTTTATTTAGAGAGATAGTAGAATATTTGACGTAATTATGGCATAAAAAGTTCAAATCGCGAGGTACGGTTGTATGGGGGCTAGGTGAAATAATGGGCCGATTTCAATCATTTTCAATAGGCTTCGTCCCTGTGCCAAAACATGCTTGGTCCAAATTTCATCAAATTATCTTTAAAATTGCGGCCTGTACCTTGCATGTTGTATGTTACAAACATCAGCACAAACGTATAATACCCTCCTCACTATAGTGGTGTAGGGTATAAACAGTTTATTTATAGAGTTGAGAACATGAACTTTTAATTTGCTGCAAAGATCTGTTCAAATCACTGTGAATCTATTCCATTTTAATCCATATATTACAATATAATGCTAACGAGAAAATCCCCTAGCTTTTCCTGTTCAGGCAGACACATGGACAAAGCTACATATATAATTAATACTGTTATAAAGATCCAGAATATAAACTTTTGTCTGTGTAAGGGCTAATCTTTAGGTGAATGTTAGTGCCAGTTTAAGCGCCCAATGGAGGTGGTTTAAACTTGATCAAAAATGCAAAAGCGTAAACAGCTGATGCCAAAAAAATTAATAAAATTTTTATTAAAATAAACATTAAAATGTTTGATTTATCGATTAGTATAAATTCTGAGGACTTTACAATACATTTTTTTTGGTTTTAAATTTAAGTTTTCATTAATTTTCATATTTGTCTTCTTTTTTTATAAAACATGTATTGTTTTGATAACAAACGGTGATGTTTTTTGTTGTTTTGTATGGCAACACTGCGAAGTTTAATCTAGTACTCAAAAACATCAGAATCAATTTCGTTTAGATTAACTAATCTGAAATCCACTCTATGTCCGATATTTCATTGGGTTACAAGCGGAATGTCAACATAAAGTATAAGTAATAAGAAAGTATTTTAGGCTGATTTTTTTCTAAAACTTGATTCTTTGAGGGCGAGTTTTTCTGATAAATATAATCTTTATTCTTTGGTTAAACCTGGTTTAATATATGTTTCGTGTTTTTCAGTTATCAGTAAAGTTACTTATTATCTTAGTTTAACTGAGTGTAATTGGCCAATAAAACTCAACTTATAAGTGAGAAAACATAATTAACAAAAACAATAAAACAATGATTTCGGAAGAATAAAAACATAATATTTTAAGTAAATTGCAATTTTCTGATTTCTTTTGTTTCATTAATTATTGTTTTAAATGTTTATTTAACATTTTTCCAAAATTTTCAATTTTACAAAAGTATTGTTTACAAAAAACAGCCGCTCTTTGTTTATGTTTTTGAGTGAAAAGTTGGCAATACTAACAAAGTTAACTGAGCTTAAATCTAAAACTGAAAAACACAATCATCGGTTAAACTCCGCCTAAATTTGTTACGAGTTTAATATAACAGCAAGTAAAACCTAGTTTAACTGAGGAGTTTCTGATTCAGCTCAGCTGATTCTATTTGAACGTATATTCAAGTCTATGGGTTAAATCTTGTTAATATTTAAGATATATGTGCCTCTGGTAGGACAATCGTTAGAGTTCAATTCTATGAGCGCAAAAAAGCCCCGACCATGGTATATTTCTTCGGATTTTATGTAACATTCTCTCTCCTTTCAAACTAAAAACTAGGTAAATCGTATAAAACTAAGTATAACTATAAAAAATTTAATATTGGCACTAATATTGGCTTCGATTTTTGTATAAATTTCTATTGCCTTCTTACCCAGGAAACCAAATATTTTTGTTCGAAATAACCAACGAGTTTTTGTGAAGTTTTAGATGGAAGCCCCTATGCCGAAAATCCCTTAATGTTTATATATTATCGACAATATGTGATCATAAGGATCTGACGGTTAAAATAGTTTTTTTATGAAAAGTGGCTTTAAATGTTTTATGTCATTTGACAATTTTTAAAATAACTTTTAAAGAATTCATGGGTTTTGAAAATATAATCAGATCTAGATAGAAAACTACATTTAAATAAAATTCTTACTTATTGTGGGGATATAATTTGGATATAAAAGATTCAGCATAATCGAATATAAAACTTTTACTTGTTCTATATTGTAAAAGGACAAATATTTTTAAATGGTTCGCATTCTACTAGAGTCTAAATTCGAAAATATTAATTACTGTAATAAATTTCTATATTCAGTTTTAGTATTAAATATTTGTTTTGGGGTACAACCCAAGTAATTAACATTATTTATTACACAAAAAATATTTTTTAAATTTATTTCTTTAATTATAAACATGTTTATTTGAAAAAAAAAAAAACAAAAACGTTTAACCCTGAATGACATATAAATAATGGCTTTTTATAACGGATTAAAGAGCATTTAGGGGCTTGTTTAAAAAGTACGATTTAAAGTAATTTTATTTCTTTTGCACAAAACCTTGGTAATTATTTTTTAAGTTAATATTTTAAGAAAATAAAATTAATTGTGATTTTTATTAAACTTTTTACGTGAATCATAATCAGAATTTTTTGATTTTCCACTTTATTCAAATATTGGATACTATTGTGATTATTATTGTGTTTTAATTCCTCTTGATTATATGTATATTTATTTCCAATTAACTCTTTAAATCATCAAGGAATTTTATTAAGATTGATTAGGTTTAAACATAGGTATTCAACAAATTCACAATCAATGTCGTAAGTTTGTATGTCATACATTTTTGTATACTCTTTCTCACTATAGTGGGGAGGGTATTATCACCTAACAATATTGGTCGTACGCCCCTTAAAAGTATATCAATCGGCCTATAATCACTTTTTTCAGTCAATTGATATGTCTGTCTTCCTGCCTGTCTGTGAGTCTTGTTGTATGTCTTACAATTTTTTATACTTTTTACAACTATAGTGGAGAGGGTATTAACAATATTGGCCCTACCCTCCTTAAAGTATACCAATCAGCTCTAAATTGTTTTCTGATTCAATAAAGCTATGTCTGTCTTCTTGTATGTCTGTGTGTATTGTTGTATGTCATAGAATTTTTTATACTCTTTACAACTATAGTGGGGAGTTTATTAACATCCAATAATATTGGCCCTACCCACCTTAAAGTATACCAATCAGCATAGAATCACTTTCTGAGTCAATTAGGCTATATCCGACTTCCTGTGCGCATGTCACAGGTATATTATTTCGTCTAGCCCGCAAACAACTGTATACACGCCTGGTATCAAATTGACAACAAAGTGTTTATAACTTTTCAACAATTGTTGCAATGTTGACAACGTTGCGTTGTTAACATTACGTACTGTTGTCGTGCGTATTGATGTTATTGGAAAATTATAAACACTTTGGTGTCAATTTGGTCCCAGGCATGTGTATTTTTCCTTATTCGGGAAATTATAAACACTTTGGTGTCAATTTGGTCCCAGGCATGTGTATTTTTCCTTATTCGGGAGGTACACAGAGGTATAAAGTTGTAGAATCTATACAAAAATCTGCAAATCTTGGTTTTATATGAGTTTAACTTGTACTGTCAATTTTCATAATGATCGGGAATCCATACAAAGCCCTTTCAGAAACTTAAAATTTCAACTTTAAACACTAGTATCACTCGATGAAATACTACATAAATAACTTTAGTTTCATCGTAAATCGCTCTATCCCAAATTGTATATGGGACATTCTTACCCCACTTTCAGTAAATCACCATAATCACTCTTTGAGCAAATCACTTTTAATTTTTTAACCAAATTTTTTAAATATTTCGGTCGATCATGGCCAATTATACATTCTTACTTGTTTAAATATAATTTTTTGAAACAAAAACAATACTACGATACAATTATACAACACCGATTATGAATTGTACAAATGTTTATAGCGATTTCATAAAATATAATTAATTAATTTAGATTTTGCCATTTATCAAATTATTGCATAAAGAGCGTTAAAATATTTCCGTTATTTATTTCTTTGTAATTACCATTTTGTTTTAATTTAAAATATTTAAACTTATTTGTTTTTTTAAATAAAATATTTTGTTTTTATTATTTTTTTTCTTGTATAAAGTAACGAACCAGTCAAAGACTGAAATACAACTGATTCTGCGTAAAGACGGTTAAGGTAACTTCATTTGCCGTCTAAATGTTTTGACCACAAAAAAATAAAACGTCAATAAAGAAACACTCACACACATTTAAACGCATTAACTGTTGATAAATTAGCAACAAAAAAATAAATGTATAAACAAATTGTTAACAATATAATAAAACAAAAATAAATAAAATTAAAAAAAAAAAATAAAAATCGCTGCAAAAAAATTCAGAGAAATTAATATTAATATTTAAAATAAACAAAATAAAATTACATATGTAAGTTTTAAATATTAAAGTTAAATTAATGAAGAAAAAAATATTTAAAAAATTAAGGCCTTGTTTTTTTTTTATAATTTTATAAACAATTACAATTTTCACTTTTTTTTTTGCTAAAAATTCATACTTTTTTTAAATATTACATAATTTAAAAATAATAATAAGTTAAAGAAAAACAAAGTTGTTGTGTATGTTTAATAAAAACTATAATTTTTTATTTATTTTTTTTTATTTGTTTATCTACCTATAAACAAATTGACAACATATTTTTCTATAAATTTAATTACAATATTCTATTTATAGTCTTTGACAATAACAATTATTTGATTCTTTATTACTATAATTATTTATGCAAAATTAATGACATTCTATGTTTTTTACAAATTCTTTATATTTGCCTACTTGGAAAAACATGAGAATAAATATTATTTTTCAATGTCGACTATACTAAACAGTGTAACGCATTTGTTACAAATTATTCTATAAATAAAGTTTTTTTTAATAATTTAAAAAAAAATTTTAAATTAAAAATATAATATTAAAAAAATTTTATTCTTTATGAAAGGTCTTTTAAATTTTTTTCATTCGATATTGACTATCAATACTTAACAATACATACAACTTAGCATAAAAAATATATTAAAAATTCTAGAAAAATTTCTGCATTTATGTACTTTTGTTGAATTTTCTATTA
Organism: Lucilia cuprina; assembly: GCF_022045245.1. Classification (NCBI taxonomy): domain Eukaryota; kingdom Metazoa; phylum Arthropoda; class Insecta; order Diptera; family Calliphoridae; genus Lucilia; species Lucilia cuprina. Next base: position 35,446,362 of record NC_060952.1, read on the forward strand.
AAGTCTTGTTTTCTAAAATTTATAACCCATTTTCAATATGTCTAGTTATTTTTATACCCACCATCAAAAAAGATGGGAGTATATTGATTTTGTCATTCCGTTTGTAACACATCTAAATATTCTGGATCCTTATTAAATTAAAAGACAATTTAGCCATGTCTGTCTGTCTGTCTGTCTGTCTGTCTGTCTGTCTGTCTGTTAAAAGCACAATGGAGTCTGAACGGAACGAAATATATGATTTCCACAAATACTCTCTATAGGTAAGGTTTGTTTGGTATTAAAAGTGGGAAATATCGGTACACGTTTTCGTAAAGCCCCAGTACAAGTGGACCCCTGAAAAACAGCTGTAATGGACCTATCTGTTTCAAAAGTAAGAGTATAGCGATGAAATTCGACAAAAATAAGTTTCATATGATCCAAAATCTCCTTACACAATTATATGAGGATCGATCCATAATTGACCTTACTCACATATAAGGCCCCCTTCAGGAAATTTGTTTAACGCTCTTTACAAGTATAACAATGAAATTTGTATGTGTATCGGTCCACAATTGCCCTACCTCACGTATAAGGTCCTCTTCAGAATATGAATTTAACGCTCATTACTGGCTTAAAAATACGAGTATAGTGATAAAATTAAACACACATAAGTTTTATATGATCCAAAATCTTCCTACCTAATTTTATGTTGATCGGTCCATAATTGACCCTACCCCCATATAAGATCGCCCTTCAGAATATGACTTTAACGCTCATTACTGGCTTAAAATACGAGTATAGTGATAAAATTCGACACACATACACTGAAAATAATCCATGCTCAACTTTACGAAAAAAAAAATTCGTAAGTTCTATTTTCGTAATATTTACAAAAATTTCGTGTATAATACCAAATATTATTTAATAAAACCCGTTTCTATTTTTCGAAAGTACGAAAAGCTTTCGTAATATTTTTTTCTTAAATTTTAGCGCAATTAAACATAATGATATTAATTATATTATGATTAAATAAAACTACAACATTTTTATAAAATTTAAGAAAAAGTATAATATTATTTACGAATTATTTTCATAAAAAAAATTGAAAATTCGTGTGGAGAATAATTTTGAACTAAAATTAGAAAACTTATTTTAAAATGAACAAAAATGTTTGAATAAATTAATATTTCGTAAATTTTAACAGATTTATTCAAAATTCCCTTTTTTCAATTTATATAAATTAATTTATTTTGCATTATACTAAAATATTTCGTACAATTTCGTATATATTACGAAAGAATTTCGTGGTGCGAAACAACGAACGATTCGTGCAATGTACGACATTTTTCGTATATATTAGGCATGGATTTTTTTCAGTGTAGTTACAATGAATCCAAAATCTCTCTATTAAACTTTATGTGGATCGGTCCATAATTGACCCCACTCTCCATATAAGATGCCCTTCAAAAAATTAATAAACCGATCATTACTGGCTTAAAAATACAGAATACAGAAAAGTACAGAGTTAAAAACTCTCTACCAAATGCATTGAGGATCGATCCATAAGAAAATTATTTTAACGATCTTTGCTGACTTAAAAATACGTGAACAGTAATGAAATTTTGGTCAAAACGGGGTCTCTTTGATTCTACTTGACAGTTCGCGTGTAGTGAACTACCACGTAAACCAACCAAATGAAATTTTATATAAGAAATATTTATAGAAACGTAAATATTCCTACCGAATTTCATGCGGAAAGTGTCGAGAAGTGAAACTCGATGTGAAGATGTTTTGTATGAAACAAAATTGGTCTAAAAAATGTTTATGAAAAATGGTCAATTATTAACCCTATTACTCATATAAGGTCCTCTTCAATAATTTTGATGAGAAATATCACCCTAATGTTTATAGGGGAATATTATTTGTAAGTCATTATTAGACTCCTTCTAAGTAATACAAACGGTATGCGGTAGTCATTCAATCCTTACCATGTTTTTGCTTGGATGTTCTGATAGTTCATTTTTGGGCCCAAATAACATTGAGTTGTGTTATGAGCAGTAAAATTTATTACATACCTTTTCAGTGTTTTATATAAATAATGATGTCACAATTCTATAAATTGTGAACTTTTGATTATAACAAAAAAGGAATAAAATTTAACAAGAAATAAGATTTTTATTTACACATATAATTATTTGTGCAAATATTAAATAAAATAAAATAAAAGTTGATTTTAAGATGTTGCTTCAGCCGCCTTCACACGAGTACACAAGTAATATGATCTATCAACATTTTGTGTACAAGACTACGGATAGGATCGTCTAAACGCGATGGCAAATTGTACAAAACCGAATTAAAAAGTGTACTTTTTTTGTATCAGATTGTACCAAATTTATATTTTTGCAAAATTTATATCAATGTAGAACTAAAACATTTTAAACTGACTTTATCATTTAATAAACTAATCAATATTTCTTGTATATAAGTCAATAAACTATTCCATAAAATAGATGGGCGTCTAGTCTATAACAAGATAATAAATTAGTATTTAAAGTTTTTATACCAGTCCAAAGACTAATTCTAGTTAAAGTTACAATATCCTCTTCCAAAGTGTAGTAAAAATATGATCTAACACTTCGATCATATTTTTACTATAATTTTTAAACTCTACACCACTTTAAGCCGGCTTTACACAATCACACAAGTAATATGATCTGTCAAAATTTTGTGTAGAAGACTACGAATGGGATCGTCTAAATACAATATGTAATGAAACCATCACACATTGAGAGAGAATACAGATGGAAAATTTGACAGTCGTATGGCTCTCTTCATTTTTTGAAATGAATCAAAAAACAAGCAGATCGCATTAGATCAGGGATGTATTTTTATATAAACTCATATAAAAAAGTGAAACTGCTGTTTCCATCTTACTTTTTTATCGTTTAATACAAATCGTGTAAACACAAAAAATATAAATCATACGACTTTTATTCCTTTTTTTGTTATACGGATGGAATTTCAGTTTTACTTTTTTATTAGACTTGTCGTACGTAAAGTGTAATCTTCTGAAGGGCCCTTTAGTGGGGAGGGTACATGGGTTTGGGATGATGTCTGCAACGCACAATAATATTGATCCTATATCCACCTTAAAGTATACCAATCGGCTCAGAATCATTTTCTGAGTCCGTCCGTCCATGTAAACCTTGTAATCAAATTACAAGTCACAATTATGAAGATAATCTAATGAAATTTGGAACTTATCATCTATTGTCCCTGGGACGAGGCCTATTGAAAATGGTTAGGATCGGTCCATTGTTTCACCTAGCCCCCATACAACTGAATCCTTGAATAGAGCTTGTAAACCTTGTAATCACACTACAGGTCGCAATTTTGGAGGTAATTCAATGAAATTTTGCACACGATCTTTTATGGTACCGTAGACGAAGCCTATGTTAACTTTGGTCCATTCTTTCACCTAGCCTAACTTTGTAATTGATTGATTCTGTTTTTTGTTAAATGGATTGAAATTTATTTAACTTTTTCATTAGATTTTAATATGTAAAGTGTGATCGTGTGAACTGTTCTTAAATAAACAAAATCAATGAATTGATCAAGTGGTATAAGAAACAAGTAGGAAAGTATAGTCGGACATGGCCGACCACATAATACCCTACACCATGAGTATATTTTTAAAAGTTTTACTTTTTATAAAATTTTTATTTTTTATAAAGAAAGTTTTATGTTGAATATTACCAATAATTCCAAAATATTTAAGCAATTTATTGATAAAAAACTAAAATTTCTAAATGAGGCTTTATATAGGTCAAATATGGACCGATCCTCGGTTAATTTGGGAAAAGGATATATTTCTAAATAACAGTTAGTTTTGTTGAGTTTCATTGCGATACAAATGGTTACAAGTCAATTTTAGACGTTTAAGTCATTTTTTGAAGGGGGGTTTGTATGGGGGCTAGGGTCAAATATAGGCCGATCCTTACGAAAATTTGCAGTGTCATTTATACTTATATAAAACTTATTTGTGCCAATTTTTAAAGAGATAGCAGAATATTTGACGTAATTATGGCATAAAAAGTTCAAATCGCGAGGTACGGTTGTATGGGGGCTAGGTGAAATAATGGACCGATTTCAACCATTTTCAATAGGCTTCGTCCCTGTGCCAAAAAACATACTTGGTCCAAATTTCATCAAATTATCTTGAAAATTGGGGCCTGTACCTTGCGCACAAGGTTTACATGGACAGGCGGACAGACGGACGGACGGACGGACATGTCTTAATCGACTCAAAAAATGATTCTGAATCGATCGGTATACTTTAAGTTGGGAATTGGACCAATATTTTTGTATGTTACAAACATCAGCACAAACGTATAATACCCTCCCCACTATAGTGGTGTAGGGTATAAAAATATAATTTCCATACCTGATGTGTGATGTGACCTTTCTGTTAACCTTATATGAAATTTCTTTGGAACAATTTTTAAAACGTACTTCTTCTACTTCTTTGTGTATAAAATAAATAAAATTCTCACGTATTGTTAGACTTTGACAAAATTATATTTTAAATTTCAATGGTTAATTTTTTGTCAGCGAAAGTATTTTTTTTAACAAAACGTTATTATAGATTTGATTTTTGTTTAAAACACTCTCACTTAAACTGAATTAGACGAAATATTATGCAAAATTCAATTCTTTTAGAAGAAAAAAAACGAAATTTAACAAAAAAGTAAAATAGTCTAAATATAACAAAATAAAAAAAGTATTAAGTAAAAGTGAAAGAAAGAGAAACAAATAGAAGAATTGTTTAATATTTATTGTCTTTGTATTGTTAAGATTTAGCTAAAGAAATCAATAGCTCGTGTCTAAAATTGTCAATTACACACCCATAAGAGATTCTATGAAGACGAAGACGCGATTGTTTAAATTCAAAAATATTTAAAGTAAAAATTTCTTTTTTTTCAATAATAAGTTTTGTTTACAAATTGTCTTTTAATTTCAGAGTTGGAATAATTAGCTTTTGGCCTTGGTTATGATTAAATTTTAATAAAAAAATTAAGTAGCAAATTATAAAAAAACGTTAAGTTGGAGTAAGTTAAGTACTTTAAGTATATTTGTATAGACCCCACAGTTTTAAAAGTAAATATTTTTATACCCTACACCACTATAGTGGCGAGGGTATTATACGTTTGTGCTGATGTTTGTAACATACAAAAATATTGGTCCAATACCACCTTAAAGTATACCGATCGATTCAGAATCATTTTTAGAGTCGATTAAGACATGTCCATCCGTCCGTCTGTCCGGCTGGCTAACCAGCCATGTAAACCTTGTGCGCAAGGTACAGGCCGCAATTTTCAAGATAATTTGATGAAATTTGGACAAAGCATGTTTTTTGGCACAGGGACAAAACCTTTTAAAAATGGTTGAAATCGGTCCATTATTTCACCTAGCCCCCATACAACCGTACCTCGCGATTTGAACTTTTTATGCCATAAATACGTCAAATATTCTGCTATCTCTCTAAAAATTAGCACAAAAAAGTTTTATATAACTGTAAATAACACTACAAATTTTCGTAAGGATCGGCCTATATTTGACCCTAGCCCCCATACAAACCCTCCTTCAAAAAATGACTTAAACGTCTAAAATTGACTTGTAACCATTTGTATCGCAATGAAACTCAACAAAACTAACTGTTATTTAGAACTATATCCTTTTCCCAAATTTACCGAGGATCGGCCCATATTTGACCTATATAAAGCCTCATTTAGAAATTTAGTTTTTTAGTTTTTTTTATCAATAAATTGCTTAAATATTTTGGAATTATGGTAATATTCAACATAACAGTTTCTTTATAAAAAATAAAAATTTTATAAAAAGTAAAAATTTTAAAAATATACTCATGATGTAGGGTATTATATGGTCGGCCATGCCCGACTATACTTTCCTACTTGTTAACTTTATTTAAGTTTAACAAATATGTATTGTTTAATACGTAAAGCAATGCTGAATTAACTAGAGAATAGTAATGCATAGGGTATCAATCTCTACCGGTAATGTGAAACTCTTTATTAGGGTTCTATAGTTGAAACGAAAAGTCAACTTTTCGACTTTTTTGCATTCAGTTAAAAGTTGATTTTTCGACTATTCGTCTTTTTGCTTTTTATGAAAAGTCGATTTTTCGACTTATTTCATTTAATTAAAAGTCGACTTTAAGTATTTTATATATAGTCGCCTTTTCAACTTTTTTCGACATTTTCAACTTTTCGACTTTTTTTGACTTCTCGACTTTTCGACTATTTTCGACTATTTTTTTACTTTTTCGAGTTTTTCCGACTATTCGCCATTTTACGACTTTTCGATTTTTTTCGACTTATCGACTTTTTTTACTTTTTCCTACTTTATTCGACTTTTTTCGAATTATCGACTTTTTTCATTTTTTCGACTTTTATTTACAAAGTCTACTTTTCAACTTTTGTCACAGGCGATAGTCCAGTTCTCGAATTTTTTGGAACAAAATAGTCGACTTCAACTTTTCTACTTTTTTCGACAAAAAGTCGATTGTTCGAACCCTACTCTTTATCAAGTATATAGCTGGGTCAATAGTGTTATTTCTTAATGAGAACTTGTTATATGTTCTGCAGGGCATTTTGAACTTGTTAGGTGTGTTATTATTATTTATTATGCTACGCCTGCGCCTTAAGAATCAGATAAATATTTTGATTGCTAATATCTATTTACTTTTAAAATATAAAATATATTTTTATAACTTATAAAAGTACTTTATTTATTATTGTTGAATTGCTGTTAACAATATATATTGTTCACTCAATTTAATTTTTTTTCTACGAAATATTTAATAACACTTTTAAAACGACTATTTTTATTTGACAAATATTATTTTTTCAATTTATTTTAAAATTGTTCTTTTTATCGCTGTCTTAAAGTTGAATATATATTGCAGTATATTTACTTTTGTTAAGTACTTTTTCAAATTATATATTTTTTTCCAAATAATAAATACAAAATTTGCATATTTAATTGAGTTTTTTTTCTTTAGTTTCAACTAATGCATAGTTAGAAATAAGAGTTTTTTTTTTAATTTATGTGTGAAATACTAAATTTAAATTAACCACAATATATAAACATGTACTATGATTTTTTGTAGTTGAATGAATAAATAGTTTATTTGAAGTACACATTTAAATATACAATACAATTATTTTATTTATTGATTCCTCATTCTATGTACAAATTCAATAACGCAGGTGACCTTTAGAAACTAATTTGTAGAGAAATAATTTTTCAATATTTTTTTTAAACTATATTTAAAATGTAAGCCAAGTGAATAATTTTTTGTATTTTGCACAATAATATATGTAGCAATAATGTATGAAAAAAGCAGCCGAAAAGATATTATAACATAAATACTTATAATGGGACTTTGCCACCAACCACTGGGCCTATTCATACTTCATTTGAGTGGTCGTACCAGACCCTTCAACTTTCCCGCTACAGGTTCGAAGTAGGTTTTGTTATCTCATTTAGAGCGGGTTTTTATGTATACAATTAAATGTAAATTAATAATCAGATTAGTTAATCGAAAAATAAAATAGTTCTGAACTTAATTCCCTATGATGTTTTTGAGTACAAGATTAAACTTCACAGTTTTGCCTGATTCATCATTCCACAGCCTAAACGGTTGAAGCAAAAGAGCTGAAATTTGGACAGGAGATTGGTCTAAAAATACGTATTTAGAACTTTTTGGATATTTGAACGCTTAAGGGGTGAAAAATGTACTTTCTTTTGGTACTTTTTGCACAAAAGGGGACTTTTTTGTACTTTTTGAAATTTCTATAATATTGAACCAAGAAACATGAAATTATGGTCTGGATTAATTAAGGACCTATAAAAGGGGTCATTTTGATAATTTTTCGTTCCTCAAAAAGTACTTTTTGAAATTTGTATAATATTGAACAAAGAATCATGAAAAATTTACTTTTTAATTTTTTGCATAATATTGAACCTAGAAATGTGAAATGAAACATATATTGCCCGGATTACGTCAGAACTTCAAATAGAGAACATTTTGGTACTTTTCGTTCATCAAAAGGTACTTTGTGAAATTTCTATAATATTTAACTTAGAAACATGAAATTAAGTATGTATGGACCGGAACAAGTGAGATCCGATAAAAGGGATATTTTTGGTAATTTAGTTAATTTTGATAATTTCGTTCCTCAAAAAGTACTTTTTGAAATTGGTATAATATTGAACCTAGAAGCATGAAAAATTTACTTTTTGATTTTTTGCATAATATTGAACCTAGAAATGTGAAATTAAACAGGTATTGCCCGGATTACGTGAGAACTTCAAATAGAGAACATTTTGGTACTTTTCGTTCTTCAAAAGGCACTTTTTGAAATTTCTATAATATATAATTTAGAAACATGAAATTAAGTATCTATGGACCGTATTAAATGAGATCCGATAAAAGGGATATTTTTGGTACTTTTTGGTTCTTCAAGAGGTACTTTTGAAAATTTCTGTAATATTGAACCTAGAATCATGAAATGAAGCATGTATGGCCAATATTAAGTGAGATCCCATAAAAAGGGTAGTTCTGGTACTTTTTGGTTCTTCAAAAGAAACTTTTTTAAATTTCTATAATATTGAACCTCACTTAATCCGGGGTATCTTAATCTGTCTGAACCCATAAAAAGGGACTTTTTGGTATTTTTTCGTTCGTCAAAATGATTACATGAAAACCTATAAACGCGGTTTTTTTTGGTACTTTATCGATCAAAAGGTACTTTTTGAAATTTCTGTAATACTGAACGTAGAAACATAAAATTAAGCATGTATGGCCTGTATTAAGGATTGTTCACGATTTCAAGAAAAAATATTTCGTTAGACTGACATTAAACAACTCAATACTATTGGGAGTGAGAAAAAACTAGCACTACCTTAATACAATCCCTATAATGTACAGTGATTAAGGATAAAACTACCTAAATAAAACTTAAAATAAAGTGATACATTTTATATACATTTTATATGTACATTACTCTGACCAGCTTTTTTACACACTTACAGACCACATTGAATGAATAAAATCGTAACATTAAAATCTACATATTTGAATACATTTAATCTGAAAAAGAAAATAAAATGCCAAATACAAACTGCTTGCGTCCATAATGTTGGGCAAAAATTTTATCAAATCAAAACACGCAATAAATGTTAAATTTGACATATACATACAGATAATGTCTACTAGATACCCATGTGTTTAATGTCGGCTATAATTTTCATAATTTCCCAAAACTATAGAAAATAACTATAAAAACATGTTTGTCATTTATAAGCTTCAAATATTAAATGATCCTTGATGATGACACAATTTCAAGATTTTGCAATATTTTTTCAAAATTACAACAAATAAACGTGACAAGAATTAATATTTTTGAAGGCTTGCAACACTACAAGCTTCCTTTCGAGGAGCAATAAATTAATTTTAAATTGCTTAATTTAAGTTAAATTTAGTTTTTTTTCGGCTGTTGTTTTTTTATACAAAATTAAAGGCAACTAGTACAGCATTGTTGTTATATACTAGAGTTTGATGTAAAACACAAAGTCATTGAACTGGAAAACTATGTAATAATAAATAAATTACTAGTTTGCCACCATAATCTGTTAAATTTTTGTTTGCTCTATTTTTGCTGGAAAACTTGAATAGTGGATTTTTTTAACAACTTTTTTGTACAGTGGTTTGCAAGGGATATATTGACAAAAGCAATGTCAAGGGTATCGACTACGATAGGTTCCTTGATAGTGTTCTTGTCGTTCTTGTTATACTTGTCGTTCTTGTGGCTCTTGTTGCTCTTGAGCAACTAACTAACTAAAATAACTATATAACTATATAACTAACTAACTAACTAACTAACTAACTAACTAACTAACTAACTAACTAACTAACTAACTAACTAACTAACTAATTAACGAACTAACTAACTAACTAACTAACTAACTAACTAACAAATTAACTAACTAACTAACTAACTAACTAACTAACAAATTAACTAACTAACTAACTAACTAACTAACTAACTAACTAACTAACTAACTAACTAACTAACTAACTAACTAACTAACTAACTAACTAACTAACTAACTAACTAACTAACTAACTAACTAACTAACAAATTAACTAACTAACTAACTAACTAACTATCTAACTAACTAACTAGCTATCTAACTATCTAACTCACTAACTAACTAACTTTGCGCATGGTGTGTAACTTCCATTTTAAAAAGTTTTGTGTACTTTCAGCTTTAGATATTGTTAGGTCCAATTAGAAAATTAACTTTACATACCAATCAAACCAAACCACAGTGTGTTAAAAAAGAAACAAATATTTTTACACAAAAAATGAGTTTGTAAAAAAATGATTAACGACTTCCGCCCGTAAACACCCACATTATATAAACTTAACTAACTAACATTAGTTTTTTTATTTTGCCCTTTTTTCTCTTTTTTTCGACTACATGTTTGTAGTTTCTCTTTTTTACTTCTAATTTTTTTTTTGCCGAATTACACTTGCCTGTGTTTGTATACAAACACTTTGTCCTTTTTGCAAAAGTTGTGTTTTTGTAATGGTGTACTCTTGTTTGAATCTAGTTGATATTAACATCCTTGTAAAAGCCTAGAAGTGTACTACAGAAATGCAGGTTAATAACCGCTAAACTAAAAAAAGTATATGATTTCTCCTTTCATACTTACTATTCTGTGTAACACTGAATACTACATTGAAGCAAAACAAACACAAACGCTAAAGGTACCACTACAACTACAGTGTATAAAACTCCTGTAGTTCAAAATTTGGTTTTTAATACCATTTTATTTACACATATGTATAGGTGTAGGCAAAATGGTTATATAACTTCCCTTTAGATTACTTGGGCTGACTAAAGTATCAATGAACTTTTTCTCTACATTACCCAAAAACCACATACATAAGTAACTACTTTACTAGTTGAAGATTAGTCAAAAAGTGATACGTAACTCCTTAAAAAGCAGCTGGGATTAACTTTCTATATGTAAAAGGACAATTACACCTACAAATATGCTATAGAAAACTTAAAAAAATGTAATAAAAATGTATCTTGCTAAAAGGAAGTAAACTAAATTAATTTTAAATAGATGTTGTACATTGCTACAAATACATATAAAAACTCTCACACAATCATGTTCACGTGCAGTTGGATTGCATCTGAACAGTGATGGGAGTTTTGAATTAACATGATCTAACAGTAAACATATATTAGTCTATATAAGGTTTAAGATGGACAGAGTCGATATTATGGAACATGTGAATTTTTAAAATTTGTAAAGGAATACTTTTTGACTCACTGCCAAATAGTATACGTTTAGAAATGACAGGTTTCCGACGACTGTGCGTTAATTTTTTTCGCCTTTGTTTATTAACATATTTCGAGGCGCAAATAAAATTGTTGGGAAGGTATTATGCGTTTGTGCTGATGTTGGTAACACCCACTTAAAGTCCCAGCAGTTCGACAAAGAGCCAATGCATACGAAAAAGACAGTAATTTCCACTAATAGTTAACCGCCTGGATGATCGTAATTCGTATGTTTAGGGTCATTCGTCACGAATGTACCCTTTGTAATCGAGAATGAAGACAGTCGTCACTTTAGTGTCTTCTTTGTAAGCGGGAGCGGAGACAGTCATCACATTATTGTCCCATAGTATTATAGAGAGTAGACACTTGAAATTTTTATATTTCAGTTCCATTAATATTTTACCACCTGGCTGACTCCAATTCGTATTTTTTGGTTTTTCGTCGCAAATAAAATTTTTGTAAACGTGACAGTCGTCACTTTAGTGTCCCCTTTGTAAGCGAGAGCGGAGGCAATCGTCTCTTTACTGTCTCTTTGTAGGGTGTAGAGTGACGATTGACTTCCTCGTAGGACAAGCCCATGTTAAAATGGTCGGTCACCTGGGTAGTCAGGTGGCTAGGGGCCACCACAAGTTAAGTGGTCAGTTTGGAACTGTCCCTTCGAACTGCTGGGGTATATCAATCGGATCAGAATTACTTTCTGAGTCAATATGTCCGTCTGTCTGCGTGTCCATTTAAACCTTATGTGCACGCTACCGGTCGCAATTTTAATGAATTTTGGCACTTCCTTTGAATCCAGGACGATTTAATCTAGATGTGGATCACTATCAGTAATAAGTGTAAAACATTTGTGATAAATATAAGTTCACCATCTCTGATATTTTGTTCATATGTATGTTTTTCAAAGTACATGCATATATATTTATGTATGCCTGTATTTGTGTTTATTTATGTATTTTCTCTTTTAGTTGTAAAAGACGTTTTAAGCTTTTACTTTAATGTATATAAAAGCGAAATCCTTGTTGTTGAATTTATAGTTTCTGTTGTATAGCATATTTTTAGGTGTAATTGAAAATTATTAATTACATGTTTTCAATATGAAATATGTATGCATAATTTGTTTATGTATACGTGCATACATGTACATATATGCATATCAAGCAGGCTGTATATACATATATGCAATAAAAACCTATTTCCTGTTTATGGTAAAATTAAAATAAAATTCTTGTTGCATTATATTTAATAATACACATATAGATACAGATGTCTGTATATGTATATGTGTTAGTAGATGTTTACATTTTATTATGTGCTTAATTTTCGTTTTAGCACACATTTGTACTTAAAACTTCTAAAACATACTCTTTCGTATCTATTGCTATTTAAACATGTTTTCCTTTAATTATATTTAAGCTGTAGAAAAATAATTACACATTTCGTTTGGTTTTAAGTAAATTTCAATGTGTAAAAGTATGAGGTTTTCTTTTGTACTAAAAGTAAATGAGATGTGCAAATACTTGTGGCTGAGGGTATGTAAATATAATTTAACTCACTTACAAAAAAAACATACTTAATCAAAATCATTTAACCCCAATTGCAAAGAACATTCTCAGCTACCTGCATTTTTATATACACATTCTCTTAAGTCCATTTAAATTTTATTTTATAATTAGTTTGAAATAATCAGAAGCATACTTGTTATTTGAATTAAAAATATAATATAAAAAAATCTAAGTATGAATGAAAATAATATAGAATTAACACTTAAGTTTCATTAGGTATTAGAGAGTGTACTGTCAGGACTATTAATAAAAAACTTTTGTTAATAAAACTGAGGTGATTTTATATCTATTAATGAACTGTATATATTAAGATTTTCCCCCTTTTTAAAAATTACAATATGCGCCTCTGGTCTTAGTACTAACGCCATAATAACAATAATTAAAAGTTGGCTTTATAGCTTGACTAAATAAATGTTTCTTACATTACAAGCATATGTTACACGCACATACATATGTGTGTGTGTATACGACTGACATTCCAGTTAATACTTAAAACATGTATATGTAAGTACAAGTACATATGAACATTTGGGTGTCCCCGTTTCTAGGGTGACAAGTGACTTACCTTCCCATCCTAGAATGGGTGTCACTGTTTCTAGGGTGACAAGTGACTTACCTTGCCACCAAAAGTGAAAGCTTTTTTTCTAAAATTTTCTATATTTTTGAATTAGTATCAAGTTTACTACATATCATTGAAAGTTACTTTGAAATGCCCTTCACAGGATCCTTATTTACCCTTCACCTTAGTTAGAAATCATTCCGTTTGTCATTCCGTTTGTAATTTCTACAATATAATTTTCCGATCCCCATAAAGGATCCTTTTAAGTAGAAGAGTTGACTAAGTCTGTATGTCTTTTATATCGGTTTTTAGTAGTCCCCAGAAATCTGCGAGATCCGAATAGTCAATAATTCTGTTAGACATGCTTTTGAGAAGACAACCTCCGAAAATTTCATCAAAAAACATATTTTTTTGTTTTGCTATAAATATAATATTAAAATAATAATTATAGTCCGATCTGAATGAAAATTCATATGCATAAAAAAAGTTTTTTTTTTGAGATTGAGCTCCAGTGGGTTCATGTTAATTTAAAGAATAATATTTTTCCCATAAGAAAAACATGAGGGCTTCTAAAACTGCTTCTCATTTTGGGATTCGAGCTTTATCATTTTAGAAGTTGTGAACCAAAGTTGAATTTTACATAAAACAAAGATCAAACTCTAAGAGATAAAACCTAAGAGATAAATGTCACATACACGCACGTTATAGAAGACCGCCCTACCCTTTAAAGCTAATGCATTCGCACTTTTGTTGCCGACTACTCCCGATTGGCCTTGCGCCTATATAATGTAAATCTACCTCTAGGATAGTATTCATTTAAAGTTTTTTTACAATTTTATCACCTGATATATTTATTCGAAATAATTTGCGAATTAATCTAACCTAGAGGAAAAACGGATACGCGTTTAAACATTTCACACGCCTGAGGTGCTGTACTTTGATCCTCCCATAACTCAGTACCTGAAGAATTTTCTAAACATAAAATTTATCCTGATCGAGTTAGCAGTTTAGGAATATCAGTTTTATTTCCAAAATGTTTGCACAGTGTGATAGAATACTGTGTCCTAAAGCATTTGTGGGTCCGTTTTCAAAACTTTAGTGTGGAGGGTTTGTTTGTAACGCACAATAATATTGGTCCTAATACCGACCTTAAAGTATACCAATGGGCTTAGAATCATTCTGAGTAGATTTAGCTATGTCGGTCTGTCTATCTTGTAATCAAACTACAGGTCGCAATTTTGAAGATAATTCAATATCTTGTCCCAGGGACGAAGCCTGTTGAAAATGGTTAAGAGCGGTCTATTATTTCATTTGCTTCCATACAACTGAACCCCCGAATAGGGCTTGTAAACCTTACAATCAAACTGCAGGTCGCAATTTTGGAGGTAATTCAATGGATTTTGGCACATGATCTTCTATAGTACCGTAGACGAAGCCTGTTAAAAATGCTTAATATCGGTCCTTTATTTCACCTAGCCCCCATATAACTGTACCCTCCTAATAGGACATTTATGTTCAAAATTATGTTTAATATTCTCATATCTCGACAAACAGCTGCAAAACTAAGTTCTATACAAGCCTCATGATGACCCTCATGAACTCTATAATCATAGGGCATCATTTGATCCTAGTCCCTATAAAAAACCATCTTTAAAATTTTACTTAAATGTGCACAGTTTTATTCAACTATAAATGGTTTAAGTATATCTGTGGCAAAGTGCAATACAACTTAAATGAAAACTTAATCACATTTTTTTAACAGGTGTAGGGTATTATATTGTTGGCCTCGCCCGACTATAATTTTTTAGTTGTGTTTGTTTGACCTTATCTTTTCCAATATCTATACCGATTGGCTATATGTCCTAGGCTAATGTCCTAGCCCAAAAATAGTAAAAAAAATAGAAACTATGTGGATTTTTTAAAACTGTTTTAGAACATTCTCAAAACAAATTTAAAATTTTTAAGCAACATTTAAAGAAACAGGTCCTCCCTAATGTACTTTGTTGTATACTCGTGTGTTAATATTTAACGACTTAAAATATTACAAACTGACCGTCCGTTACATTTTTTCTTACATTTCACTTTTTGTTTGCACAAACATATCCTTGCAATTTAATTACAGTTCAATGTATTTAAGCAACAACTTGGACACCTTTTTTTCGGGATAGTTACCTTTACAGTTGTTTGTTTATTCCTACAGAACTGCGGCACGAATTTAAAGACATGAGAAAAATGTTGGAAAATTAAATCTTAAGATACGTATAAATATTTATTTTTATTTCTTTTGCCGTTCGTTATAAATTAAGGAAAATGTATAACATTCATAAGAGTTTATGGAAAAATGTATATCGACAGCATTTACAGTTTAATTACTACTCGCCGTGTTAGTTAATTAAGCTGAGCAAAGTTGCACAAGATTGAAAATTTTTCAAAGTATTTAGTTAACATTTTTTAATATCAAAAATTATTTGATCATTAAAACGTCTTGAAGCGTATTCGAATTGAAACCCCCACCATCGATCTAGCCACTAGTGTCCTTCTGTCTGTATGTTGAGATGGACAAATCTTTCTCTCTTTTCCATTTGGGTCTTTGCATACCCAGCAAAAGCTTACATTTATAAGTAAGGGGTTAAAATACAAGAATTTATTAAGTGATTTAAGTTAAGTATTACTTTAATGCGGGTATAATGTTTTATTTTTCTGTGTCCAAAAAATCTGTTTCCTATACGTAATTAAGAATTTTCCAATCCGAAATTATCTCTTCCTTAAGATATTTCGATCTAACTTCGTCGAATGGCGGATAATGACAAAAAAAATTGCTCCACGTTTCACTGTCCTCTTCACATGCTCCAAATTTTTCAGAATCCCCAAGTCCTGTCTGTCCACTCAGAGTACATATCATCATACTAACCTCATATTTGCTCATTTCGAGAAGATTTTTCATCTTAATCTCATTAGATTCACCCCATATGATCAT
Source organism: Lucilia cuprina (assembly GCF_022045245.1). Lineage (NCBI taxonomy): Eukaryota > Metazoa > Arthropoda > Insecta > Diptera > Calliphoridae > Lucilia > Lucilia cuprina. Next base: position 35,462,881 of record NC_060952.1, read on the forward strand.
TAAACGCACCGTTTCATTATTTCAAGAGGGATTCTTTCATCCATGTTTTTAATTCAGCTTTCGTTGCGTCAAATGATTTTGCGTTCATCTGGTCTTATATTTTACTTTTTCATTTAAAATCGCCATAAATGCCTTCTAGCTATCGGCCTGTTGGCGCCATAGTTATTCCAATCTAATTAGCGTATTCCATTAATGATTGGACTTCTGCCTGGATTAGGTAAACGGTGCTATGTTTCAATTTCTGGATCTGCAATATAGAGTCCCAGGCCCACTGTTTCCCCAATTTAAATCCATCTGCGCAGCAACAGATTCGAACAGATGTTAAGTCCTGAAGGCGCCATATTTATTCTAATCCAATTTACGTATTCCTTAACAGCTCGGACTTCTGGCTGGAAGCCAGGAAGATTACACCTAAGTACTTAACTCTGTCAACATCTTCTTGCCTAGGAAACAGGATATACTTTAAAATATTTGTCTTTTCTGTGAAAAGACTGATTTCCGTCTTCGACGGGTTAATATTAAGGTTTCTCGGATGATCCCAGCCTTCTCAAGTAATTTAGTGGACAACTTCGTCTTGCAAAAAAAATATATATTTTTCATTTGTTTTAAAAACAAAGTTCGAAAACAAAATATTAAGCTTAAACAGTAAGTACTTTTATAATATATTATTTGTAAGTCATTACTAGACTCGTTTTAAGTAATACAGACGGTATGTAGTAGTCATTGAAAAGTAAGTTGTTGATAATATTTGTGAACGATTTCTGAGAAATATGTATGCTCTTCGGTTAGTTCATAATTGGTCATAAAATTGTAAGTGCAACATATATCTGATGTAGTGTGTGAAGAGTAAACGTATACAATTTATCCTTTTTTTAACTTTTTGAAACTTCTTTCTCTAATATGTGTTCAACTGGATTTAAATATCTACGAGCACAGAAGCGTATTAGCAGATGGCACTGAAAATATTGTTTCCATTTTTTCGACATTTCTTATGTATTTTTTCTGACTTTTTAAACAATACAGTGAAAGAAATGATTGATTCAAACCTTTCTGAATTAACATAGCATAACATTCAGATAAATCAGATTTATTATTATCACACATTTATTTTTTTTTATATTAAAAAAAAAACAATAAAGAAGTTATAGTCGGGCGAGGCCGACCATATAATACCCTACACCTGTATACGAATAAAATGTGTATTGTTTAATAAAATTGTGTATTGTTTAATAAAACTGTGGATATTTAAGGAAAATTTTGATGGGGGCTTTTTAGAGGGGCTAGGGTCAAATGAGGCCCTATAATTAAGTTCATCAGGGTAATCAAGACTAGTATAGAACTTGGTTTTGCAGGTTTCTGTCGAGATACGAGTATATTAAACATAATTATAAACTTAAATGTCCTATTCGGGGGTTCAGTTGTATGGGGGCTAGGTGAAATAATAGACCGATGTTAATCATTTTAAATAGCCTTCATATACGGTATAATAGAAGATCATGTGCCAAATTTCATTGAATTATCTCCAAAATTGCGACCTGTAGTTTGATTAAAAGGTATACATTGACGGACGGACGGACAGACGGACGGACATAGCTAAATCGACTCAGAAAGTGATTCTGAGCGGATTGGTATACTTTAAGGTGGGTATAAGACTAATATTATTATGCGTTATAAACATCAGCACAAACCCAATATACCCTCCCCACTAAAGTGGTGTAGGGTATAAAAATACATATTTAGCTTTGAAACTATCTTCCTTTAGATTGTATAAATTTTCTAAATGTACAATGTAAATTTATTTTTTTAACATCATCGGCAATTTTTTTTCAACTTCTCCATAGTTTACTAGGTTTTCATAATTCCTCAATTTTCTTGCATTTTGCATTGCTTTTAGAATTTTCCCTTTAGCAGTTTTTAATATGCAAAATTCTCACATAGAACGTTAAAATTTGAATACTGATGCTAAAACAATCGTGAATAGATTTTTTTTTACACTTTCAGACAATAATTGCCTAAACTTTCAGACAATAATTGCCTAAACTTCCTTTTTCTTCTATACACATTAGATTGATACAGAATTAGTTGGATTCAAAATTTATCTAGAGAAAATTGCATTATTTCCTAAAAAAAACCAAATTTAAAATTATAGTCTGACATGTTCAAAGGTTTGGATTAATAATGAACCAACGAATTCTTTTCAATTTTATTCAAATTTGGTACCCTTATATCTTTAACTTTAGTTATTGTATTTTTCAGCAAAAAACTAAGTGATGATTATTGACTTCCAAAGAAGCGAAAAGAATCCTTGTTTTGAATTGAAGGTATATGATTCAAATAGTTATATTCTAAAATACTATAATTTAAGTTCCTAATAACTTCACAAAAAAAAAGAAAATAAAAATTACTTCCTAAGAAAGACAGATGTAGTGAATTCGGAATCAAATAAAAAGGTCATCCCTCCTGTGACAAGCCTGTGTTAAAATCATCACTTTTCCAGGTCTTTTTCAGTACTTCCGTGGAGTAAATTCTATATCTTTATAGCTTCTTTAGAAGTTCTTTTTTTGTTGTGTTATTTAAAGTTTCCATTTCGGTGACTATGACTAAACTCGTTCACATTTAAAATGAAGTTCATCTGTATATTCCCCCTGTATGACAACTTGATGGCTTTTCTCTTTTATGGGCAAATTGGTCAACAAATACGTCTATCCTGCCGGTACAACAACCCTGTGATAGTGTTACTTTAATTACCTTCTCTATCTGGGAAAGAGAGGTACTACAAATACCTCTAGTCTGCTGGGACTAAAAACAGGTGGTGGTGTTATTTTGATACTCTTCCCTACTGGGGAAAATAAGTACTACAAATACCTCTAGTCTGTCTGCACTACAAATTGGTGGAGTCCAAAGTATTCTAGGCTTATCCTTGAAATGATTTTATCTTAACATGTGGTGTGAGCCCAGTCTCACGGAAAGAGAAAAGTTTACAATTCAGTATAAGTTCGGTGATATTGATGAGATAACAGTTACCCTGTAGAGAAGTGGATTTGAGACTATGCTTTGGAAATGAGTTTATGTTAAGTCATAGATGTAGGGGTGTACGGTCATTATCCATCCGAATACCTAGGACGAATTACAGATTTATAAATACATTTAGTTGGACAAACCTAATACGCAAATAGCAGTGAAATATGTACACAATCTAATTGTTTTTGGAGAAGACTTTTTTGCAACCTTTTTACAAGTTTTTTTTCTAGTTTCAAAGAATCTGTCCAGTCGTGTTAGGTAAATAATGGGAATACAAGATCTTCATTGTAAAACAATGGAAAAACTATAGGAAATCTTTGTGTGAAAACTCTGAAATAACTAATTTTTAAAGCGAAACAATTTAGCAAAATATTGACCTTACCTAACACTAACTCAATCGCAAGATAATGATATTTTATGAAATTTAATATTTCATGAGATTCAAAGAAATTTTACCTCAGTAACTTAAATTATACAGTTGTAAACTGTAAGATATCAATTACATACAATTACATTCCCTATTTCTTTTGTTATTTTGAATTTTTTAAATTCCTTCGAAAAACAACTTGTTTATCTAATGTCCAGTCATTTATTTATTTAACCCACATTGATTTACATTAAAAAAAAACATTTCACCGTTTTAAATTTGAATAAATAAACTTGTATTATACTTTAAATTGTTTTCTCAAATAAAAATGCAAAAAAATAAAAGATGAAACCAAAACCAAACTAAATCGCCAAGTATTGTTAAAAAGATTATTGACTCAACTTGACTGGGATTTTGATGAGACTTTCTAACAATCACATTCATTCAACCATCCATTCATTCGTTCATCCATCTATCATTCGTTATCTTTAAATATTGATTCTGAAGGGCAACACACCTTAATGTACGCACGTTAACTGACACTCACAGGTGTTAAAGCCTTAACAAACTTTGATTAATAATTGACAATTTGAAGACAAACAGCAAACGACAACAAAAACGAAATTTGACGATGACACGTACAAACACAACATCATATTTAATCAATGTTTTGTAACTTTAGTTGTAGTAATAAAATCACCTCCGATTTATCGCTTACTCTCCTAAATAAATATTAATCCCGAAGTATAAGAACCAGCAGTTCTCTAAGGAGTGAGTGTATCAGTTGAAATCAATTTAAATATTTTTTTTAGTAAAAAATAACTTGTCACTTTATTGACCCTTAGTAATCGAGGTTGTGTACACTTTAATATTTTAATTCAGTACAGCAGTTTAAATTCATTTATTTAATAGAGTTGGATTCAGTAGTTCATGTGTAATCAAATTTTGGGGTCAATAATTTTACCTCTTGGACTTACACCCACAAATAAATAACGTATTAACTACATAAAAGAACAGCAGGGAAAATTTAAATGCATACATATGTACAAAATTATGGTGTCATACATAAGTATATAAACATTATAATAAACAAAACGACGGACATACTGATTAGTTTGTACATGTGTATGTCTGTAGGGAACCCATATTTAGTTTACCAAAGGTAAATTGACAGTTAGACAAGCAACAATAGGAGCTCAAACTAATATTTATTTATTTATTTATTTAGATAAGAAAATGATAGTGTTAGCACTGGCACGATATTTATTGTTGTGATTAATTCAATAATTGAAATGCTAAACATAAGAGAGTTATCATTTAGTTATAAAAAAATAAAAGAAAACAAATAAAACAACAATTATTATTTGTTTGAAATATGATATATATTTCGGAATAGTAATGCTACCTACCTTGCCTCAGATATACTTCAGCTATTTGTTGTTGAATAAAACTGAAATAAACATGAGGGTTATTAAGGCTAGTATAGAACTTGGTTTTAAAGTTTAGTTGTATGGGGGCTAGGTGAAATAAAAGACCGATGTTAACTATTTTCAATAGGCTTCGTCTCCGGCCACATATAAGAAGATAGAAGATGTGCCAAATTTCATTGAATTATCTCCAAATTCGACCTGTAGTTTGATTACAAGAACTACAAGCCCTAATGGACCGATCTTACGACCTTTAGTTTGATTACAAGGTTTTCATTGACGGACATAGCTAAAATTCTAATTCTAAGCTGATTGCAATACTTTAAGGTGGATATAGGACCAATATTATTGTACATTACAAACACTAAACCCACTAAAGTGAAGTAGGGTATTATCAAAATCAAAATCTTGAGACTAAGATAGACGTTTCTAAAGATTGAGTAGCACTGAATCCGATCCGATCTTAGATTTTTTCCATTAACTCTGGTATTTGATTATCGTGTCTTGAAATTTTAGAAAAATATTTTTTTGCTATTAGTTAGTTAGTTTGTTAGCTAATTAGTTAGTTAGTTCGTATGTTAGTTAGTTAGTTATATACATAAAATCCGAAAATCCTCTATCGGGCCTGTTGTGCGCTCCTTAAGCAGTGCCTCAGGTGGGAATCGCACACACCACCTCCGGTCTACCAGACTAGAACACTAACCATTAATCTACCAAAGTTAGTTACATAGTTAGTTAGTTAGTTCGTATGTTAGTTAGTTATATACTTAAAATCCAAAAATCCTCTATCGGGCCTGTTGTGCGTTCCTTAACCAGTGCCTCAGGTTGGAATCGAACACACCACCTCCGGTCTACCAGACTAGAACACTAACCACTAATCTACCAGAGTTAGTTAGTTAATTAGTTAGTTAGTTAGTTAGTTAGTTAGTTAGTTAGTTAGTTAGTTAGTAAGTTAGTTAGTTAGTTAGTTAGTTAGTTAGTTAGATAGGTAGTTAGTTAGTTACTTAATTAGTTAATTAGTTAGTTAGTGAGTTAGTTCGTATGTTAGTTAGTTATATACATAAAATCCGAAAATCCTCTATCGGGCCTGTTGTGCGCTCCTTAACTAGTGCCTCAGGTGGGAATCGAACACACCACCTCCGGTGTACCAGACTAGAACACTAACCACTAATCTACCAGAGTTAGTTAGTTAGTTACTTAGTAAGTTAGTTAGTTAGTTAGTTAGTTAGTTCGTTAGTTCGTTAGTTAGTTAGTTATTTAGTTAGTTAGTTAGTTAGTTAGTTAGTTAGTTAGTTAGTTAGTTAGTTATTTAGTTAGTTAGTTAGTTAGTTAGTTAGTTAGTTAGTTAGTTAGTTAGTTAGTTAGTTAGTTAGTTAGTTAGTTAGTTAGTTAGTTAGTTAGTTAGGTTGCATACGTTCGGTTATATGGGTGCTACTTCATTTCCATGTTTAAAATTTGTGATTCAACTACTTAGAAGAAGTAATTAAAACTAATTTTTTTCATCATTAATCAATGGCCTCATTTAAACATATGCAAGTAATTATATGTATATATTTTGTTTAAATACGTACAAGTAATTAAGACATGTTTACATATCTCCAAAAAAAGTTGACAACATAAAGTATCTTAATTATAATTTTCGTTTTTTTTTTTGCATTTAAGCAATAAAATACAACTTAATGAGGCGTGCTTACAAATTAGTTAATCTTCGACATTTAATGTTTGTTTAAAAGTAATTTCATTTAATTCTTTAGAAACGAAAAATATTTACTTTAATTAAAACCCAGCATCACAAAACGCTATATGATTTTATGTTAGAAATTATAGCAGATCGTTTTCTTTGTGTATATCCTAAGGAAATTAATCATAAATTTATTTATTCATTTAGTTATATGATAATCGGTCTATATTTACCAAAAATCATTAACTTATAAAAACAGCTGACCCTCACAACGATGTTAAACAATTTTCTTCTTTAAAATCAATTTCAGTAATTTTTTTTGGTTTATTAAGTAAAATAAATGTTTTATGTCTTAAAATTCATTAGTAACTTTAACATTAACATTTATTTTCTGAAATGTAAGTGTAAATTTGCCACAAAATATTTAGGCCTGAACCAAAAAAAAAAAAAAAAACAATCAACATTAGAATTAAATGGATTTCTTTTTTGCATTTTGTTGTATTTACCAAAATTTCTTTTAAGTTTTTTTTTTGTATATAAAGCCTTGTCGAGAGAAAAAAAGGCACATAATTGATGAGTCTAACAATTTATCTTAACAAAAATAAATGTTCAACTTTTAATATACATTTAACAAGGAAGAACCCATTCCCAAAACAGACAACTAACAATTTTAACTGAATTCAACTGAACAGACAAAAAGCCGACCAAATTGCATTGAATACTCAGAGTAATACTTAGAACTAATAAGAGCTGTGGCATGTTAGATGTAAAGTGTGAAGTGTTAGGAGGAAAGTAACATCAGACATTTACAATAAAATTAAGTTGAATGTCTTCAAATATATGTATGTATGTATGTATGTATGTATGTATGTATGTATGTATGTATGTATGTATGTATGTATGTATGTATGTATGTATGTATGTATGTATGTATGTATGTATGTATGTATGTATGTACATATAAAACACTACACAATATTAGTTGAGGTTTCTTAGATAGCACACGCATACACACACACATAAATAAATTACTGAATTAAAGGATTCATATAAAATTTTCAATTAAACCTAAAAACTATTTTTCATTTTTTATATTATTTTATTTGTTTTAATGTAATTGATTATATGATGCTATTTAATTCCCCTTGGCTATAGATAAAATATATATTAGCCATAAATAAATAAACAAAAAAATATTTATATTTTGGTGAATGCAGGTTTTGCCTTTGAAAATATTTTATTTGTAAGCGTCGTTATCATCATCGTTATCAAAGTTATTCGAAAAACCACAATTAAACTTTGTTGCTAACGAATACTTTTTCTGCTGCAAGCATTAACTTGGTCATTTTATTTTACCAAAGAAAATAAAAGCATCAGTTTGATATGAGATCTTGAGGTTAAAATAAAAAAACACAACAGGTATTTTTTTCTTTTTCGAAAATTTTATATCTTTTTTGTTAAGGTATGAAGTTAGTAGAGAAAACTCCAAGAAAGAGTAACATTTCAGTTATGAAACTTTATTACTCTTTATTCAGCAAAAGCTTTATTGCTATTTAAGAGTATAATTTTGTGTTCTTGAGTTGGGTTGTGTTTAAAGGAGACAATGTTCTAACTTGTTTGTTGTGGTTTATTATTTTTACGACTGCAGTAAATAACTGGTGATCGATTCATTGTAACTTTTTGAAAATTACTTTACGTTAGAGCTGAATAAATAAACTGATCGCTTTTTGTACAACTTTTTTGACCAATTTTGGTTCATAAAAACATGTTTACATCGAATAATAGTGCTGTAATTGCATTAGCTTTAAAGTAATTTTCTAGAAACAGTCTTACATGGGCGGGTAGGGTAAGTAAAAGACACTTTTAGTTCCTATAAAAGTTTCTTAAACCAAATTTCATAACTGTATGCGTATTTTTAGTCAGAAATGATGATAGGCTTCATGATTTCAAAAAACAGATAGACAGTCAGAGAAACAGAGAGATAGATAGACAGACAGACAGACATACAGACATACAGATGGACAGATAGACAGACAGACAGACAGACAGACAGACAGACAGACAGACATACATACAGACATATAGACAGACAGACATATAGACATACAGACATACATACAGACAGACAAACAGATACACAGATAGACAGACGGACAGATGGACCCAGAATTTAAATACAGAATATTTCGATGTGTTACAAAAGGAATGAATTAAGAAGTTATTGACGGGCGAGGCCGACCATATATTACCCTAAACCTGTATACGAATAAAATTTAATTTAGTTTTCATAATAAATCATTTAAGTTGAATTGTACCTTGCCTCAGATATACTTAAGCCATTTATTGTTTAATAAAACTGTGAATATTTAAGTAAAATTTTGATGGTGGGTTTTTATAGGGGCTAGGGTCAAATAAGACCCTATGATTATAAAGTTCATCAGGACGATCAAGGCTAGTATAGAACTTGGTATTGCAGCTTTTTGTCGAGATACGACTATATTAAACAAAATTATGAACTTAAAAGCTCTATTTTTCGTGTTCAGTTGTATGGGGCCTAGGTGAAATAGGCTTCGTCTACAGTACCATAAAATACCATGTGCAAAATTTCATTGAATTATCTTCAAAATTGCGGCATGTAGTTTGATTACAAGCTATATTCGGGTGTACAGTTGTATGGGGGCCAGGTGAAATAATGGACCGATCTTAACCATTTTCAATAGGCTTCGTCCCTGGGACCTGTAGTTTAATTACGGACAGATGGACGGATATAGACTAAGAAGATGATTCTGAGCCGATTGGTATACTTTAAGGTGGGTATAGGACCAATATTTTTTGATGGTACTTTTTAATTTTTTTTTTTAACTTTTTGGTACTTTTTCTTTCAATATTCAATCAAGAAATAAATTTTTGTAGAAACATAAAATTAAACACTCATCGTCTTAGTTGAAGTAAAATCTACAGTATGTT
>NC_060952.1:35477343-35543607 GCF_022045245.1 Lucilia cuprina
TCTAAAATTTTCTTCGGGTAAATATATATGTAATCAGATATTTTTGAAACCATGACGAACAAAAATAAATTTTTAAACAAGTATGAATGTATAGTCGGGCGTAGCCGACCATATGATACCCTACCAGTCAGTATGTATGTATGTTAAAAATGGGGATTATTTAAAAAAATAAAGCATTTGGTTTGTTTTTTTAACTTTATTTCGGAATATTTTTACTTTTTTTCGCAAAAAACAAAATTTTTTAAGAGAGCTTAAAGGGGAGTAGGGCAAAATATGGCCCTATCCTTAAAAATGTTGGTAGGGGGAGTTAAGTCTTCTTCAATATTATTTATGTAGAACTTAAAAGTGTTATTAGTGTTTGTTAGTGAATTTTGACTTTTAAGTCATGTTCTGAAGGGGAGTTTGTATGGGGGATAGGGTCAAATGAAGCCCGATCATTACAAAAATCGGTAGTGTCATTTAAAGTTCTATAAAACTAAGTTTTATCGACTTTTGTTAACATAATATATCATTTAAATTAATTATATACCAAAAGGCCCTATTTGGGGGGTACGGTTGTGTGGGGGCTAGTCGAAATAATGGACCGATTTTAACCATAGGCTTCGTCCTTGGGTCAAGAAAAGCGTGTGTGCCAAATTTCATCCAATTATCTTGAAAATGGACAGCCAGCCGGACGGACATAGCTTAGATAGATAGATATATAGATAGATAGATAGATAGATAGATAGATAGATAGATAGATAAATAGATATATAGATATACAGATAGATAGATAGATAGATAGATAGATAGATAGATAGATAGATAGATAGATAGATAGATAGATATACAGATAGATAGATAGATAGATTGATAGATAGATAGATATACAGATAGATAGATAGTTAGATAGATAGATTCGTCAATATTATTTGTGTCATTTGGAATTACTGTGTCTAAAATAGGATTAAATTGTATTTAGATAAAATGCTTACATATTAAAATATCAATTTCCTTTTAAATTTGTAAAAACACATTTGTACTTATGTCAACATATGTTTTTCGAAATTTTCCTTTATTATTTTTAAGTATCAAGTTTTCAATATTATTTTCTTTAGCAACTGTTACAAACTTCACTTCTCCTACAACCGTCCCCACCCTCAAAATGTACTCAATTTTAATAAATTCTACTTGAAATAAGTTTTGTGAATGACACTGTTTGCAGTTGGATTTTCATTTCAATAATGTTTTCCTAAACGACGAGGTACAACCATAAACATTAGACCATAAAACAAACACTTTTAAATTAGTGTTTCTGTTTTTCATGTAAAGCTGTGAATGTAAAAACAAGAACAAAAATAAATTTATGATTTTCAGTTTCATTTCCTGCTAAGTATGATGATGATTTTTAGGATTGTCCTGGTTTGCTGCTGGTCTTTCTTATTTAACTTTAAAAGTTGTCATTTCTTCTTCTATTCGTTTCGTTGTTATTCCTTGCGGCAGAATTTATTTATGTACGAATGTTGTTGGTTTTGTTTTTGTTGTCATTATTGTTGCTGTTTGTTGTTTGTTGTTACTATTGTCATTGCTGTCGCTAAGAGTATTTTCGAAATAAAGTTATTTAAACTGAATCTGAAAAGGAATGTGTTTATATTCCCATTTAAAGTACTAAGCATCATTATTGTCGTCGGCGAAAGCATCATCATTATTGTCACCATTCTCTGCTGTCATTGTCATCATTATCAACACATCCTCTTTTTCGTCGTTATTTTTGGTGTTTATGAACCTTGTTATGAGGACACACATAACGTAGTATGTGTGTCCTGTTTATATTTGTCTTATTTTAACCATTATTTTAACTACTTTAAACAACATGATTTCTGTTCTACTCGCTTGATGAGTGAAGTTTATCTTTTCGACTTTTATTATGTCTTAAAGTTTAGAAATCTTTTGTTAAATTTCAAAATTTTTGTGGTACTAAGTGTTTTATTTTAAATTATTTTCAAATGTTGATTATGCCCGACCTTATGAAAACCTACGTTTGTTATCATTATATCTAAAATAATGTTGATACAATATAACGTTTTCTTGCTTGTCCCAATTCTTACAGATTTATCATGACACTTCTATATCACAAAACTGTTTTTCTAAAAGAGACTTTGAAAATGCACTAATGTGAAATTTTGGAAATTTTAATATTTAAAGGGTAAAATCAAAACTTTGTTTTACCTTTTGTTACTTAAAATAAAATTTAAACAAGTAATATTTCTATATTCGGCTGTACCGAATCTTATATACCCTTCACCAAGTATGTTTTAAAAAAACAGTTTTTATTTATTTTGTATCTCTGCACATATGTCACACATAACATACAAAAAACAAAAAAAAAAAAAAAAAAAAAATACACAGCTGAATAAAATCAAATACATCTCCACACGCACATGTACATCTTTATCCAATTCACAGTGTTGTTGTTGCTTTTATAACAAAGCATGAAAAAAATGTGGCTTTTTTTATGAAATTTTCAGAGGTTGTCTCGGATTTTTGCTCATATTACCGTTATTTAAAGACCGATTTTGCTGATTTTAAATAGCAATCTTCCCGAAAGCATGTCTAACTGAATTATTGAAGATTCGGATCTCGCCGATATCTGGGGACCTCTAAAAACTGATTTCAACAGACAGACAGACGGACGTGGCTTAATCGACTCCGCTATCTATAAGGATCCAGAATATATATACTTTATAGGGTGGGAAAATTATATTATAGAAATTACAAACGGAATGACAAACTTATATATACCCTTCTCAGGAAGGTGAAGTGTATAAAACTAAGAGAAGAGGTGTTTGGTACTTTTGTAAAATTTAAACGGAAAAAAACTCTTTTTAGTACATTACTACAAAATTCTAAACATTTCACTTAAAATAAAGAGCATTTTTAACTATTACAAAGAACTAGCACTCACTCATAATTTCAAAATGTTTTCAATTATAATGATGAGACTCTTGATTATAACTAAATGACGATATGGGCGATAAACGTTAATGTTGACGATGGTGACAATAATGATATTTAATGACAATAAAACTAGAAAGAAGAAATAATTTTGATACTTAATCGAGTGTTTGTCTATTACAGTGTTTCTGTTGTTAGAGTCAAATATTGTTGTTGATTGTTTATTGGTGTTGATTGCTTTTTGTTTGTCGTTGATACATAATAGACAATATCGTTGTTGTTATTATTATTATTCAATTTGTTGTCTTTTAATTTGAATTGTTTTTGAAGTGTATGTTTGAAGTTGTAATTAAAAGCCATTTAATTTGTGTGTTTATGGTTTGATTACGAGTGAAAATAATGTTGATTTTATTTGTATTTGTTTTTTTGTTTATTTACTTTTTGTTTGTGGTTTCAAGAAAAACGTAATTCTTCTTTGGAAAGGTAGAAAAAGAAAAAAAAATGTCTAGAACACAAGTACTTTTATTGGTTTCAAGGCATTTAAGATTCAATTTGGATTTAAAATAAAAAGAAACAATGACTCTAATTAATTAATTAATTAATTAATTAATTAATTAATTAATTAATTAATTAATTAATTAATTAATGAACTAACTAACTAACTAACTAACTAACTAACTAACTAACTAACTAACTAACTAACTAACTAACTAACTAACTAACTAACTAACTAACTAACTAACTAACTAACTAACTAACTAACCAACTAACTAACTAACTAACTAACTAACTAACTAACTAACTAACTAACTAACTAACTAACTAACTAACTAACAAAATAACTAACTAACTAACTAACTAACTAACTAACTAACTAACTAACTAACTAACTAACTACCTAACTACCTAACTAACTAACTAACTAAGTAACTAACTAACTAAGTAACTAACTAACTAACTAACAAACTAACTAACTAACTAACTAACTAACTAACTAACTAACTAAATAACTAAATGACTAAATAACTAAATAACTAAATAACTAAATAACTAAATAACTAAATAACTAAATAACTAAATAACTAAATAACTAAATAACTAAATAACTAAATAACTAAATAACTAAATAACTAAATAACTAAATAACTAAATAACTAAATAACTAAATAACTAAATAACTAAATAACTAAATAACTAAATAACTAAATAACTAAATAACTAAATAACTAGATAACTAAATAACTAAATAACTAACTTACTAAGAACTTAATTTGACGTGAATAATATAGAATTTTTTCATATCGAATTTAATCAAGTTATTTAATCATGTTATTTCATTCATTACTTGGTAACGAGTACTCGTTCACAGTAATTTATCCTTTGAATAGGATTTGTATCCAATTGCCTACAAAATATACCTAGCAAAAAGAAAATCTCCAAAGAAGCGAAAAAGAAGTAGAATTTACTCCATTGATGTACTAAAAAGACCTGAAGAAGTGATGATTTTAACACAGGCTTGTCATAGGAGGGATGTCCTTTTTATTTGTTTCCAAATTCAGTACATATGAAGTCATTCTCAGTTAAACGGATTTCATTCAATACAAAAAAAGAATGTAAATTTGATTTTGGAAGTCAAATAACATCAATTCACCAGAAGGCAAAAAAAAAGATCACTTAGTGCTACTTTTGAAGTGGTTCTTAATGTTCATCCTTTGAAATTATTTAGTTTTATTTTGACTGGGTTCTTATAAACAATGAAAGTTACTGTAAACACGGTTTCATAGTCAAAAAATTTGGGTCAGCATATTGCTTACGACGAACAAAAACGTAGTTGTTTACCCGGTAAGTAATTTACGATTTTGGTGGAACATTATTGCGAACGGAATACAAAAAACCAATACTCCTCTCGTCTTTTATGATGGTGGATACAATAACAATAAAAGCAATTTTAAAATCCTTTAAAGTCTTAAAGGTTCGATAAAGAACAAAAATTAAAACTAAGCCTAATTAAATAAATAAAAAAATATAAAAGTACAAAAAAATTATCTTAAAAATCAAATTTACTCAAATTTCTATACGATTTAACATGACCTTCATTTTCCCAAATATCGTGTTAAAACAAAATTACATTCCTAACTGTAGACATACTAACGACAAGTGTTATTTTTTTGTCACTACTTATTCAGTCTCTTCATTATGGTTAATTTCTAGTTTCATTTTGTGTTATTTTTCGTTTTAGCTTTGATTTTCCTTTCGCCTTGTATGTAGGCGATGACATTGACATTGCAAATCCAGATGTCTGCAGATTAATTTCTATTTCAATTTTTGTATGTGTTTGCATTTTTTCATATTACATTTACCACAAAATAACAGAATGTTGGCTAAATTTATAACAATTTCATCTGCATAGAAATTTGCTACGTTTTAATAAGTTTTCCGTACATTTTGTAATCTTGTTAATGAATTTATTATAATTAAATATGATAAGCCTTAAGTTAAAAAGATTAGTGGAAAAAATAAGACGAATTGTAATTGGATTAAATTGTATTAAAATCTCTTAATATTAAAGATTAACAAACAATTTTATGTAATTTTTATTTATTTATATTTATATTTTTGTTTTCAGGCATTTGATATTTTATAAATGTGTAATTTTATAAAAATAATCCCAAATTTAATTGTTTTTCTCTTAAATTGTACGATTCTGTTTATATAGTATTAGCGAGAATTTATTTATTTTTGTATATTAAAATTAAATATTCCTCATACGCTCTGTTAGTTTTGTTTTTATTTTCTTTATTATTTTTCTATTCATTATCACTCATACGCACCAGTGCATTACTTTTTTAGTTAAATAAACTACTTATTTACTACAAAGATATCATATACTTTGTTTGTATTTTTCTGTGTTTTAACTTGAGTTTATTTAGAAAACAGTTCACCCCAATTGCTTTTTATGTTTAACAAAAATTTAAAGGAAAAACACCTTTCAGATTTACTCCAAAATAAATAAGAAAATGCAAATAGTATAGAAATAAACTATTTTTCTCCCGACGTGTTACATAAAATGTAGTAGAATTTCAGTGATATCGACAATTACACACACTAAACTATGATAGAGTAGGTTGTAATCTATTTTTATTCTTAATGATGAAATTATAAATATTGATTTAAAAGGAGTCCTATATGGTCCGATTATATTTTCGAGGTCCGATTATATATTAAAAATTTTGCATGTACTTGTTGTTAAAATACACATATTCGTGATAGCTAGTATACAGACCAGGATATTGACTATGGACCAGTCTATGAATTAGTCAAGTGCATAGTATTTTAGCCAGTATATTATGTGTATCTGGTTTTTCTCTTAACTGTATCCTTTACCTTATTGTCTATTCTATGTCGTCATTTGCTATTTTATGAAACTAGTTTACTAACACTGTGTATATACTACAAGTTGGATAAATCTTTTTTCTTTCTTAGTTTATGGAAAAGACATATAATACCTCATATGTATCAGACTCTTAAAAGACTCTTGTAACACATAAAATTAGTTCTACAACTTCCTTAAACCGCCTATGAATTACTTTCTGAGTTGTCTGTCCGTCCATCCGTATCTGTGTCTGTCTTTCAATCTGTGTATGTCGTGTCTCTCAGTTTTACTCAAAATCATGCATATTCTTTAGAAGCCTCAAAGATTGGGACCATCGGTGTTATTTGAATATAAAAATGATCATTTCCTCAGGCTCATACCTAGCTAACTGTTCGTAATTATCAAGAGTGAAATTACACTCTTTCTATTCACGATAACTATGCGTATAAGTGTTAATGATTTAATGATATCATAAATATTAAGTATACGCCTAATAACTGTAACTTTAACGTTATTATCTATTCTATTGTGTAATCCATTTGCTATTTTATGAAACTAGTTTACTAACACTGTCTATAGACTATAAGTTGGATAAATCTATTTCCTTCTTAGTTTATGGGAATGTCATATAATCCTTCATATGTATCAGATTCTTAGAAGACTCTTGTAACACCTAAAATTAGACCTGCAACAATATCAAGTCGGCTATGAATTACTTTCTGAGTCATATGTGTGTCTGTCTGTCTGCCTACGTATTTATCTTCATTTCAAACATTTACATTAGCTTAGTCAAGATAGTGTTATTTCTATTCGAGATGATTTAAAATCATTGTGTGTAATCGAAATGGAAATAAAACCATATACGAACGTCACTTCGTTGTGAAAAGCCAAAAAAGACAAGACCCGTGTCTCCCAGTTTTACTCAAAATCATGCATATATTTTAGAAGTCTTAAAGATTAAGAACATCGGTGTTATTTTAACATTAAAGTGATCATTTCCTCAGGTTCATACTTTACCGTAATTTTGATTTACTCTCTAAGGCAAAACTTCATCTTCATGTGTGCATTGTGTAATTTCTATTGACAATATTTGTGTGTATAAGTGATAATTATTTAATAATATCATTAATATTAAGTATACGACTAATAACTATAACTTTAACCTTTTTTTCTATTGAGTAATCTATTTACTAACACTGTCTATAGACTAGAAGTTAGATTAATGTTTTCGCTGTATATCGATGGTCAAACTTTACTTATAAACACTAATATCACGATGATGTTTTACATGAATAACTTTAATGTAAACATAAATTTATTTGCCAAACTTTTTAAGTATAGGTCCATATTAAATCCTTGCCCCTATATAACCCCTTTTTTGACCAAAAAATTTTCAATATTTTGTTGGAATTATTAAAAAAATAATCAACATTTTTAACATAATATATGGTGTAGGATACCAAATGGTCGGTAATACCAAACTATAAATTTTTACTTGGTTTTTATTGGTTGTTAAAATACTTTTAAACAAATATAAATTTTCTGTCTTACTCATAAACATTTATTAAATGTTTATGGAGAAAATTTTGTACAAAAATCTGTTTAATAATTGATAAACGTTTATGAATAAGATCCTATTAAGAATTTTAGATTGTTCGATTTTAAACAAAAAAGGAATTTGTTAAATAATTATAAATTCTTTGTCTTTTGAATTGCTCCACTGTAAGGTGTAACGAAAGATTTCTTTTGTAATAAAACTTAAGAATTTATTGCAACTCAAGATTAATACATAGTACCGACATGCGTTTTTGTGGAAATGTGTTCATATGTATTTGTACAGTATATACCCTGTAGTGCGGGATGATTGTTTACAATTAGTCATGACGTAGAGATTTGTTGAAGGATAAAATACACATGTACAGTGACTTCTGTCTAGATTACTTAGCGACATTAAAGTGGCTTATTACTTGTAACACAGAACTTACATACATAAGTATGTATATGTTAAGTCAAACAAACATTTAAATGTTGGTTTGAAGGGTTTCTTTAACTCCCAAGCAGTTCGATGGGACAGTTCCGAATTGACCACTTAATCTACTACTTGTGGTGGCCCTTAGCCACCTGACTACCCAGGTGACCGACCATTTTGACATGGGCTTGTCGTACGAGGAAGACAATCGTCGCTCTACACCCTAAAAAGAGACAGTAAAGAGACGATTGCCTCCGATCTTGCTTACAAAGGGGACACTAAAGTGACGACTGTCTTTCAGAAGTACAAAAAAAAAAACAACTTTTAAGAATATAATCTCTAGGTTACTTGAGGACAGTAAAAGGACGACTGTCTCCGCTCCCGCTTACAAAGATGATACCAAAGTGACGACTGTCTTCATTTTTTAATACAATTCTTGTCAAATGACCCAAAACATACGAATTACGAACATCCAGGTGGTTAACTATTAGTGGAAATTACTGTCTTTTTCGTATGCATTGATTCTTTGTCGAACTGCTGGGTCCTTGTAAAACTATTGGGTATGCATGCATGTGTAAATCTATATGTATTATATGTATGTATATAAATTTATATGCAATCAAAGTAAAATCAAACTAATAAAAACTTTTAAAATATTGCAATGAAATTTATAATCTTCAAAGATGATGCACACACACTTTATTACAAACTTTTGCTAAAATTTCACCACAAGATAAAGAAAAAGGTAAAAATTTAGATAAATTTTCTAAAATATATAAAACATTAATATTTATACACAAACATGCATTTCATTTAAACTAGAATTTTAGATTTGAAAATAAAATATATTTTTCTATATTTAAATTAAAATAATAATTTGAAATATTAATGCAGATTTTTTTAAATCTTTATAACAGCATTAGCAATGTATAAATGCTAAAATAAAAAAAATAAGTGGTAATTTTTCATTTAATAAAACAAATTGCTTTTCAACTCAATGGTATGAAATATTTTTGTTCTAGAAAACAGTAGAGATTTTTCATAACTATTAACTGCATATATTTAGATATAAAAAGATTTTGCTTTAGAACTTTTATTTTCAAAATTAGTAATCTATAAGCAAATTAATCTAAATAAACAAATAATGAGCTGCTTGTACTAAAGGTTATTCTTTTCTTAGCATGAATTTATTTAAAAGCCAACATTTACATTCTAACCTTAATTTATTCATAAAAACGAATTCAAAGAAATGCCCATCAACCAAACACCAAAATAATTTTCTAAACAAATATTTGTCTGCCTTAAGAAATTGGACATTATCTAAATGCAAACAATAATAATGATCTTGAAAATAATATTAATATTATGAAAAAAGAAAATATTTGGCTTAAATTGTATTGTATTTATAATCACAAATATAAAAGTCAAGGTCATTGCCATGTTCCACTAATTTTTACTGTGTAAACACATACATATGTTTGTTAAACTGTGTGTGTGTGTGCGTTGATATTCTTTGGGGTGTCTTTAGTTTTGGAATCCCTTTTTATTAGGGCTTTTTTTAAAATAAACTTGAACTTGAAAAAAAAGAAATGCACACAGGAATTTTTTTTATGGTTTATGGCCAGACAAAGTATTAAGACAGTAGGTATTTTAAACAAGTTAGAATTTTATGTTTGTTTGTACCGAATCTTATATACTCTTTACTATAGTTTTTCAAAAGATAATAGTCAGTATGTATAAAAATATATCAAATGGTACCAAATTATAGCAATTAAATAATGAAAAAAGTTCCAAAAAGTTTCATGTTTCTAGTTTAAATATCATAGAAAACTCAAAACGGCCCTTTTTAAGAGTGAAATAGTACTCAAAAAGTACTTTCTGAAGAACGAAATAACATCAAAGTAACCCTTTTACAGGTTTCAAATTTCCTTTGAAAAATAAAAAAGTAAAACAAGATATTTCTTTTTATAGGTTCCTATTTACTTTAGGCTCTACATGTCTGATTGAAATTTTATAGGTTTAAAAACTCAAAAAGTCCTTTTTCAACGACGAAAAAGTACAAAGGTACCCTTTTAAAGACTCTACTTTTTCAAATATCCCTAACACAATTTTAAATCTCTGATTAACAAAACAATAAAAACACAAAGTTTTAAATGAAACCTGTTGATCTGCTCTGTTTTTATAAGCAAGCTAACTAAGTACAAGATTAACAGCTGCAAGTTGCTGTTGTTATTTATTTTTGTCTAAACATGCACAAAACTTAAAATTTTTGACACAATTTCTGCGATTTTTGCTTATATCTTCGTTATATATGTGCAGATTTTGCTGATATTAAATAGCAAACTTTTTAGATAAAAATCTTGAAAATTTGGTTACCAAAGATATTTGGAATCTAAAAAAATTAATTTCAACAAACATACAGACAGACGGATAGATGGACCGACAGGAAAATAGAGAGACGAACATATCTTAATCAACTAAGGGCGAGCAATATTATAAGCTCACTACATATACAACTCTTGGATCGATGTTAAACGTGGTAGTTCACTTTACTCAAATAGTCAAGTAGAGTCTAAAGGACTCCTTTTTGACAGAGACACTTCAATCATCAGATGTAGCATTAGGATCAGCTTGTAGCTGTGAGTTATCTAGATTTACTCTTAATTCAGGAGGTCATTAAATTTAAATCTAGACAACTTACCAAGCTTGGTTATGAAATAATTGTCAAGGAATTGATTTTTTCCTTTTCCCTGTTTTTTAAGCCGACTTGCATGTCTGCATGCAAGTCCCACAGTAGCACCCACTGTTCTCCATCTATGACTATATTATTGCATCTATGTTTAGACATTTAAAGAAAGAACTTTTGTATGCTACATTTGATAAGACTTAACGGAACTGCTTCTAAAACGGCGTCGGAGATATCCAAAGAAGATCTCGTTCTGCTTGACCTATTGCCTGCTCATTTGCATAATAGTCCCTATGCGCAGGGCCCTAAAGTGAAGTATTGTCATACAGGCAACTAAGCCTTGAAAGATCTTTCTCCCATTGTGTGACAAATATAATAGGAAGGTAGTATCCTACAGAGGAGTAACTGGGGTAACGCTATATGTTGTTATTGAGTGGATATGACAGAGTATGCAAAGTATGTGTAAGAGTGTGAGATGGATTTTGTATAAATGTATGTGTATAGATTGGAGACAATACACTAACATCTTTGTGTTATCTATAAAGTTTTCGGTTTTTTTGATAGTTTATTGTTTTGGATAGGTTAACTTTGAAATTTATATTTTTGAGTCTTCCCTAGATAGTTTTATCTACAAAACTTGAAATTGGATATTTTTGTTTGAACCAGCTATTTGAAAATACATATCTGATAATTATTATCACTAAACGTATATATCTTAATTCCAAAAATTTACACTAACACATTCAAGTTAGTGTTATTTCCATTCAAAACGATTAAGTATCATTGTCATTAAATATCTAAATCATGCAAATTAAACCATATATGGACACCATTTCGTTGTAAATGACCAAAAAAAAGGAGATCCGTGTCTCCCAAAAGTCCATAGGACTTTTTTAAGGGTCCGAAAGATTTGGGTTCTCGGTGCTATTTTTGCATAAAAGTAATCGTATCCTCAGGCTTATCTGTTGCTTACCGTTGCAAATTTTGTTTTAGTCTCTGTTTTTTTCTCTTATCATAAAGAACAATCATTGTAAACATACTTAACCAAAAAAACTATATTTTTATGTGTGTATTGTAAAATTTCACTATTTCTATTAACGACACCAGTGCGTATAAGTGTTAATGATTTAATGATATCATAAATATTAAGTATACGCCTAAGTTAAGGAAGCACTTGCAATTTTGCACTTGCAACATGTTAAAAATCGAATTTTTAAAGTTTTTGCGATTTTGATCTTAAAGATTATTTTTTTCTTTATTTTATTAGTTTATATAGATGATTTTTATGGATGCTATTTTAGTCTACAAATATCAACTTACACTTACTGCTGTAGGGTGTCTATAGGAAAATCTGCATTCTTATTCTTCGTATATAACATTACGACCTTTACTGTCTCTGTTTGTTTTTTTGTATGTTCATATGAAAAACAAAAATATTCAAGTCTTGTTATTTGTCCATTTGTTTGTTGAATTTTTTCTGTGTTTATTTTAATTCCAATAAAAATAAACTCGTGTATGAATATTTCAGTTTATTTGATTTTTCGTTTTTCGTGCCAATAAAATTCACTGCAGCAAAAATGTATTTAAACAAGTGAAAATATTTATTTATGCTCTAACGCCATGGCATATTATTTAAAGTAAATGTTTAATATTAGCAATTTAAAGTGTTGAATATAAACAAATAATATGCAAAAATTTAATATAGATTTGTTGAAATTTCACAAACTAAATAAATTTTTAAATTTTATACAAGTAAGTTGAGTTTTGTACATCATGATAGAACACTGGAGCGTATGAGTATTATATGAGAAATTTTTAATTTAAAATATTACGTATACGCCACATATGTTTAATTTTGTAATAAAACTTAACTAAAACTATAAATTAATTTTAAATATTTGACTATTTAAAGTATAAATATAATATTAGATTAGTTTTTAGGAAATCTATCTAAAATAATCAGAAAATGAACATATAGCAATTAGTTATTAAAATGTGCCTGTTACTAATATAATAAATATTGCTTAATCATGTAATACCCACATCCTCTTTCATACACCCACAAAATTTATGCTAAGTTTATTATGTACACAATCTTAATTTGATTAACTTTTAAAAGTTATAAAGTTTTTCAACACAATTAAAATGTAAACTTAAAGATTGCGAAATGTCTTAGTTACACAAAATTTTAAAATAGTAGCAATTAAATTTACCATCATTATTATTATTTTATTTTAATTATTTGACTTTTATTTCACCTTCAAGCTAATTATATTTTGCCTAAAATTATTTCGACTGTTGGTGAAATTTATTCGGTTTTGTAGATTGTGGTTAATTTGAAATAACAATAACCACAACAACAATATTTAAATACCAATATTCATAATAGTTGTAGTTAATTAAGAATATAATGATCATTGTATAGAATACTGATTTGATATCAATTTGAAGACACTGGGCAACATGTGAGTAATGACAAGACAGGCAGGAATTTATCGTCGTTATTACGTTGGGTAATCATTACATATAAGAGCCTCCAAAGGACACGAACTAATGAAGGACATAGAATAATTAACTACGCATAAATAATAATGTCGTAAAACTTTTAAGGGTTAAGCATGCAAACTAATTATGCAGAAGAGCCCAGAAGGCTCTATATAGGGCAGGAATGCCAGATAGCTTCGACAGGTTGAAGGTGGGGGTTTAATTCTTTAAAGAAAAGCAAAATTGTCTTTCTATTCTGAACACCTAATTACCGGTGTTCAATATAGCTCAATGTAGGAGCACCGTAAGATCTCCTGTGTTCGCAAATTCTTATACCGAGTGCGTCCCGGAATGTTTGATTGTCCAAAATCGTTATACTTTTCATGATGATAAGATCATAAGATCTCCCGTGAAACTAAAACTGAGATCAAACATAAGAAGAAACAAGTAAGAAAAAATTGTGATTTTGTTTCCATAAAAAGGCCATTTATTGCCAAATAAAACTATGTACATTTAAGTCAAATTTTGAAGGGGGTTTTTTATAGGGGCTAAGGTCAAATGAAGCCCTATTGTTATATAGTTCATGAGAATCGACATACGAGTATAATAAACATAATTATGAACTTAACAGCCCTATTTGGCGGGTTCATAGAGGATAATTTGCCAAATTTCATTGAATTATGTTAAAAATTGCGATCTGTATTTTGATTACAAGATTACCATGGACGGATGGACAGACGGACATATCTAAATCGACTCAGAAAATGATTCTGAGCCGATAAGTGTATTTTAAGGTGGGTATAGAACCAATATTATTGTGCGTTACAAACATCAGCACAAACCCAATATTCCCCCCTGTAAAATGGTGCTGGGTATAAAAACAGATAATACTCATTCGATTCTAAGCCATATCTCACTCTAAGGAATCTTAAGTAATCAACCGCAAAGGTAAGAGAGTCTCGAAGAAGCTGCTAACAACAAATGAAGATGATGTATGTCTATATGATGCTTAGTTTTGAATGATTTTGTTAATGTAGTCATAAAGATTACGTCGATGAAATTTTTTGAAAGGCATGTAAGATACAAGATACTTGGCAGACATGACCGATCGCATAGCAGTGAAACACTGTTTACAGATATATGATCGCAGTAAAGCGAAACATTAGATCAAACCTTGTGTAAATATAATGCTATACGGACGGCTTTAATCTGGAACACAAAATCATTCTGGAAATCAATATTGAAAATCCGAATTGAAATAATTCAGGCGGAAGTCCGTGCAGATAGCCGGACAGTCAGAAAGCAATTAGAACCAAATACAATACAATAGTATAAGAGTACTGATCCGCTCGGGCATATAAGAGCTATTGTATTGTATCCAGGTATAATGGAAAGGCAGTTTCAGGAAGTGTATCTAATGAATACAAAGTCGTTTGGATAATTTTAAAACTAGGAAGAGAGAATCCCTTGCGGCCACTTATAACAATAGAATATTCACAGAAGGATGAAAAGCATGCATTCTAAGTAGATAAACACAACGAAGCTTACATAACTGTAAAAACAGATTTAAACGAGTGTAGAGTATTCTCAAATCACAGTGAAATGCTGTCTCTGTTATTGCCAGAATTATATCGAAATTATATTAAAAATTTTTTACAGAGAAGTTGTACAACATTTTTCAATATTACTGTTTGAAAATGCTAAGGAACTACATTCAGGTCTTAAATTTTTAGGATCACTGATTGGAAAAACTCGAAGGAACAATGTCTTGATATAACCTAATATAACCTAAAGGTAACACGAACTAAATTTCTAAAAATTTCAAATAAAGAATTTATGCATTTATTTGTTGTACAGTGTTTTATTAATATAATCAGTAACAATATTGTTACAGTTTCAATTTGTTTTTGTTTTACCAATTATTATTTAAGGAGATGTATGACTCTAAAAGTGTTGTATTATGTTGTAATTTTAAACTTCTTAGAATTTCTATAAATTTTTAAATAACACAGTAGTTTATTGTAAAAAAAATATAAATTTTTTAATTTTTAAAAATTTTATGATTATTTCAAGTCGACTTAAAAATTAGTCACTCTCTAAGAATTATAATCTTCCAAACATATATTATAGAGAGTTTGAAATATTTACCATTTTAATAGATTATCAAAAACACTGTGTATTTTTCTAAATGTCTGCGTATGTGCACTTATAGTCATAAGTATTTGTAAGATTATAACATACATATACTTAAGTACATATGTATGAACAATTGTTAAGAGGCTTTTATTACAATAACATTAAAATACAAACATATTGTTAAGATAAGATTAAATTGTGTTCTATTCGAGTAACTAAATCATAATTGTTTTAATTATAAATATGTATGAAAGACTTTGTAAAATAAAACATTTAAATTTGTTAAAAGAAGATTAATGAATATATAAGATTTACAATAAGTTGACAAATTAGTGTATATTTTTAAAAAATATATATAACATTTTGAATTAGCAATTATAAAATAAGGAATTACTTACTCTAATCTACTCCATATACACAATGACTTTAATTAATTGCAACAATTTTATATGGTTTTTTGACTCTTCCATAAAAATGTTGAAATATTAAGTTCCAAATAATAAAACAACAATATCACTATAAATCTTAATTAAATCTTATCTTTTGTAGGACTGACTGCAGACTATTGGTTTCTTGCTATATTTGATAATAATTATCATTCTATTTTATATTAATTGTCATGTTTCTTACTAATTGCCTGCAATACTAAAATAATACACACATATGTTGCATTCAAGAGTAAATTGAATAATATAGTATATGTTTAGAATCCGAATGTTACTTACAACGGGTTTTTGATGTAAAGATGTTATTGAAAATAGCATAAGAATTAATTTGTTATACCCTTCAACTTCGTGAGAAGGGTATGAAAGTCGAAGTGCTTTACGTGAGTATCTGGCGTGTAGCCCTATCTCACGGTGGTACTTTTTCAACCACTGGGTGAATATACAATGCGTCGGCAAACTCCCCCTCTACCTGCCTGCCGAACCTCACATTCAATTCCAACGCTTAGTCCCACAGTCACGTGACTGCGGGGTATCTGTTGTTTCCGGCAACAGCACCGAACTTATCGCGAAATATTGACTATTATCATGCATCAGTCTTTTAACCGCCACTTACTCTCTCCGCGAATTTGGGTTTAAACCACAGCCACTACGTGGATCTCGAAGGAACCTCAACCAACTGACCAGCCAGGACATGGTCCTGCGGCCACCCGTAGTACCAGATTATGCGGTGCTCTGGTCTTACCTCTGGCAATCTATGCAAGGACTAAGCCAAGCAGTAGACTGTAACCAATTTTTCAATCCCAGTCAGATTGGAGGTATTGGCCACCTCTTAATACCCCGAGCTTGTAATAATACCAAGGCGGAGGTCTTGCCAAGGTAACATGCCCCCGGGGGGCGTGAGTTTGTAATTCCTATAATATAATTTTCCGACCCCATAAAGTATATATATTCTGAATCCCTTTAATTAGCGGAGTTGATTAAGATATGTTCGTCTGTCTGTCTGTCCGTCTATGTGTTTGTTGAAATCAGTTTTTAGAGGACCCCAGATATCGACGCGATCCGAATCTTCAATAATTCAGTTAGACAAGCTTTCGAGAAGATCGCTATTTAAAATCAGCAAAATCGGTCCATAAATATCGAAGATATGAGGAAAAATCCGAGACAACCTCTAAAAATTGCATAAAAAATTAAGATTTTTTTATTCAAAAAACCAAAATACATAATCATATGGTAAATTTTGTTATTGTACTCTTGTTTATAAAATCAAGCAGAGCAGGAGCAGCAGAGCAAGAGCAGCACTAGTGTGTTGTTAAGGATCTTTTTTCGTTTTTCACAAGGTATATTTTGAATTTTCTATAATATTGAACGTAAAAATATGAAAATAAGTATGTAGAGTCTGAATTAGGTGATAATCCATTAAAGGAGACTTTTATGTACTTTTTCGTTTTTCAAAAGGTACTTTTTGAATTCTCTATAATATTGAACGAAAAAATATGAAATTAAGTATGTAGAGCCTGAATTAGTAGAGAATGCATAAAAGGGGACTTTTTGGTACTTTTTCGTTTTTTTAAAGGTACATTTTGAATATTCTATAATATTGAACCTAGAAACATGAAATTAAGTACGTATGAAAGGTACTCTTTTGAATTTTCCATAATATTGAATCAAGAAACATGAAATTAAGCATGCTGAACCCAAAGTAATTTATGTAACTAACTGACTAACTAACTAACTAACTAACTAACTAACTAACTAACTAACTAACTAACTAACTTGTTTTATTTAAATTTATCATTCTCACTTCATCTTTTTCATACTTTTTCTTACATAAATAACATTGTATATTATTTCTTATTGTAGTGTGTGACCTTAAATAAATTAAACACATACAAATAAAATGCTCTGTACATTATATTAAACAAGATTGTTAAGCATCCATTTTAATATTGCAACAAATTATAATTGATCTATAACAATAACAACAATAACTACTTACATCGAGTAATAGCAATGAGATACGCAACATCAGGCAACATTTGAAATGCTTTAACGAACTTAAATGTTGCTTTCAACAAGAACTTCAACAATTTACCAAACTCAAGCACACTTACTTAGCGTATACTTGAAGAGTAAAGAAGCAAATATGGTTATCGGTACTTTTTAAGTTTTGTATAATTAATATTAAAATTAAAATTTAATTTTATATTTAGCTTTTGAGTCATAGAAAAAGGAAAAATTTAGTATTGTAAATCACAAACATTTGAAAATTATACTGTATTAATGGAGATTGCTAATTTTGCTCCTAACTTATGTAATTGTATTGATAAAATTTGTCTATGTGTTTACCAAAAATGCTTTGAACATTTCCAAAACTTATTGATATATTTGGTTTATAAATCTTCTTACTTACTTACAATCCTCCATACAAGTAATAGATTTAATACTCAAAATTTTAGGCCACTTATATTACAAGGACTTGTGTGACCAAAAAATCTTGACATTTGTAACTTAAGGTTTTCTGCTGCCCTTTTATCGCTCTGTTTCTATTATTCTATAACTTAACAAACAAGAACCATTAAATACAATAGATAATGATGTTAAAACAACAAGAACAGAGGAAGAGAGATGTATGTGTATAAGTATTTGTAGAATAAGTTAATATAACTTGGGAATTTTTGTAGAAAATACATATTGTCTTTGCTGAGAAGTAAGTGGTCAAGTTTAAATTGCTTTAAAATACTTGTAGCTATTAACAAGTTTTCCAAAACGTTTCTAATCGAAAATAATGATTACTTTAAATTGTTAGTCAACTGTAAAAATAACAATTTTGCTAAAGCTTTTCATAACTAATTAGGGATTTGAAAAAGACAGAAAATAAATAATGAGCAACTACTGCAGTGAGACAAGTATCTGAGGAAATCTTCTTGTAATTTTTGTTCACGTGTACTTTAAGTCATTTTTAATAATTTACCTTGTCTAAGTCTTAACATTTTCGTTCACTCTTGGTTTTGGCAAACTTATCATTCTACTCTGTTACACTTCACCCAACTTACTTACACACGTCTGATTGTCATTGCTTTCTTTTTCCTCGTAGAAGGTCATGCAACATTTGCCTCTTGAAATTTTTAGTCATCACTTAAAGAGTTTCAATTTTTTTTTGTTCTTGTAGCCAGTGCAAAATAAATAAGAATTAGTGCTAAGAAGTAAGATATTGTTTAAAGTAAAACTTAGTAAAAATTGCGCTTTTAATTTTTGTGTAAAAGTTGGCACGAAAGTTTTTAAAGTGAAAAAGTTTTCGAGCGCTAAATGTCAAAAGTTGTGCGTATGTATTTGCGTTCATTTTGATAATTTTCCATAAAATTGACATTTGACCATTATGGTTGATGCGGTCACATTAGTTGGACATACGAGCGTTAGTATACAATTTTTAACAATTACCGACTATTCTCTACAACGTAGATTTTTTGGATGTTCTTGCACTGGAGAATTATTATTAAAGTAAAGGTCACATAATAGTCTAATAGCTGACAAAAACGATTATTCAGTAGACTAGTCAATGTCTAGTCAATACATTAGTCTATAGAATATTTAATAGTTAGACAAATATATCCACTAGTACATCAGCAAACTAATAGTCATTAGACAAGTTCAAACACTAATACATATACTAGCTAATGGATAAATCAATTGACTAGTTTAGAGTCTAGTCAATATATTAGTTTATAGACTAGTCAAGGAGCTAGTCCATAGAACAGTTAATAAACTTTCACCTAAGACTACTAAGTAGATTAAACTGTAGACTAGTGTATAGTTAAAAGTATAATTCCTCGACCTGTTAATAGACTATTCTGCTTGCAGTCAATGACTTGATATTAGACAAGTTCTACCATGCCCCCTGAATTCTTCAATAAAGAACACATGGCTGATCTGGTCCATGTACAAGCACTTTGTTGAAGAACTCGAGCTATATAATCTCTTGCCATAGTAGCCCCGTTGAGGAATGGCAGACAGCACGGGATCAAATCCCAATGCAAACCCCGACAAGGAAAAAGCAATCACTGGTCTAAAGTCAATAGAAGGGGGAGAGGAGTCCCAACATCAGGTGAAATCAATCTTTCAGCAGACCGAAAGGTGACCAACCTTATGATGTCATGAAAGAATGCAATCCCCATCATCTGATGACCCATTCCAGTGCATTCCTTAACCTGTTTAAGCCCGCGCAAGCACACTACTGAGATAGTTCTGTTGTTTTGGCAACAGCACCTAGAGACATATTTGGTAGTCTGAAATGCCCAACAAAATGGACCAGGATCCCTCTTTTATGAACCGAATTTCCAAAATCCATTGATTCCAATAATTGCCCCGACAAATAGTCGCGTAGCATGTATCAATATATCATGTTGAGATGGCAACAGCACCGAAGAACGGCGTTCCACTACACGACCGGTAAGAGGTACCGTTCGGGTTTAGGAATCCAGCATATGCTGGATACACAGACCTGTTCGAAGAGCGAATTATCCAACCCATTAGGTATAGGATATATCAGTACTTAAACTGACATTCTATCCCCGCGATTAAACCACAGCCACTACATGGATCCCAAAGGAAACTCAACCAATTGGCCGGTCAGGGCTAGGTCCTGTGGGCAACCGCCCACCTGTAGTGCCAGATTATACGATGCTCTTGTTAGACCTCATGCCAAATCATTCCCAGGCGAAGCCAAGGATGCATCACCAGTTTATAGTCCCGGTAGACTAGAGGTATTGGTAGCACCTCTTACTTTAATTAATGGAATCTTTCATAGACTAGTCTATAGTATATTGCCTAGACGCCTGACTAATATGTTGGTTAGTCTATAGACAAAAATATTGAATATGGATCTATATGGTCTAGTCTATTGATTATTCACTAGTACACAGAATTCTCATTTTCGACTAGCCAATAGACTTTTTTAAAATTTGTTCATAGTCTATCAATATACTATTGTACGAGACTATACTATTTTTTTCAATTAATAAAATCATAGCATAACATTACGTTCACAAATGACCCACATAAATAACTAAATCAATTATGAAAACTATTCAAATTCCATACAATACGTATGAGTATTACTAATTAATATTACTTATACGTAATTAATTCGATATCAACATCATCAGCATATTCGTGTAAATTTCAAGCGTAACTTTCAGCCAAATTAGTTATTAACAAGAAATGAGATAAATGTCTTTATTTGTAACCATTAATAATGGTACCCAAGAAAAGGACCAAAAACAGGACAAAATAGGAAAAAAAACAAAAAAGAAATCACAAACATTTAGGGTTTGATAAATGATTTACAAAATATAAGAAAACTCGACCAACCGCAACATTGTCATAAATAAAAAAATATATATATATTCTTTGTTTCAAGAGTGAAACCTGAAAAAAAGCACCAAACACATACATACATAATTTTTAGGCTTGATGACTAAGTAATAAATCCAAATTTGTTATGAATTTTGTTCTTTAAACAAGACAACAACCATTAGCCAGACAAAACAAAATATAATCATTTATTTTTCCACTTTTTGGACGAGTGTAAAGTTTAAAAAAATTGTGTCTAAAAACAAATAACCATTTACTTGCTCTGATACACTCTCTGTGTTCTTAATTTGACTTATGGGTATTGGGTGCTATGTTTTTAAGTCAAATAAAATGGAAAAGTTTTGATACTTTTTTTAGTTTTGCTTTACTCAGTTTCTTTGTTTATTTTTGAGGGTTTTTTTTTGTAGAAATTAAGATAAATACTAATGGTCAAAACAAATAAAGTTTTCGAGACTAACAAAAGATAATCTTTTTTACTTATGTACGTCGCTTTTTTGTAAAAAAATTTTACAAAACTTAAAAACCAGCTCTTAACAATTCAATATAAAATAAGGTTATTTATCACTAACAGTTATGTTCAGAAAATTTTCCAATAATAATTTTGATTAGGTAATAATTTATTTTCTTTTAACGTTTACATATTAGTTTAAAAACATATTTTTATTCCATTATTCTTTACTTAATATTATAAATCGTATTTAATAATTTGGTGAAATTAATATTTTTTCGCAGTCATAATACAGTCCTGATCCTTTATAGGGGACAAAAAAAAAACACTTAAATAGCTAAAAAGAAAATGAGATTTCTTACACTTGAAGTGTAATTGTTAGGAAAATTGAAATCACAACATGAAAACCAATTAAATGTAATATAAAATGTTTATTTTTTAGTAAGTATTACCATGACTGTTAAGCCTTGTCAACCTATAAGGCTTTTATAAGCTTTATTTAATTTTATGCCTAACGGCACCGACGTTGAAATTATTATATTGCAAATTATAATATGTAAGTATTAAAGAAATGATTAAACTATTTGGGTGGTTAGTAGTTTTTTTCCTAAGTCATCTTAGACCTAGGAATTTAAATTCGATGTTTTCTGATTTTGAAGCAATTTTTTACCAAGATTAGTATTAGTATATAGTATGACCGACATAAATTATCTGCATTCTCGGACTGTTTGACTTAGAACGGGTAATAGATAGATAGATAGATAGATAGATAGATAGATAGATAGATAGATAGATAGATAGATAGATAGATAGATAGACAGATAGACAGACAGACAGGTAGATATATAGATAGATAGATAGATAGATAGATAGATAGATAGATAGATAGATAGATAGATTGATAGATAGATAGATAGATAGATAGATAGATAGATAGATAGATAGATAGATAGATAGATAGATAGATAGATAGATAGATAGGTAGATAGATAGGTAGATTGATAGTTAGATAAATAGATAGATAGATAGATAGATAGATAGATAGATAGATAGATAGATAGATAGATAGATAGATAGATAGATAGATAGACACATAGATAGATAGATAGATAGATAGATAGATAGATAGATAGATAGATAGATAGTTAGTTAGTTAGTTAGTTAATTAATTAATTAGTTAGTAATTTAGTTAGTTATTTAGTTGTTAGTTAGTTAGTTAGTTAGTTAGTTAGTTGTTAGTTAGTTAGTTAGTTATTTAGTTAGTTCGTTTTTTAGTTAGTTAGTTAGTTAGTTAGTTATTTAGTTATTTACTTAGTCTGTTTGTTAGTAGTTGGGTTGCTGTAGGTTTCGATCCTCCAATTTACAAAATAGAGACTCTAATTTAAAATCATAATTTTATGAATAATTGGTTTGTTACTACATATTACCAAAATTCCAACTACCAAGAACCTCAATTTTATCCTACTGATTTCTTAGAACGCAACGGGTCTCATTGCACATTACTTCGACACCTGGCTTGTCACAAAGAAAAAAAAAAAAGATTTTTTATTATTTTCTTCTCTTGGGCAATTGTTATTTTTTAATTTTGCTCAACAAATTACACTCGTTTAATTTTTCTGTCCCTGGCAACATTTTTTTCTTAGCTTTGCCTCTAACAACTACAAGTAAACTATACAAAAAGAAATGTGTTTGTGTTATTCGTATTTTCTTACTTGTTATTCTTATGTATTTTATCATCAAAAGCCGTAGTAAGGCACGTTTTTTTCGAGTACAAGACTTTAATCTGATTTTGGCAGTAGTGTAAATGCCAATTGGAAAATAGCAGTGTTATCATCAAATGTATCACAGGGCAACACGTACAGATACATACATACACACAAATATATTGAATTATAAAAACATATTTAAGTACAAACATAATGTGTCAAAGTACTTGTGTTTTATGTTTTCAAATATTTACATCCATATGTGTGTGTATGTGTTAATATGTGTTTGCGTATATATGTGTGTAGAGAAATAATTTTCAACAGTTGTTCATATTCATACATCCGCAGGATGTTGTAACTTGTTGAAATGTACCACTATATTAGTACATTATATTTTTTATTTTCTTTAATTTGTTGTTGTTTTTATTCCGACGCCTGTTTTTACACATTTTGTTTTTTATGTATTCGCTTCTATTGTTTTGTTGTTAATGAAATGATTAGAAACAAAAGCTGCTATGTCTACTTTCAAAAGTTTATTAACGTAGAAGAATAATTTTTTTTACTTCTGATCAATTCGATCACCACCTGAAGCACTGGATAAGAAGCGCATAAAAAACTAACTAACTGATTAACTATGAAATATCATTGATTGTAATAGATCTAATGCCAACCTTACTTATGGAAATTTATAAAAATTTTATTTTCCTCATTTTGCTTTTATATGCTTCTCACATGTACATTCATACTTATGTGCTATCATTGTATGTGGTTTGATTTTGTTTTTGTAGTTCTTTTATTGTTAATTTTGCTTCACATTATGTTTTAATGTTGTAATATTTCGGGTAATTTGTTAATGCAGTAAAATTGTTAAACGTAAAAGTAACTGACTTTTTTTCCTTGTTATTATTGTTCGTTTTTATTGTTTTTTTGTCTGTTTAAAGTTATTATGTCGGTATAGA
Organism: Lucilia cuprina; assembly: GCF_022045245.1. Classification (NCBI taxonomy): domain Eukaryota; kingdom Metazoa; phylum Arthropoda; class Insecta; order Diptera; family Calliphoridae; genus Lucilia; species Lucilia cuprina. The sequence continues at coordinate 35,501,855 of NC_060952.1, forward strand.
AATAAAAAAGAGGAAAACAGTTCTTTAACTTACAAATGGTTTGTCCGATCTGGTAAAATACCTAAAGAAGAAGTTTTGAGTATTTTTAATTCATCAGGGGCGCAGTAAGAAGTCCGCTATAAAAACCGATAAAAAGTATATAATCTTTTCCCATAATATGTTGAAATCTTTAAAACACAGATTCCACGTAGGATGTCTTGGTCTAGTGTTTTATAAGAGTTTAACGGATGGTTCTAAATTGGAGGACAATGTGGACCTAGGGTTCTATATTGATGACTCAGAAACAGAAATATACCCTCGTTTAACTCATCAATACACAAGCATCCAGGCAGAAGTACGTGTAGTAACGAATGGAGATGGCTAATTCTATGACTGTATTAGATAAGATTTTTATCATATGGTTACTAGACAACTCGCCAACGAAAGGACGAATGTTGTAGATTTTAACGGAAGAGAGCTTAAGGCATTTAACCCAATAAACTTAAAACCATTTGACTCAAAGGTTAGAAGCACAAAGATCTTATGTGGTGACCCTAATACAGTGTTGCTCACACACATACTACCATAGGCTATCATAGTTTTATTTGTGTTGGTAAAGCAGCATAGAACAGAATTCCATTCCAATTAAAAATACACTAACAAAATGACTACAAACTATAAAGTATATGCTAACTGTCAAATATTTATTATGGATTTTGACAGCCAGCGTATATCAAAGTCTGTATATAAAATAAAAACTATTAACTGTTCTCTTATGTTATCCTAAATTAATTCGGCTTTCTCAAAATTTTGTTGTATTTCTGTGTGTATTTTAAAAACGCCGCGCACAGACCTCGCTTCGACAAGTGCTGATCAGCAACTGATTTGATTTTGTTTTTCAGGTTGAGAGCAAACCAACTGATATTGCTCATTTTAAAAAGAAGAAGAATTAAACCTATAGTGTATGTGTATAAACTTAGCGCCAGCAGAATTTTCTTACCCTATCATGCGTGTTATGTAATGGCAATATTGATCTTCTCTGCCCTAATAGGAGCAAGACATCTTCTCAAAATAAGCAAGTCTCACGTTATTATGATGTTAAGTATTTTAAGTGGAAACACAGAACTACGGGTACTGCTATACAAAGTTGTATGTCCGAAATCTGACGAATGTAGAACATGCAGAGTAGACCGTGGAACTTATTTTGTCAATATCAGGCATTAATCGAAGTTATATCCAAATATCTCGAGGGGATATTAGATTCCTTACAAACACTGATTTAAAAATTCCTAGAAATTACATCCCGAAAACTAGGTTTCAGAATTTCTTCTGATTTGATGTAGTGATTAGTTTTGAATTATTTAGTTAGTCTTCCTTTACTTTGTAGGGCAAATTCTACAAATTCCACACTACATTAAAAGTGAAAATATATTTTTGTGTTTTTTTATTTGATTTTTCTATCGTAAACATTTACTACTTTGGCATAAAATTTAATTAATTTTGTTTTATTTCGTTTGTTTGCTTTTGCTGTTTTAGCTGTTAATTTTCTTTATTATTACTTACATGCATTAAAAATATAAACAAATTTACATGAACAAAAAAAAATTATCACAACAGAAGTACTTACATCTATAAAATAATTTTAACATCATTCACTACAAAACGAGTATGATGTTGTTGTTTTGCCAGCAGAAGTAATAATGATAAAAGTTGTAATAAAAACGAAGGTCAAGATTAAGAGCATGACTTCTACATCTTTGTGCAAACTTCATTGGAAAATGAGGCCTACAGACGTACAAAATTTTGTCTCTTGAAAAAAAAAAAAAAAATTGTGGTAAGAATTTTTTCCATCATAAAATTGAGGTAATTTTTATAAGATTTTTTTTTGTAAAACATAATAAAAAATTTAAATTAACTAAGCGGTTTAGTACATATTTTTCTTTAATGTTTGTAATAATTTTTGGTATTGTTATTTGTAAAATACTTGAAACAATGTAAAATTTTTTTAAGGTTATTCCAGGAATAATTTACCATCAAAACAATTAGATTATGTATGAAAAAATTAGATACTTACTAAAAAGTTGAAGATAAAATTTAAGTTAAAAATATAGCAGGAATAAATTTAAATATTTTATGCAACTGTAGTATCAATCGCAAGATTAAAGAGGTCAAAAATTTTCAAAAAACCTTTATGTAAATATAAATCGAAGAAGAATTTCCTTTATTGTAAAACTGACAAATATAACGATATCTCAAAAGTGATGGAGAAATTCTGAGTCCTTTCATAATTGCAGCCTATGTTATTAATTTATAATAAATTTTAAAAGAGGATTAATTTTCGTTTAAAACACTTTAAAATGGTCATAAGAATAAGGCAAAAGAGTGCAAAAATACGAGAAATTAAAAAAATGTTACAAAAGTTGTTTGTAATAAGAACCTGATTAAGTTATTTTTAAGAAAATAACATCTCTTCTTTTTGTGACATTAAGAAAACATGTTGTAAGATTCTTAAGTAAAGTACGGTTTCTTATTCTCTTTTAATTTTTACACCTTCGACAATTAATTATTGTTTCTTTTCCATTTCTTCAGTTACATCTTCCCAAATAATTTAAATTTTTAAGTCTATAGTCTAGTCTATAGTCCAGTCTATAGTCTAGTCTATAGTCTAGTCTATAGTCTAGTCTATAGTCTAGTCTATAGTCTAGTCTATAGTCTAGTCTTTAGTCTTGTCTATAGTCTAGTCTATAGTCTAGTCTATAGTCTAGTCTATAGTCTAGTCTATAGTCTAGTCTATAGTCTAGTCTATAGTCTAGTCTATAGTCTAGTCTATAGTCTAGTCTATAGTCTAGTCTATAGTCTAGTATGTAGTGTAGTGAATAGTTTAGTCTATAGTCTAGTCTTTTCTATAGTTCAGTTTACAGTATAGTTGACAATTTACCATTCGAAAACTATCACTTTTATGATTTAAATAAATAGTAAATTTTAATAACATATGTATGTATGTTTAGAGTCAGTTGTCGAAATCAACTTTGTTGGTGAATATACTTAATATTTTTATACCCTACACCACTTTAGTGGGGAGGGTATATTGGGTTTGTGCTGATGTTTGTAACATACAAAAATATTCGTCCTATACCCACCTTAAAGTTTACCAATCGGCTTAGAATCATTTTCTGAGTCGATTAAGCTATGTCCGTCCGTCCGTCTGGCTGGCTGTCCATGTAAACCTTGTGCGCAAGGTACAGGTCGCAATTTTCAAGATAATTCGATGAAATTTGGCACACACGCTTCTTTTGGCCCAAGGACGAAGCCTATTGAAAATGGTTAAAATCGGTCCATTATTTCGACTAGCCCCCATACAACCGTACCCCCCAAATAGGGCCTTTTGGCTTATAATTAACTTAAATGATATATTATGTTAGCAAAAGTCGACAAAACTTAGTTTTATAGATCTTTAAATGAGACTACCGATTTGTGTAATGATCGGGCTTCATTTGACCCTATCCCCCATACAAACTCCCCTTCAGAAAATGACTTAAAGGTCAAAATTCACTTACAAACACTAATAACACTTTTAAATTCTACATAAATAATATTGAAGAAGACTTAACTCACCCTACCAACATTTTTAAGGATAGGGCCATATTTTGCCCTACTCCCCTTTGGGCCCTCTTAAAAAATCTCTTTTTTTGCAAAAAAAAAAGTAAAAATATTCCGAATAAAGTTTAAAAAAAACAAACCAAATGCTTTATTTTTTTAAATAATCCCCATTTTTAACATATATACTGACTGGTGTAGGGTATCATATGGTCGGCTATGCCCGACTATACATTCATACTTGTTAGTTATATATTTTGTTATATTAAATTTGTTTAAAAAATATTATTATTTAAATTATTTCTCTTGTGCAAACTTTAATATTTGCACAACTTTGTAAATTTGGGTCATATTAAATTTGTTAAAAAAAAAGTCGTTTTATCACACCCCAGATAATCAACAGACATTTTTTGGCATCCAGACAAGTGTAGTAAAAGAAAATCAATTGAAAATTGAATTGAAAAAGTTAAAAAATCCATGACACTCTGACAAAATCATGGCCGCAAATTTAATGACAACGTTTATTTAAGCGTAAATGTTTTCATAGACGTGACAAATATATTTAATTTGAAATCTTTTTCTTTTATTTTAACGATTTTGTTTTTAAATTCAAAGAAATGTGTCTAAAGCTCAAATACATGGTCTTTAATGTATGTATGAATGCAACACGTGATTCTTGGTATTTGAAAAAAGGAAAGTAAAATAAAATAAAATATTTAGAATTTTACAATATGAATCTGAGAACAGAATTCTAGATACTTTTTAAAATTAATGATTTTAGTTCATTATTGTTATGTATGAAATTTGTTTAAGGAAAAATATTCAAAGAAAATATTAATTTAATTAAAAAGAAAATTTTTGTTTTATTTTACTTATTAAGTTAATTGAAGTATTACAGACATACATACATATTTTACAGCAAAAAATATGTGTAAAGTTTTTTTTGCAAATATCCTGTAAACATTTATTTTATAACCAATCATAAAAATTATCCTTGAAATGACCATTAAAGAAACCATACTCTTTATTATTTTACTATTTCCAAGTATTCTTTAAACTAAAAATATTACAAAATATAATAGTGTAAAACTACAAAAAACGAAAACGTTTTGCAGTTATGAGAAAATAAATAAAATATTTTTGTGTAGGTAGAAAATAGAAACATAAAGAACACTATTGAATAAAAGGAAATAAATTGTTAATATTTTAATAGCTAAACGAAAAGAAGAAAATATTTAGAAATATTAACCATAAAATAAGATAGATAGAGAAACTTATTTAATAGCCAATATTTTAGAATAGAATCCTTTTCACTTTTCAACAAATGAATATGACAGAAGGATGGCAGGAAACGTGGTATGAGCGTTCTAAAATGAAAAGTACTGTAAACTGAAAATACAGAAATAACAATATTTTGAAAAGATGACAAGTAAGAGTGTTGTTAACGTCTACACCGAATCGTATGAACCAAACATCTTTAATGTTATAAAATAAGCAATTTTCAGATTTTGATCAAGCAGTTTGTACTTACTTAACATTTCACTTTTTAATGACTACTACTAAGTTACTAAGAAGGAGCCTAGTAATCACTTATAAAAAATATGTATGTACTTACTTTTCTTCGAGCCCCGGATGGATAGGGGTGATGGACCATATATCCTCTCCAAGTTTTAGTTTGACTCAAGCTGAGAGAATGCAGTTTGTACACCACCATGGAATAATATATTTTCCGCGGACCAAAAATCTGGAAAATAATAATAAAAAGATATAAGTTACGGTGCAGGACCTAAATAACCCAGTACCACTCGCGATTCACGTGTTGTCGTCATACTACAATCGTAAGTAAAACTCTACTACGGAGGTGGGTACCTAGGCCTGCGTGCGGACAAGTGTAGACCATGCCATTGGCAAAAAGATAGGGGTTAAAGAAAATGATGTACTCGGAGAGAGCTCTAAACTACCTCAGAAATTAAATGTAGGTGATGGTTCCGACTCTGAATCCTCAGATGATAATAACAACACCATTATAGCAAATCCCAACAAGTATGAATGTTTAGTCGGGCGTAGCCGACCATATGATACCCCACACCAGTCAGTATGTATGTTAAAAATGAGGATTATTTAAAAAAATAAAGCATTTGGTTTCTTTTTTTAACTTTATTTCGGAATATTTTTACTTTTTTTTGGCACAAAAAGAGATTTTTTTTAAGAGGGCCCAAAGGGGAGTAGGGCAAAATATGGCCCTATTCTTAAAAATGTTGGTAGGTGGAGTTAGGTCTTCTTCAATATTATTTATGTAGAATTTAAAACTGTTATTAGTGTTTGTAAGTGAATTTTGACCTTTAAGTCATTTTCTGAAGGGGAGTTTGTATGGGGGATAGGGTCAAATGAAGCCCGATCATTACAAAAATGGGTAGTGTCATTTAAAGCTCTATAAAACTAAGTTTTGTCGACTTTTGTTAACATAATAGATCATTTAAGTTAATTATAAGCCAAAAGGCCCTATTTGGGGGGTACGGTTGTATGGGGGCTAGTCGAAATAATGGACCGATTTGAACCATTTTCAATAGTCCTTGGGACCAAAAAAGCGTGTGTGCCATATTTCATCCAATTATCTTGAAAATTGCGACCTGTACTTTGCGCACAAGGTTTACATGGACAGCCAGCTCCCCCACTAAAGTGGTGTAGGGTATAAAAAGGATGATGGTGGGTGAAAGCATAGTAAAACTACCTATTATTAAGAAAATACTATCTGGAGCACAGAGGAGGATGTTGAAAAAGATGCTTCAGGAAATCATAGTTAGTCATTTCAACGACACTCCAAAAGTAAAATCGGACTCTCTCACAAGATCTGAGGCAAAAATAATCAGATCTCCCGAAGAGTTGACAACAGAGATTAAACCTAAGAACAAAAAGAGCTTTCCTAATACACAGTCGAAGGCAAGCCATACTTCACTCAAAGGAACCTCAATTCAGAATTCTTCGAGTAAGCGTGACAACGCCAAGATAGATATTACAAAGACGACCACGTCGGCAAAGGTACGATTTTATCAAAAGAACCTACGAAAAGTGGGGGAAAAGATGCTAAACAGTGGAAAAAGAAAAGAGCCGCTATCTTACGCCAAAGTTGCCAGAAGAAGACTCCGGAACGATCTCTGCTAAGTAGTTTATGATGACGGTAATCCGAAAGGTAAAATACCAATAGACCAACAAAGGTAGAATATCTAGTGAACAATAATAGTGCACCACTCAATCGTTTCAAAGGGTAAACAACCAATAGAGAGCGTGAGCTGCGAGTTCAGCAAGGGCGCGATGTGGATTGAATTGGCATCTCACTAATATGTTAGCACCCTAAATAACTTGGTGGAAAGAATCCCTCCTCCCTCGGATGTCGATAAGCTGGTAATGGCAAAGAAGAGCGAGCTTCCGGTGCTCTTAAAGTCCATTGTCTACATAAAAGGTTAGGGCAGTGGGTAATGAACGTATATTGGAAATTATTGTTGGTCAAAATGCTGAGCTGGACGTGTAAAAATGGGACGTCTTTTAAAGGAAAGAAGAACCTTAGGGAACTTTGTTGGTAATAGATATCGACCAGAAATCCATGGCTAGTCTTGCCAAGAATAAAGGTCAACGCAATAGAGAATATTTATGCATAATTTAAACTGTCTAGCTCCTTTTGTTAACTATGTCCGTCTGTCTGTCTGTTTATGTGTTCATGGCAACCTTGTGCGCACGCTATAAGTTGCAATTTTCAAGACAGTTTGATGAAATTTAGCACATACATTTGTTTTGGTCTAAGCAGTTTGTAATACATAAAAATATTGGTAATATACCTAACTTAAAGTATACCGATAGATTCATAATAATTTTTTTAGTCGATTAAGACATGTCCGTTCGTCCGTCCGTCTGTCCGGGTGGCATGCTGTCCATTTCAATATAATTTGATGAAATCTGGACCAAGCATGTTTTTTTTGCTAGAGGGACAAAGCCAATTTTGAAGATAATTCAATGAAATTTGGTACATGATCTTCTATTGACTCAGGAACAAAGCCTATTGAAAATGGTTGAAATCGGTCTATTTTTTCACTTAGCCGCCATACAACCGTACCTTTTCGATTTGGTCTTTTTGTGCCATAATTACGTCAAATATACTATTATCTCTCTTTGGAATTAAGGTGAAATTCAACATAAAAGTTTCTTTATGAAAAATAAACATTTTAAAAATATACTCATGGTGTAGAGTATTATATGGTCGACCATGCCCGACTATACTTTCCTACTTGTTTATTTAACAAATTCCCATATTATATGTACCTATTTTTGGATGTGTTACATATGAAATGAAAAAATCAATATACTCTCCCATATATATCCAGATGTTGGCTATAAAAAGGAAGCACTGAACTAGTGCACTAAAATAAAATTGTGTAAAAAACAATGAAGTGGAAAATCAAAAAAAGCGAATATTGTATATACTACCAAAAATAAATGATTTTTTTGCTACACAGTATTACACCAGGTAGTAATACAGTTTGAGTGTAAAAGGGTTTTGCAATAATTTTGTTAAAAAGCGTCATTCCTACACACGTTTGTATACAAATGAGTTCATTAAGAATATCTTCCAAAAATGCTTTAACCATTATCATGCATGAATAGATGTCGATTTCGTAACTTTAACACATCTTACTGCAATACCCTTTAGAAAATATTATTGTATATGTAGAAAATTGTTATATATAGAAAATCGTGTTGCAATTTGTTGTAAAATAAAATAAGGTGCAGTAGACTTTTTTATAAATGGAACAGGAGTGAAAACAGGTCAGTTGTTTGATTATTTTGAATAGACAGTAAAATGTATATAAAAAGTCTTGTAATCATTTTTTTAACTCAATATATACCTAAATATTTTATAGGTATGTAGGTATGTCAAACTATAGGAAACTATATATACAAAATGTTGTGTGATTGCATTTTTTATAAAGACCTTGGTGTGAAAATGGCAGAAACATTTCAGCAGTTTTGCTGGATATCAATGTATTTTTTGAATCGGATTTTTTTTGCCTATCTAAGAGGATGTCAGTCCTCTCTTTAGTGTTCGTAAATGATTCAGGGGTAAATCCCATTACTTTACCAGCACTATTATTAAATAGTAAGTAGTGTAATCATTGTATTACAGAGATTATATGTATAGGTACATGCAAAAAAAAAAAAAAAAAAAAAACTAGTACATTTAGATTTTTCACTGAACATTTTATTTTTGTCACTCCGTTTGTAACTCATCAAAATATTCATCTTAGACCAAAAAAACTATATATATTTTCGGTCCGTATTAAATTCTAACTATGTCCGTCCATCTGTCTGTGGAAAACACCATATAGTAACCATGTTCTAAGAGCAACATATTATGGTTAAAAATATGATTGTAGTCTAAATATATTATGGTTATTGTAACAATTTTATAATATCATTTTATGATTAAAATCAGCTAAAATATTTTATCATAACATTTTTTATTTACCATAATATTGTTTGTTATACATGACTATATCATCATCCAATGTGATCAAAATGTCGGTAAAAAATATGTATTGAAATCATTATTTTGATTACTGAATCCGTAAAGTTACAGTTTTTAAAAAAGTAAAAACCTACATTACACGGCAAGATATACAAATTTCAATTTGATTTACAACAAGTAGGAAAGTATAGTCGGGCATGGCCGACCATATAATACCCTACACCTTGAGTATATTTTAAAAATTTTTACTTTTTATTTTTTTTTATAAAGAAACTTTTATGTTGAATATTACCATAATTCCAAAATATTTAAGCAATTTATTGATAAAAAAACTAAAATTTCTAAATGAGGCTTTATATAGGTCAAATATGGGGCGATCCTCGAAATTTGGGAAAAGGATATATTTCTAAATAACAGTTAGTTTTGTTGAGTTTCATTGCGATACAAATGGTAACAAGTCAATTTTAGTCGTTTAAGACATTTTTTGAAGGGGGTTTGTATGGGGGCTAGGGTCAAATAAGGGCCGATCCTTACGAAAATCTGCAGTGTCATTTATACTTATATAAAACTTATTTGTGCCAATTTTTAGAGAGATAGCAGAATATTTGACGTAATTATGTCATAAATAGTTCAAATCGGGAGGTACGGTTGTATGGGGGCTATGTGAAATAATGAACCGATTTCTATCATTTTCAATAGGCTTCGTCCCTGTGCCAAAAAACATGCTTGGTCCAAATTTCATCAAATTATCTTGAAAATTGCGGCCTGTACCTTCCGCACAAGGTTTACATGGACAGCCATCCAGCAAGCCGGACAGACGGACGGACGGACATGTCTTAATCGACTCAAAAAATGATTCTGAATCGATCGGTATACTTTAAGGTTGGTATTGGACAAATATTTTTGTATGTTACAAACATCAGCACAAACGTATAATACCCTCCCCACTATAGTGGTGTAGGGTATAAAAACATAACTACATTATTCTATTCAAAGTGAAATACTTATACATATAATGTTATAAACCAAATGAGAATTATTGCTTAAAATAACACACACTCAAAATAACAAGTGTGTAGCAACAGACATAGAACAACAACCCATATAATGGTTATTTATAACAATATAACATACAATTGTTATATAACATATAGCAACATAACATATAATGGTTATTTGTGAGTTTAAATATTCGTTAGTAACATTATATGTTTTCATAGTTACCATTACTTAGTTATAGAAAAAATAATTATTTTTCAGTGAATAATACTCAAATTTATAATTCCCATGAACATGAAAATGATTACAGTAACAACAATATTGTTTAAATAGAATTAAAATAACAATTGCATGTTTTTGATAACAATATATTGTTACAGTGAACATAGTTTAGTTATAATAACCATATCGAACTATGTTTTTTCTCTTCGTGTAGTAAGCTGACACTTTTCACAGATATATACTTAACATTGATGCAGTTCGTTTGGTATTAAAAATGAGCAATATCAGTCCATGATTTCGCCTAGGTGCCCTTAAGAAATTACATTAATGTTCATAACTGTCTAAAAGAAGCATCGATAGCGATGAATTTCGGTTAAATGTGTTTTATAGGAACATTTATATCTTTGCTAAATTTATTAAGAATATATCCATAATCGACCATTCTGTCTGTGTCTGTCCGTCCGACCATGTAAACCTTGTAATTAAACTGCAGGTGGAATGTTGAAGGTAATAAAATTTCAATGAAATTTGGTACATGATCTTCTATAGAAGAACTCAAATATTTCTTGTTATGATATGTTGCCAGATTTGCTGATTTTCATCCACAAAAGTTGTTGATTAAGTTCAAGTCAATATCATGTGTTTAGTGGGATAATTAAAACTTAACTTAGGAATTTCTTCATTATCTCTTGAAATGATGAACATTTTCACATCAACTATAATTTTGTTGCATAAAATTGTAACAACAATGAAAATTTTACTAAACTTATTTTTGCTTTTGGTTTGGAGATTTTTATTTTGGTATGCCAAAGTTGGGGGAGAGTTTTGTAATATGTTCCCTAATATTTCGATTTAATTTTGAAGCCAGGCAATAACACAGAAAGAGAGCTTTTCAATGTCCTTTCCCCATGTCATGTAATCTGAATCTATATGTCCAATCTTGTATAGTTGTGTTCATTATAGGATTTCATATAACTAGACCTTAATTTTCTCAGATTTCCATCCCTTTTTAAACAGTACATTTTCTCTTTCATTATGATTATCCCCAAGTGGTCTGGTAACCATATAATACAGAACAATTCTTATAAACATAAATGCTTTCTGGATGTGTGAAAGTTGTTGGTAAAATTCTCAATCTCATCCATTTAACTAATTTCATGTTGTGTTTAGAAAACGGTAGTATATTTCGGTGTCCGGGTTTTCAATGTAAAATTTGATACCTATTTTTTCTCCCAGTTTAGAGACAGGTGTAGTGATATAAAATTTAATTAAGATTTCTCTAAAGTATGTTAAAATATTTATTAAAATTACCAATTTTATCTAGAATAGGTTCTAATATTGAAGCACTCATTGTTGTACATTCATACAACACGTGCCTATAAAATAGTTTTTCTTCAAAATTTCTCATATTTGTTTATATTAATCGTATGACTTTATTTCCATATTAGCTATAGTACACTATAGTCCATGGTCTTTTGTTATTATTAAAATTTTAAAAGTTGACATAACAACCTACGTGTAGGTATATATTTATACCCTACATCATTTTAATGCGGAGGGTATATTGAGTTTATGCTGATGTTTGTAACTAACAATAATATTGTTCCAATACACACATTAAAGTATGACAATCAGCTCAGAATTATTTTCTGAATCGATTTAGCAATATCCGTCCGTCAGTCTGTCTGCCCGTCCGACAATGTAAACCTTGTAATCTAACTACAGGTCGCAATTTTGAAGATAACTCAATGAATTTTGGTACATGATCTTCTATGGTATTTTAGACGAAGCGTATTGATAATGGTTAACATCGGTCCACTATTTCACCAGCCCCCATACAACTCAACCGCCGGATTGGGTTTTTAAGTTCATAATTATGTTTAGTATACTCGTATCTCGATAACAAGTTGCAAAACTTGTGATGGCTCTTATGAACTCTATAATTATTTGACCCTAGCCCCTACAGAAAGCCATCTTCAAAATTTGACTTAAATGTCCACAACTTTACTCAACAATAAATGGCTTAAGTATATCTGAGTACAATTCAACTATAATGCTTAATTATGAAAACTATATCACATTTTATTTTTGTAACAGGTGTAGGTTATTATATGGTCGACTTCGCCCAACTATAATTTGTTACTTGTTTTTTTTTCTATATTATACAAATAACATTTGCTGATTTGACTGTCTTTTTGAAAGAAAGGGAAGACAATTGTTCTTTATGTTCCTTATTATGCCCACACGTGTTGTTTGTGTTTTATAATTTTGAATTGCTAAATTTTTCTAAGTAAAGTCCAAGCAACATGACGATCGAAAATAACATATTGTATATTCTAAGAACTTATAGTAGTTTTTAAATATGTCATTTGAATTAAAATAAATTCTTCCACATGTGCACAATAGGGTATCCCATGGAACACTTTTTCCTAGGAATACATCTCAAAAGATAAGTATTTATTTACTGAATAGGAGAAAATAAGAAATTTGTTTGTATTGTGTAATTATTCTCTATTAGAGATTAAAAATCTTGTTCTCGTAAAAAAATATTAAAAAAAAATTGTCTGTAAACTTTTCGTGATGGGACTCAAAAATTTCGATCGCAGGAAACTGAGGAATCTTTCAAAAAATGTATACACAATTTTGCTAGTGTTCAGTACATTAATATCCATTAAGAGGTATTCCTATAAGAGATTCTTACAAAAGCTATTCCTCGGGACACTCTAGTACACAACCCATTCAAATTTACCTACATACATATGTATGTATTTGTGTATGTACATGTACGTACAGAAGAGATTGATATAAATATGTACTATTTTACATTTCTAGATGATGATGATGACTTGTAATATTTTCATAAATTGAAAAGACAACTAACATTCTAACATACGAATAAACTTACATATTTGAATATTTGCTAGTTTTCCTTTTACCAAAATGAACAAACGCTACAAAAACATAGCACAATATATGTGTGTGAAAAGACGGAAATAAAAAAAGGACTTGACATATGAAATAAGTATATGTAGTTGTATTTATGTACTACATATGTAGAAAAATTATGTAAATCAACTTGTTTAGAAATGTATTTATGCATTGTTTGTTTTAGTTTTGTTTTCTTTTCTACAAGTGAAATCATTTCATAAAATATGGGTGTTATAACCTCTCATTTTGTTAAAATATACTATAGATGATTTAAGACTCAATGATTTACAATAAGTTTAGTTTATTTATTGTAGGTATTAGACTTACTATATACTAAAATATAAATAACAAATTTTAGCAACTTTTAAGGCTTAATGAAATCAGCGTACCTTAATTGGGGAGTAGTTTGATTAATGTTTTGACAAGGAGCAAACGAAAAAATATTGTTAACAAATAATTTTTCAATATGTATTTTGAGTCATAAGCTGAAAGCGCCACCCAAATTTTTTTCAATTAATCACTACCTCATATATAAGGTCCTACAAAAAACCATAGTGTTGAAATGGGGTCTAGACCATGTTATGGAGAAATAGTTGAAACAGAAAAGGCTAGATAAAACTATAGACTAGACAATAGACTAGTCTAGTCTATAGTCTAGTCTATATAGACTACACTATAGACTAGACTATAGACTATACTATATACTATACTATATACTAGACTATAGACTAGACTATAGACTAGACTATAGAAAAGACTATAGACAAGACTATAGACAAGACTATAGACTAGACTATAGACTAGACTATAGACTAGACTATAGACTAGACTATAGACTAGACTATAGACTAGACTATAGACTAGACTATAGACTAGACTATAGACTAGACTATAGACTAGACTATAGACTAGACTATAGACTAGACTATAGACTAGACTATAGACTAGACTATAGACTAGACTATAGACTAGACTATAGACTAGACTATAGACTAGACTATAGACTAGACTATAGACTAGACTATAGACTAGACTATAGACTAGACTATAGACTAGACTATAGACTAGACTATAGACTATAGACTATAGACTAGACTATAGACTAGACTATAGACTAGACTATAGACTAGACTATAGACTAGACTATAGACTAGACTATAGACTAGACTATAGACTAGACTATAGACTAGACTATAGACTAGACTATAGACTAGACTATAGACTAGACTATAGACTAGACTATAGACTAGACTATAGACTAGACTATAGACTAGACTATAGACTAGACTATAGACTAGACTATAGACTAGACTATAGACTAGACTATAGACTAGACTATAGACTAGACTATAGACTAGACTATAGACTAGACTATAGACTAGACTATAGACTAGATAAAAGACTATAGACTAGACTATAGACTAGACTATAGACTAGACTATAGACTAGACTATAGACTAGACTATAGACTAGACTATAGACTAGACTATAGACTAGACTATAGACTAGACTATAGACTAGACTATAGACTAGACTATAGACTAGACTATAGACTAGACTATAGACTAGACTATAGACTAGACTATAGACTAGACTATAGACTAGACTATAGACTAGACTATAGACTAGACTATAGACTAGACTATAGACTAGACTATAGACTAGACTATAGACTAGACTATAGACTAGTCTATAGAATAGACTATAGACTAGACTATAGACTAGTCTATAGAATAGACTATAGACTAGACTATAGACTAGTCTATAGAATAGACTATAAACTAAGCTAAAGACTTAACTATAGACTAAACTAAATACTAGACTATAGACTAGACTATAGACTAGACTATAGACTAGACTATAGACTAGACTATAGACTAGACTATAGACTAGGCTATAGACTAAACTAAAGACTAGACTATAGAATAGACACAATAGACTGGACGTTACAAACATCAGCACAAACCCAATATAATCTCCCCACTAAATTGGTGTAGGGTATAAAATTATGTTTGCTGATTAAGTTCACACAAATCTCTCCAGGATATTTAACGTTATATACCGTTTTTTACCCGTAGCTCAAGATTTTTAGGTGTTTGGTAAATTTCAGAAATATATTCCTGTTCTACTCAGATCCAACCTTAAATTTTTTGTTTTTCAATTTTTCTTTATTTTGTCTCACTGTGTATTGTATGCCCAATAAAATTTTCAAAAAATCAATATAAAATTCATTGCATAAAAAAATGTAAATTTTTAAAAGAATACAAAACTAAAACTTACAAAAAAGCCGCATTTGAAAAAAAAATTAACAAGGTTGCTTTGTACAACATTTGACCATAAAACCATTCTGTGCATCATTTGGCTAAAGTAAAAAAGTGACATATTTTTGCTTGTCTAATGAAAATTGACAAAATGCTGACACATACAGCTTCAGCACTTGAGTGCTGAAAATTTTAACTGTAACCGAAAAAGTATGAAAATAAAAACTACACACCGTAAATTAGAGTGTATATTAGAGGTGTTCAAAAAATATGAATTTCGTTTAGTCTTAAACTAAAATTTTATCCAAATCGGATAACAGGAACCTGTGTCGAAAATGGGTTGAAAATATATGGACAAATATAATCAGTTAGTTTTGGACACTAATAAACAAAATAAGACCCATCCGAACAAAATCGATATTTTTGGTACACCTCTAGTGCAATTGCATGCGTACAGTGAAATTGTCACAATTCTAATGCAAGTTTTTCGTTTTTTTTCATATAATGTTCAGTTTTGTACTTTTGTATGTTTTACAACTACTTGAACAATGATAAATGACTGCTGTGAGTATTTAAAAAACGCGTACGACTGCTGTCTGTATAAATTCACTTGAATTTACGAGGACATGTATGGTTTTGTTTCTTCCACGTTTTTCTTTTAGTTTTTCTAAAAGTGTTATTTGTGTTCCAATGTTTCACTCTAATGACCAGTTACACATTTGAAATGACAAGATTGTTGTTGCGTTCTATAATTGATTATTTGTTTTAAGTTCTAAAGGCATTTGGTCGTTTTCAGTAGACACGATTTATTATCTGCCATTTGGCATTTTGGTCATTAAAACGTATGGTTTTAGAAAGTACTTATATATCGTAGCAATTTTTTTAGTTAATTAAAAGGGAAATAAATGATAAAAAGGTATAAAATTAAAGAGAAGATTAAATTAAATATAAATTTCGAGGTGAGGTATCTGTTCATTTCTTTCAAACGCAATTAGATAATTAGTGAGTGTGGTAAAAGTAAACGTGAACGTTTGGTAAGTTTATGATGAATATACCATAAAATATCATTTCAGAATATTTTTCATATTTGCGCCTATTAGATTTTGGAAGAATAGTTCTTAAAATAATTTTTAATATAACACAATGTCATTGCAATGCAAGATTTTATAAATTTAATCCGTATATTGAAGGATATATACCAATATTTGTAATGCCCACGTGGCGTATGAGTGATATACATAAGTTAAATTTATAGATTATTAAAATACTCATACGTTTTTCAGACAGTAAACACATTATATATTGAGAACTAAAAAAGTGGCCCTACACCAATGTATGTTTAATTTCGTGAACAAAAAAACATATTAATTTGTAAACTAGAGATAAAGATTGAATTTTATAAATTTTAAACACACGCTTCTTTACCTTGTTTACCAACGCAGAGTGGGAACTTTTTGCCTTTTTCTAATCATTCATCTGTAATTTTTTATCTATTAGAAATAACTACCTTAAATTTTACATCGTGGCCGGTTCGTATGAGTAATATGATACTATATAAAGTATTTAAATATTCATACGTTTTTTCGTACAAAAAAAATGTTTATAAAATTTTTTTGTTAGGACCTGCACTAAGGTATGACCCCCACTCATAAAGTGCATTGTTTTGGAACTAGCAAAATATGTTATGGGGGAAAGGATGGAGAGAATAGTGTTTGTGGACAATTGATTTAAACCAGACGTATTGTTCAACGAAGATTTTTGGCAAATTACATATATACAACACGATCGCAGACGAACTTCTAAACAAGAGCATCAAAGCTACAAATATTTTACTTAGTTGAATGCTGCCAAGCAATTCAACAAAGCTGGCTGACGCAGCTTTGTTAAAGAAATTGCAAAACAAAACTTGGAAAAATAAAAACAACTTGGCAAAAACAAGAGCATAATTTACAAAAAAAAAAAACATACACCCTAAATAATTTTCTAGAATACAATGAATGTAAATAAGTTCATCTAGTTTACTACTTTTTTGTACATTTTAATTTGAAATATTGTTTCTATGTGAAGAAATTATCATTCATATGTTCATTTATTTCATTTTGTTTATAAATAGTCATAATTTACAGAAATACAATTTAATGTTCAAAATTGAAAAAGCCAAATATTTTTTCAGTGCAATTTTATTGAAGAAATGTCAACAATGTGTGTGTAGTGGTGATTTTTTATCTGCATCTCTATACGCCGGTATATGATTTAAACCTACCTAATTCATCTGGGGGAAGTTTGTTTCACAAACGAACAGAACGACTAAGAACAAATTATCTCTATATTGCATTGTGCGATCCATTGGTCAATCAACCAGAAATGGGTGTACTCTTGCTGCATGTCGTGTGTTACGTGAATATAACATATTCCATAATACGATCGATAGAACAGTATAACACACCACACATTCGGACGATGCTCCATTGAATCAATAGAGTTGGATACCCAATTGTCACCTACAAGTACCTTTGCCCTCTTTTGCATACGGTCTAGAATGCCTTGAAGATATCTAAAGCCACCACTTTACTTTCGCCGTAGTGGTGAATTAAATTGTGGTTAGTTAAATTGTTGGACCCTAAATACCTAACAAGATGGCAGTTCACCATACTTTCCATATCATCATAAAATGCAGAACAAATTTCAATTGGGCGATATTTTTCTCCGTTTTTGGGGATTGATGTAACATGAGCAATCTTCCAGCATGCAAGGAACTCGCCGGCATGGTATAATGAGCTGAAAAGATTTACTAGCGTGCTAGTGTCGAAAAGCACTGCTTTAAGACCAGTGTTAGATTGTCATCTGGCCCAAGAGACTTTTTTATGTTGAGATATACACGAATTCGAAAGAATATGTTATAGTTACCTATACTCCATCAAGCTTGGGCAATGGTTGATTGATTTCTGGCAAGTAGGATTTGCTTACAAACAGTTCAGCTAAGAGATTAGCTTTATCAATCGGGTCAGTGAAGTTTTGGTTATTCCTTATAAGATATGGAATTGAAGTATGTTTAAATATATGAGCAAACAAAACGTATTAATTTTTAAGCTGGTAAAGAGGCACTGAATTTATTTTTTTTTAAATACACAATAAATTAATAAAATTCTCAGTTGACATATCCAAGGGTCGTATGAGTGATGTGCTAAATTTATAATGTATTTTAATACTCATACGTTTTTCGTACAGAAAAAGTTCTATACCATATAGAGAATTAAAAAAGTAATATCAAGCATGGCCGACAATATAATACACTACACCAATGTATGTTTAATTTCAGGAGGAAACAAATTGAAAATTGAATTCTAAAAAACACAAACTATAATGTAATTCTCAGCTGCTATACTCACGTAGCGTATGAGTGATATATGAATGTATGGTAAATTTATAGACTATTTTAATACTCATACGTTTTATGTACAGACAAATTCTTATTACACATAGAGAACTAAAATGGTAATATCGGGCATGTCGGATTATATGATACCCTACACCGATGAATGTTTAATTTTGTGAGCAAACAAAACATATTAAATTGTATGCTAGTTAATCGGTACTAAATTTTATTATTCCAAAGTACACAATAATATAACCACGGAGCGTATGAGTGATATATTTATGGTAAATTTATAGAGTATTTAATACTCATACGTTTTATGTTTCTTATTACATATTAAGAACTAAAAAGGTGATATCTGGCATTGCTGACTATATAATACCCTACACCAAAATATGTTTAATTTTACGACTATGTAATGAGGCAAAATTGATAGTAAACAAAATACTTTCCATTTTGGCTGTATAGAGTACAAAAATTGCAATAAATTTAAACAATATTTGCACTAATCAATATGATATATAAAATATTTTCTTTACTACTTGTTTTACTTACCAATCTCTTACATTTGCATTAAAATACAAAATAAATAACAAATCGAATTAAGTATTTTTTTGTAATAGTTTGTTTTACTTAATAGTTTTTATTGAGTATCTTTATCATTCTTTAGTTCTTAACGAGTTTTTGTTAAGTATTTTTAGGTTTTTTATACTTTGGTTTAGGTATTTTTTTCCATTTTTTATTTTTTATATTTAACTTAATTTACTTAAAAGAAATAATAAAAAATTATAACAATAAAGAGATTGTTGCTTGGCAAATGATAAAATATAAGTAAAAGAAATAAAATATTTTTTAATAGGAGTTTTTTGAAAACTACACATTTAGGGGAAGTACTTTTTTGTTGGTTTCTTTATAATTTTCTTACAACTTTTGGGGGATTTTTATTTTATTTTAATTTATTTGTTATCCTTTTTTTTGGTTTTGGCTTTAGTTTTAATAGAATATTTCTTTGGTTTAGCTGTTTGGTAAAGTAAAAAATTAATCACATTTAAGAGACATTTACTTAAAATTAATTAAATTATATAATTTTATATTTTACATTACAAAAACCATATTGTTAAACATTCAGCTAATAGAAATATATTTGTATTATTTTATTTATATTACATTTACATACATAGAGACTATATTTTTATAGTTTTTACAATTCTATTTGGGAAATTTATCTTAAGTTTTCTTTCTTTCTCTCTTAATAATTAATTGTCAATTATATAGACGTTGCTTAAATTGTTTATGTATTATTTTATTATAATTAATTAATTAGTTTATCCTTTCTTTATATTGACAGTTTCAAATTATTTTTCAATTTTCTTATTGTTATACATTTTAAATTTGATTTATCTTTATTTTCCTTTTAATTTTAACTGTACATTTTTATAATTAATTTCCTATTAATTAAATGTTTGTTTGTGTTTCCTAATTAACTAACTTTGATTTTTATTTAGTTTTTATTTTGTGGGAAATTCGATTTTTTAGGCTCTTTTTTATAAGAAGCTGCTGTGGAAGGTACAAAAACATTTTCATCATCTTTATTAATAGTAAATTTTGTTTTTTAATATAATATTTTTATTAAGATTGCTTGTGACATTCTCTGTCTTTTTTTTCTAATTTTTTTACAATTTATTTCTTATCAATTTTACATTTGTTTTTTATATATATTTTTTTTGTAATTTTAAGATATGGAGCTTCTTTTTATATTTTTCAATAATAATTAATTTATAGTGCTTGTTTTATTGCTAGAAATTATTCTAAAGGAAATTTTCAATTTGTTTTAATTTTTAATGATTTTTAGTTAAAATTAAATTTACAAGTTTTTATTTTCAACAAATTTTATTTCGTTTATTTTTTATTGATTTAAGTTTTGCTTATTTTACACAGAGAATGATTTAAAAGCTATTTAGATAGTTTCAAATAAGTTTCTGTTAGTTTAACCTAATTGCTTGATGTTATTGCAATAAATATTTGTTAGAAAAATATTTATTTTGGACATTTTTGAAAGTATCTTTGATTCGTTATTCAAATGATAACTGGATGTTTTTTAATTTTATTCACATCCATTGTCGAAATGTTACTTGTAAGACAGGCAACGAAATGTTGTTTGTAAGACAACAGATTGTATCAATTTCGATACTGTTCTACAGGTATTTTCCGCTGTGTAACAAGTAAGAGATCGATATTCGACTTTCCTATTGAATATTTGAATACTGAAGATATCTGGGGTCTTCTGAGTACTTCTTTCAATAGACACACAGATGGTCAGACCGATGGACAGGCAGATGAACAGACAGACGGACATGGCTTAATGGAGTCTGCTTTCTATAAGGATCCTGAATATTTATACTAAAAACGGAGTGAAAAGTTTAGTATTCTGGGATCTTCAGAGAA
This sequence comes from Lucilia cuprina, assembly GCF_022045245.1. Lineage (NCBI taxonomy): Eukaryota > Metazoa > Arthropoda > Insecta > Diptera > Calliphoridae > Lucilia > Lucilia cuprina. The sequence continues at coordinate 35,523,180 of NC_060952.1, forward strand.
TTGATTTTAACAGATACACAGACGGACAGACAGGCTCAGCTTTCTTTAATATTTATACTGAAAATTACAAACGGAGGGGCATGTTACCTTCATTAATGACCCCATCTTGGTGTCATTTCAATCCCGGAGAAAATAAGTACTACCAGTACCTCTAGTCTGTCGGAACTATAAACTGTTAATGTCATTTTGCACTTCGACTAGTCCTTTCTGTGATTTGAAATGGAGTCTAACCAGACTACTACATAATCTGGTACTATGTGTGGGCAGTTACCCGCAAGAACTCATCCTCAAGTCTGTCGTATGTTTTACTCTTATAAATGTGTCTAATAAATGAGAAGTTCTCTGTTTTGAATAGAGATGGAAGAAAAAAATCTTATAAAAGTGATACCATTTCAATTTTCATCGTTGTCCAGTTATGTTCGTAATGAACTACGTTCATATCAGATTTAACACAGTGTTTCCTTGTGAAGAGAATAAAGTGTCGATTTATTCGAAAGATTCGTACAAATGTTTACCGGTTACGTCCCTAGGTGATGTTGTAATCTCAACAGAAGCCATCCCATCTGATGTCTGTTGTGATGTTTTTGCATCTTAGGTATTCGATTTTATTGAAATTTGGTATGCACAAAGAGGTGTTGTCGAGTTTAGGTTTTGAATTTGGACCTTATATGCCAACCAGGGGCCCGGCGGGGGGTCCTCAAATTAGGACACCTCGGCTATGTTAAATTTTTAAAACGATCCTATTTCTTCATTTGAGTTCCGATTAAAAAAGTTTCGTATATAGAATCTCCTCATCGAGCACTATAAAAAATGTCGTCGTAACATCTCATAGTTTAGGAGATATTCGCATTTGAAAATTAAAATTTTAATATTTTTACCGTCCTTACTTTAGTTTTTTGATAATAGCGGGTCCAAATATTCCCGATTTTCGCCATTTTTTTTATTCGCTTGACAACAAGTTTATATATCTAGCAGTGAAAGAATTATGTAAAAATCCAAAGTTATAGGCATTTTAATTTAAAAAATTAAAAAAGGCGATTTTCTGCCATTTTTTTAAAGTACCTTTTTCTTTTTAAGTTATATAAAAAGTTTATAAAAAGATGTATATAGAATTTAAACTTTTTGGAAAGCTGACTTTACATAAAATACGATAAATGAAACAAAACCTAAACATTTTTCATACCGAGGGGACCAGGTCCATAAAAAACCCTATTTTTTATGGAAAATTCAATTTTGAGCAAAAATTCTCAAATCGCATAGTCGATATCAAATTATAGTGACCTGTTTTATATGACCCAATATGTTCTTAATCATTTTGTAACGGGTTTCGATAACCCCGCCCCTGGTATGGATATAATAAGCAAAAAACCAAAAAATCCCATTTTTCAGATTTTTTAAAACTTTTTTGGGAATTCCGGGATTTCTAATAAGAAAATTTTACTTAATTTTGGATTTTGAGTAAAAAAATCTACCTAACTGTGAAATTTCATCAAAAATATTCATAAATAAAATTTTTATTGCAATTTGAAAAATTTGTATCTTCGCAAAAACTAAATAAAAAAGACAAAATTACCTCTCCATTGACAAAATAATTAGGGAAAACTCAACATCTTTTAGAAAATTTACCTAGCACTATTATTTTCATCCATACATTTGTTAGGCATGTTTTACTACCTAAATTTTTATGAATTTTTACAGCCACTTTTTACGATTAATCTTTTATTCTTTATCCCTAAAAAAAATAACAAATATTTATTTTATATAAAAATAGTCTTTTTTATTTCAAAACCTAAACTCGACAACATCTCCTCTTTGTGCATACCAAATTTCAATAAAATCGGATTAACCGTTTAGAAGTTACCGAATTATTTTCCTCTTTTTTTCCTATACCACTGTGCAATGGCTAGAGATTAGAAAGCTCAAGTATTTAAGTAAAATGCACGTATGCCGGATCGATAATACCATATACTTAAACTGCCACCTGCGTGTAAGCACAATGGGGCGATGGTGAGTCGTCACACAAGCTCACCTAGCTTACCCGTGAAATAGGCCGATACTTAAGGTGTTCACGTAGAGCACTTCAGAGGAACACATCGAATAATTGTCTGCTAATGAAACTTAATTCCCCAAATTATAAAACTATGTCCTCGATAATACATTATGCTGAATATTTAACATCATAGCGATAACAAGATAATTAATAAAAACTTGTAAAATATCTGTAACGGTCCAGGCGTTTATGAATATAATTTTAATTAAAAAAATATTCTGACCCACTGTGCTATATAGTTAAGTATTTCTTTTACTCTTAACTCTCATTATTATTGAGAAAGTTTTAAATTAATAATCAATTTTGTCATTGATAATTTATAAAGCTTTTAAAACTTTAAAACAATGTCAATATTAATTCTTATAATATTTAAAACTTTTTTCACCAAAAAACCATTGCAATTAAATGACAAACTTATTGCTTTCTATTTATTTCATTTTATTGGTGACAAATACTGAAGGTTTTAAGCCAAAAAAAAAACTATTTTTTTATTGCCAAATGAAAGTTTCTTTTAATGTTTTGCAACATATTTTTATTTTTAGCCAATAAAATGTCAAATGATTCAGCTTTTCGGTATTGACAATAATAGGAAACTTTAGAAAAATAAAATTTGAAATACAAAACAAAAGTATTGTATGGAAGAAACAATAAATGAAAAAAATGCAATATATTTGATGCAAAAAAAAAAAACTTAGGGTGTTACCTTGCAGAAAGTTTGTAACATTTATTTATTAAAAACTATTTAATATTAATACAAATTTTCTTATTTCTTTAATAGTTTACCCTCTTTTCTTAGTTTATTGACTGTAACAAGTGCAGTCGAAAAGTTTTCTAATAAAAATACTTTCCCAAAAAGATATGACATGTTCTTATTCAGTCATTTATAATAAATATATTTTCATAAATATTTAAGACACCCATAGTATAGTTTTTTCTTTTTAGTTAAGAAATAAAATTGTTTACTAAAATATTAATGCCATGACTTTCCTTAAAAGTGTTGCTGTGTGCCATGTTGTGGTATAGCGACGTCGTTTTTAATATTTCTTAGAGGAAACAATATAAAAAACATTAGTAATATTAAAAGTATAAAAAAGTATAAAAATGAAAAATAAAGACAAAAGTGCATATGCATTTTGTAGTGTACCACCGATTATATGTATTTTGAATAGAGAAAATAATGTATTTCCATGGGAAAATTATGACAAATTGTGACACATTATTTTGTCATAAAATAAAGGCGAATTAAAGATTCGAGCCGCAATAACATCTAAAATATGGTAAAAAACTGAGTTCTAAAAATTTTGGAACACGACTTGATGTTATCATCAACTTAATTTTAAAGAAGATTATAGCAACTCAAACATAACATTATATCTCCGTCAATTTATCTTTACTTAAAGCTTGATATATCAATGTTTCAAGTTGACGGACAGACAGACATCGTTAAGTCGAATCAAAAAAGTAATTTGGAAGCAATTAAAATATCCTTAGAAAGGTGTGGATTTAATAATTTTGCACGTTTTAAAAAGTATTTACAGAGTTTAATATCCCCGCAATATAGTAAGCAGAGTATAAAAACATGACTTTTCTACATTAAGGTTTGAAGTCGGAAGGAAGAACTATAACATTTTAAAAATAAAATTGTCTTGCGCCGTAATGCCGTCTTAAAAAGGGCCAAAAGATGGTGTTTCTCCCAGGCACAATATCTCAAATTCCAGATGTGATGGAGAAAAGAAGGTCTAATTCAGTTGTAGCATGGCTTAATCCTTTTGATACGTCTGGTTTCAGGGTTTAGAATTTTTCAAAATTTTGTCTGTCTGAGATTAAGCTAATGTCGTCTCTAGTCGTCTCTTTAGACGCTAATCAAACCAAAACGAATTTAACAGGATTCACAAGACGGTACAACATTTAACGATTTGCAAGTCCTTAGATTGATGGAACTAAAACTGGATGATGACACCAAATACTTTGGTATAGTATTAGATCATAAACAATATTCCAACCTGAATATTCCAACCTGAAAAGCAGTAAAATTACTGTAAACAGATAAAAAAGTCTAAACAGGGTCATTTGCTCTAAAAATATATACCCAAGTTCATAGGTCAATAGGAAAGGTGAAGCAACATGATACATTAGCAGGACCTTACATAGAACCTCCCATGCAAAAAAAGAGCTTGGTCTCAGGCGGCTGCTTATTCAATATAAACTTGTGGCGTGCGCATATGCTGTAGCTCAAAGGACACAGAAAGTGACGCTGTGAAAGTGATTGGTATATTTTATTGTGGATGTAAGACTTATAATTGTGGGTGTTACAAACATCAGCACAATCGCTTCACCCACTTTAGTGATGTAGAGTATAAAACATCGTACACAAATTATTTAGATTCTTAGAATAAAAACAAGTAAGAAAGTATAGTCGGACATGGCCGACAATATAATACCGTACACCATGAGTATGCTTCTAAGTGTTTATATTTCATAAAGAAACTTTTATGTTGAATTTCACCTTAATTCCAAAGTATTTATGCAATTTATTGATAAAAAACAAAATTTTCTAAATGAGGCTTTATATAGACTTTAGATCAAACATGGGTCGACCCTCATTAAATTTGGGAAAAGGCTATGGTTACAAGTCAATTTTAGGCGTTAAGGAAATTTTTGAAGGGGGGTTTGTATGGGGGCTAGGGTCAAATAAGTGCCGATCATTACGAAAATCTGCAGTGTCATTTATACTTATATAAAACTTATTTGTGCCAATTTTTTAAGGAGATAATAGTATATTTGTCGTAATTATAATATACACACACGGTACACTTTAAGGTGGGTATTGGACCAATATTTTTGGGTGTTACAAACATCAGCATAAACGTATAATACCCTCCCCACTATAGTGGTGTAGGGTATAAATATTCTCGTACATTGTAGTATAATTTTACAACGATTTTTTTCTTATTCACATAAAGTGTCCAGAAAGGTTTTTTCGTATTATCAACGAAATTTTCTTAAATATTACGAAAAGTAGTTATAAATTAAAGCCCTGCAAAAGTCACCAATATTGTGAGCTTATGGCTCACACGATATTTTTTACAAATTGTCGCATTATTGTTAAATTAAGCATGAATTATTTTCAGTGTATAAGAAGTGTACAGCCGTCAAAATTACATTTTGGTTGATACTATTTGAACAGTGCAACTTATGATAAGAAATTGTCAATGATGATTGTTCAGATATCATTTTTGTTTTTTTTTTTCTACAACTTGTTCTTCGGCAGGACCCTATAAAACCATTTAAAAAATATTCGGCTTTCTATAAAGATAAATGTATTTAAATCAAGTAGGAAAGTATTGTCGGGCATGGCCAACCATATGAAACGCTACATCAGTCAATATGTTAAAATAAAAAGTATGTACAATAATACCCCCCACTATAGTCATGTAGGGTATAATCATTGTTTTTCTTTATACTACAGCTACGGTTAGAATGTAAATTTTATATTTTTCTTTGCAAGTCTCAAACTGCATCTACATATACAGTCAAATAATGCAAATTGTTGCTTTTATTTCTACAATGCTGTACTGTTCTTTAAGATTATTGGGGTTGTTGTTTATTTTTCTTTACATGAAACGTTCTTTTCGTTAAAATGTGCCGGCGCTATCATGTCTTGCAGACATTTGATGGTGTTGGATTCGCAATAAGAATTCATAAGTTGCTAAGATATTGTTACATATTTGCATATATAGACTTTTTATGAATTTCAATTTATATACACACATGGTTTGTATACAAAATTTTAGAAATTTACATATTTTCGTATGTTTATTAATTTTTATGCTATTCCAATATTGTTTGCATTTAGGAAATATGTTGTTTTTTAAAAAATTAAAATTTTAATATTAAAACATGAATTTTTTTTATTCACATATTTGTTAGGGTTTAAAATTGAAAAACAAGAAAACTTGCTTGCCTACAAAGAAATACTGTTTTTATCCGTTTACATATTTTATAAGATACAACACATTTTTTTTCTATCATAGTCATCCCTTTCTTTAGATAATTTTGGAGCCGTTTTTTTGTGTCTGTTTTTAACAATACGATTACAATATAAAATATTTTAATTTTGATTTATTACGTTTCTTAGAAAAAACTATTAAATTTATAACTTATGATATGTGTAGTTCGTAGTATGAGAATTTACAACAGTTTTTGTTTTTACAGCAGTTTTTGGTTTTTTAAATATTTGTTGAGTCGCATATTGTTATTGCTTTATGACCGCTGTCTGAGCTTTGTTTTGAATCAAAAATTAATCTTATTTAAACTGATTAAACATTTTTTTACCTAATCTCTTACTAAAACATAGACAACCAGCTGAACTGCAAGTACATTTTTTATTAAATCTCTTGGAAAAGTAAAAAAAAGATGAATTTCTTGAGATATCTCCGAGAGGCAAATTTTGACATTAGATATGTTTTCGAAACATTCTCTATTTAAAACTAACATCGTCATGACCACCCGCCGGACATGCTTTCGAAAAATTATCTATTAAAAACAAGGATGAATGTATAGTTGGGCATGGCTTTCTATATGATACCTTGTATCAGTGACTATGTTTAATGTGTGTATTGTTTTCTATACCACCACTATAGTGGGGAGGGTATTATCCAAGCAGTCCGAACTAACCCCTTAACCTACCACTTGTGGTGACCCCTAGCCACCTGACTACCCAGATGACCGACCATTTTAACATGGGCTTGTCCTACGAGGAAGTCAATCGTCACTCTACACCCTACAAAGAGACAGTAAAGAGACGATTGCCTCCACTCTCGCTTACAAAGAGGACACTAAAGTGACGACTGTCTTTCGGAAATAAAAAAAAACAACAACTTTTAAGAGTATAATCTCTAGTTTACTTGAGGACAGTAAAAATACGACTATCTCCGCTCCCGCTTACAAAGAGGATACTAATGTGACGACTTTATTCATTCTCGATTACAAAGAGTACATTCTTTTTCGTATGCATTGACTCTTTATCGAACTGGGATGCGTTTGTGCTACCTTAAAGTATATCAATCGGCTTCCAATCACTTTCTGAGTCGCCTTAGCTATGTCCGTCCGTCTGTCTGTGTGTTCATGTAATGCTTGTGAGCAGGCTACTGGCCGCAATTTTCAAGGTAATTTTATGAAATTTGACACATACTTTTATTTTGAACCATACAAAGGAGGTACGGCTAGGCGAAATAATGGACCGATTTCAACCATTTATTCTTGGACCAAAAAAAAAGTATGTAGCGTGCGCACAATGTTTACGTGGATACACCGATAGACAGACAGACAGACGGGTGGTTGGACGGACGGACAAACGGACAGACGGACTCAGAAAATGATTTTGAACCGATTAATATATTTTAAGGAGGATGTAGTAGCAATATTTCTGAGCGTTACAAACATCAGCACAAATGCATAATTCTTTCCCCACTATAGTGGTGTAGGGTATATTAAGTTAGCGTGAATATTTTTTTTTAATCACACTATAGGCACAAACGTATATTAAACTCGTGCTTGCTTTTAATTAAATTAATTCCCATTACACTAAAATATTAAAGAAATTAATGTTTTTTTTACTTGAAATTAAAATGGATGTATTTAAAAGTATTCATTTAAAAACATGCAGTTGAAAAGAATTTTATACTTTGCGGTTATTTTGATTTGTGGTTTAATAATGTCGGATAGATAAAATACATTATGAATAAATAATAAAAAAAACATTTAAAAAGCCTACAATTATGCTATGGAAAAAAATTAAATCATTTACATACAAATTATTTGTATATTAATAAAAATCAGTTGTAAAATAACAAATAGTTAAAAAAAATGTTTTTTCATAATTATTAAAAATTTTCAGAGATATTTAAAATAATTTTTAACTACAAATGATATTTTGAAAAAAAAAACTAAGGTGAAATTAAATACAAATCTTATAAGATATAAAATACATTGCAAAATTTTATTAAATAACATTGTTATTATATTTTAACATTTCACATAATAATCCTTATAGTTCAATCCTATTATATATAACTTTTGTATACTTTTTTAAGGCTGTAATAACAAAACAAACAAAAAACAATATACATATTATGTGTTTGCATACTTTAAGGCTTTACAAAACTTAAAAGCCTATTTCAAGGTAAACTAAACAAAAGAATTTTAAATACTTAAGTAAAACAACAAATTGAAAAAAATTATACGAAAAACCAAAAACAGAATGCTTAACGCAGAGGAGCCGGCCAGCAGCTGCCTGCATAAAACTTTGTCTCTTATTATGTACAAAGTTTTATAGAAACAATAATAAAATACTGTGGAAATTAAAACAAAAATGAAAAAAAGAAACTTATGGAAAAATTATTTATTTTATTTTTTTCATAGCAAACTAAAAAAGAATTTACGCCACAAGCAATGACAGAAAACAATTTGAAAAAAAAAAGAAAAACGTACCAAAAGAATCAAATATTTTTTAGTTCTGACTACAGGACCAGCCTGTAAAAACAAATAGAACCGTGATACATTTGACAGTAAATAAAATATGAAATGGAAAGAATAATGATTAGATAAAAATAAATTTTACATCACTTTTAGTTATAAGAATTAAAGATACAACTTAATATAAATAATTGAAATTAATTTTAATTTTTAAACGCCTTAAAGTATGCTATACTATTAGAATTAAAGATTGAAATTATTATATATATAATTGAAATTAATTTTAATTTTTAAAAGTCTTGAAGTATGCTATACTAATAGACAACTGATTTTTATTTCACAAATATAAAAGTGTTTAAAGGTTTAATGTAAAGACAGTTATTAAATTAAATGATATTTTAAAATTTGAAACCAATGTCAAAGTTATATTTGGAAAGGTCATTTAAATAATGACCAGGAAAACCACAAATATGCTTTATAGAAAGCGCTTAAAATATGCAATAAAAAACTCAAAATATGCTCTAAACATTTTAAATAGTTCTACAAGGTTTTTATAATTGATCTATCTTATAGTTTAAATAACTACTTTAATAGAATTCCGTTTTACGCACAAACAACAAATTGTAATTATAATTAAGTTTTTTAAACCATTAAAAAGAGTTGGTCTCATGAAAAGTATACGGTTTTGAAAAATGAAAAAATGAAAATGAAAAATTTTAAAAATATGAAATTAATTTTTTTCAATTTAAAAAAATAATAAGATTAAATATTGAAACAAAACTTTTTTTATACCCTTTAAAGTACACCAATTGGCTCAGAATAATTTTCTGAGTCAATTTAGCTATGTCCATCCGTCCATCTGTCTGTCCGTCCGTCCATGTAAACTTTGTTATCAAACTAGTTCAATGAAATTCGGTAAATGATATTCTATTACCTCAGCGAAAAAACCTTTTGAAAATGGTTAAGTTTGGTCCATTATTTCACCTGGCCCCCATACAACTGAACCCGCAAAATAGGTCTTTTAAGTTCATAATTATGTTTAATATACTCATATCTCGACAAAAAGCTAAAAAACCAAGTCTTGATGATCCTGATGATAGGGCCTCATTTGACACTAGCACCTATAAAGAGCCCCATCAAAATTTTACTTAAATATCCACATGTCCATGTCTTAAGTATATCTGAGGCATGGTACAATTCAACTTAAATGCTTTATTAGGAAAATCACATTTTATTCGTATACCGGTGTAGGGTATTATATGTTCGGCCTCGCCCCGACTATAACTGATGATTTTTAAGCCATTTATGAGCATTAACTATGAAACGTTGGCTGTAAAAAAGACCAATTCACTATAGACTTCTTTGGAGAAAAAAGTGTAAACCAAGGTTTTGGAAACGTTTGTTAAATATTAACTTCCCTGCTTTTGAAAGATTCTATCCCATCAATTCGGTCCGACAGCCTCGAACAACCTATTTAGCATACCATTTAGGGTAAACCCTAGCTACTGATAGTTGAGGTGACTAGCTATGTTAATATGTGCTTGTCCTACGAGGAGGTCAAGTTTCAAACCAATAGATTACGAAGTTATATACAAAAAGGTTAAGTTTGTGTTTTAACTGTCCTTCTCACTAAATAATGCAAAAAGAATCTGTCAAGGCTGAGTCGCCCGTCTTACGTTTCCCTTGTTTGGATAGCCCATCATAGGGACTATTATGGAAATAAATGGGAAGATGAGCTTGCTTGACCAGGATCTGCTCTTGATATAGGTTTTATTAAGAGCAGTATCCTCAGATTTTTTCGTTCGAATCAACTACCAACCATTGCCTTACAACAACTTATAATAATAAAATTGTGGTATAACCACAACAATTCTATAAAGTGTCCTTAAAGAGAGCAGGACGAGAAGCCTCTTCAAATGAAGCAACTTCGAGGTTGAATGATGTTTCGTATTCAGCTTAGCGGACACAGCTATTGAAAAATGGACGCACGAATTCCGACTGATGTAGAGAACAGAGAAAAACTCCCCTCTTCGTCATTGTCAGGCTTTTGTTGAAATTAGATCTAAATATCTTGAGAGTGATATTATACAATTCTCACAACATTAATTAGAAAATTCTTAGTAATTTCGCCAAGAAAACTGAATTTCTGAACTTCTTCAGATTTTTGTTTCTACCAAAAAACATGAAAAGCAGCGTTTAACTGGCTACTATCGTCCCATTTATATAAAATGCATATTCGTTCGAACTGAGAGACGAACAGACGGAGAGACATAGATAAATCATCTTAAATCTTCTATGACCAATATTTCGATATGATACAAATGCAGTCTCCCATATTTTTCGACGATGGATACAAAAAAGAAATTTTTTGGAATATTTTATAAGATTTTCAGAATTCTCTCAACAAAAAAATCCTGTTTATAAGGTTTTCGCTTGACATTTAATCTTAAAATCTTTGCTTCGAAATACCCTGTTTTGTGAAATATAGCTATTTTAATTGGGATTTTATCTACGTATGAGATTTTTTATGCGTTGCAACATTGACATTATAAACCATTAGCATTTGAGAACTAATTTTTAAAAAAAACTTATAAATAACCCATTTTTGTTTTAACTTAATTAATTTTTTAGTTATTTAAGTTATAATTTGCAGATAAAGATAGAAGATATTTTTGTGATTTTTTTACTAAATCAAAGCAAAAAAAAAAAAAAAAACAACAAATGATAAATTGTGAGTATACAAATGTATTTCTATGGGTGTTTACTTGCTAGCAGCAATAAAAACACATAAATTTCCAACAACATCTTAAAGTATGCTATCAATAGAAATAAAAATAAATAGCCCACAGGTATGCTGTACATTAAATACGTATTTAATCGTAAAATAATAATAACAAGAGCAAGTCGAGAAGACAAGACAACATGTTAAACGCCACTATTAATAACATAAATACTCTTGCTAACACATACCACCACAAAAAAAGAACTAAACTAAATGACAAAGAAAACAAAAAAATCTGTATGTATAAGAATTTAATACGTATTATTATAATTTCAAATTAATTGTAATTTATCATGATATTTTTGGAATCTTCTGCAAACTATACGCTATTAATATAATCAAAGAGAGAGAGAGAAATTTGTATGGAAACCTTGTTAAAGAGTAAAAATATATATATATGTATGTGTCTTTTATATGTAATGTTTCACATACTATATTATTCTGTGGCATGCTTTTAGGCCTATACAATTAAGATTTTTGTTTGCATACAAAGTATAAATCTATATGTATGTCGAGCAGAAGTAAAACGTAATATTTCCCTCTAGGGATCATCCTCACCAAAATTAACAACAACATCAAGAAAATATCAGAAAAATAAGAAAATAAATTTACGTTTTAACTTGAGGGAATACTCGTTTTTTGTGTTTACTCTTTAAGTCACTTAGGAATATTATTGCTGCTTTTGAGTGAAAAGTAGAAACTTATTGTCTAGTACAATTATATCAGGCTTTTGCGTTGTTGAGCAGAAACATACATTCGTTTAAGTTGTTGGGTTGATTCTTTACAAGTTTTTGAGAGTAATTTTCTTTTGTTTAGATTATGTTATGCATTTAATAAATTTTTCTGTTACTTTTGTTAAAATATGTTATTTTTCATTCAATATTGAGTAACAAGTGTTAATGTTTAGTAGCAATATGGATAAGTTAATAATGTATAGAGAAAAAGGTGTTAACATTAGTTTAAATGTAGTTCTACGGGACACCCTAATATACAAATGGGTATGTATAACATATGCAAGAGTGTAGTATCGTTTTAAGAAATAAATGAATTAGAGCGGAATATTGTATAGAACTTATTTCTGTTTTTAAAAAGATTGCTGGCAGGGAAGTATTTCTTAAAGAGTTGTTCTACGGAACACCCTAATGTACATATGGATATGTGTAACTTAATTTGAAAATTCTTCTTTATGAATAAAGAAGAAATTATGTGAGAAGAATATAAATTAAGTAACACGAATTTGACAATTGCTGTTTTATAAGTAGTTAAAAAAAGAAATACCTGCAAGTATAACTGATTCTTGTGATTTCCTTTTTATACCAAAGACTTACTTAAAAAATATTTTCATTTAAAAGATATTCCCTTACGAACTTTAACTAACTTTTAGTACAAAAAAAAAAAAAAATAAACAAATAAAAACACTTAAAGCTTTCTTGTTTTTGCTCTAACAATAACAAAAAAGCAACAAGCGAAAGTTTAGTAAATAGAAAGTATTTCACTAAAAATAACACAGATCCACTAACTAATATACTAACAGAACTCATGCATACAAATTTATACATATATATGTATATGTATGTATGTACATAAGGAATCCTGTCTCCTAAATGTGAGTACCGACTCTGAGCGAATAATGAAAAATTAAAGTAATATTTATATTTGTTTGTGTATTCGTTTATTTTTTGTTTTTGTTATTGTAAATATGTGCGAGTATTAGTGTTTATACCCATTCAAGTGTAAAACTTATTGCTCCAAAAATAAAACATGTTGTTGTACATAAAATATATGTATATAACAACAAAATAAAAATAAACAATCACAGTTACCACCAGTACTACTCTACTGCCCACACCGGTGCTTATGGTGTAGTGATGACGACAAACATGATGACGACCTACTACAACTACAGATGCAACAGCTTTTTAGTCCAGAACCCTTTCACACACCCACAAATAAGTTAATACATACATATATTTTTCAAGTTGTTTTTACATTATTTAAGGCGATTGTTGTTTTTGTCCTTCATGTAAGAGAATGCCCCTTAAGCAAGTTTTTGATTGTATACAGAGTATTCAAAGAACATTAACATTGACGGAAAGCAATACTTTTTGTTTCTGTAAAATAACATTTTTTTAAGTAATTGAAAGGTAAAATATAAATACTATATATAAACCTAATTATGATGATATAATTCTTTAAATTTCCTGTCATTTAATGATTTTATAGTCATATGTATGTATGTGTGTAACTGTATAAAATATTGTATTTAAATAGTGAATGTTGTAGTCAGCTTTAGAGAGAGAAGTACCTGATAATGACGCTGTTGATTTTGTTACGCTTGGTTTAATGTTTACGAACCCATGGCTTAAACTGGCTAAAATTCTATTCCCAGACAGACGAGAAAGTGTGAGTGTAAAGGTATTGAATTTTATATATATATTTTAGGAATGTTATATAATTTTTTTATGAATTTTTATTGAATTATAAGGCGCTACTTGCAATAAAAAAATAGATTGTAAATATTGATTTTATTTTTTTTATGTATGAACCTAAATAAATATTGTTGAAAATAATAAAAGCCGAAGTTAAAAAAACATTTAAATCTGAAGAGTATTGAAAGCACTAAAACAAATAAGTATTAAAATTAGTAATTTAATAATCGATGACAGTATTACATTATAGTGAAACATAAAAAATAAAACGCAAGTACACTTGGTAATCTGGTATAGCCAGCATTAAAACTTTGTCATATGTCGTTATTAAAATGATCATTATGGTGATTTTCGAAAGTCTTATGTGGACTTCACTTCTTTTATTTGAAAGACTGTGCCTCAAAACCACACATATAACTCCCGAAAGCTTATGATAAATGTGTATAGTGTGAATAGAGATTTTGACACGGAATGTCATACAAAAAAGTGGCTAACCCAACAAGACTTTGTACAATCATCGGGAACAACTCAAGCATTTTGAAAACGATTTCAAACAGCATTTTTTTTCCAAAAAAAGGAAATATCGGTAGTATATAAATTTAAGCTGATATGAAATGCTGATTTAATACTTAAACAAATTTAATTTTTATTCTCTAATTAGTAGAGTCTAATTAGAGAGGCCGTGAGAAATTTTAGGATTTTATTAAGCTTAAACCCAGATCTCTCTTCAAGGTTAGATATGAAGTAACTGCCAAGACATCGTTTTCCATTAAAAGCTAAAGCAGCGCATTCCTTCCTTTTCTCTGAACTCACAACTGCGACATTGTTTATTGAATTGGAGCCCAAGTCGAATTGCATGTCTGCCAATTATTCAGTGTCCTGTTATTTCATTAATCTTAAACCCTGATTGAAGTAACTGAGCTTAAGCAACGCATTCCTTCCATTTCCCTTTTACTTCACATCTACGACATTGTTCGTTGAAGGGGAGACCATATCGACTTGTATGTCTGCCTAGCACCCAGTGTCCAGTTATTACTATTATCAACCTTTATATATCCCATCTACAACAGTTTATAAGGAATTTTGTGCATTTCTTATTGAAGGAGAGCTACAATAGCGCTCTGGTGGGTTACTCCATATTTCGATTTTAATGAAAAATATTTCGAAACACAATGTATACTTTTCATTCGAATCAAGTAAAAGAATAATCCTCTTAGCATTTAGGTACCCCTGTGGGTCAGTTGGTAGTGTGCAAACTTGTCAGTCTGGAGGTTATATATCGATACGTCTTGCTACTACAGTTTTGTGCGTTTCTCATTGAAGGAGAGCCACAATACTTTAATCCATATTCTGATTCAAAAGAAAAATATTTCGAAAAGTAATGTATAAACATTTTAAAAGTATTTCATTCCAAAAGAGTTGTGCTGCCCTGTACCTGTGTTCTGTAACTCTACAGGCGACAAAAATATTAGAAAAATTTATATAACACGTAAACACATCGCTAATTTTGCTAATTTTAATGTCTTTAGTATAAAAATTATCTGAATCATAGAACTAAAAAGCGGAAGACTCTTATATTTTAATGTTTTTTTTCTCGACTCGAAAATTACAGAACCCAGGCACTGGTAAGTTAGTTGGTAATGTGTAAACTTGTTATTCTGGAGGTTGTGAGGTCGAATCCCACTAGAGACTCTATATCGGGCATATGGTCATCGTCACCCTCCCTACTCGATAAATTAAGTTATAATATAATTTGTTTGGTATTTCCAAACGGCTGAAACGATCAGAACAAAATTTGACATAAAGCCAAGATGTATTCGAGTTTAAGTTTTGTTTTTTATCGGTCATCAAATATTTTTGAAAAGTGACCATATGTATGAAAATATGCCTTAACTCTTTATTTGTATTAGAAAAAAAAACTTCTTTAAAAAACACAATTTTTTGTTTACGAAGAATCTTTTGATATAAGTTTTGCATGACAAATTCGAACATTTAACATAATTATGAGATCAAAAGCTTCAATCTCAATTTTCAATAGACTTCGTCCTTGAGAGAAGAGAATACTAAATTTTATCAATTTATCTAAAAAAATTGCGACCTATAGTGTGCGCACAGCTTTACATGAACACACAGACAGACAGACGGACGGACGGACAGACGAAAAGACGAACAAAGCTCAAAAAGTGATTCTGAGCCGATTGATAAACATTAAGGTGGATGTTCGACCAAAATTTTTGGTTTTTATAAACTTTAGCTCAAATGCATTATACCTTTAAATTAGTTTAAGTAAAATGAATCCTCTTATTTATCTGACTTTATTGAGACCAAAGTGTTTATAATTTATCAATAATTTTCGTTGTCAAAGTAATCAAGAAATCTACAAAAAAGTTACACACAGGATAAGCAGGAGAAGCTCATTATGTATATACTTTGATAACGGATGTTACTGAAATATTATAAACATTTTGATGTCAAGTTGGTATCAATCGTGTACATTTCTTTTTCTCTCTGTATACAATATAGATTTATTAAAGATAAGAGGAAGAATTTACTCCATGGAAGTAATGAAGTAATGATGATGAACACGGGCTTGTCATACGAAAAATGTCCTTTTCATTTGATTCCAAACTCACTACATATGAAGTCATTCTCAGGAAGTAATTTTTATGTTATTTTTTTGAAGTTATTAGTAATTGAAATTGTAGTATTATAGAATACAACTATGTTGACTCAAATATTATTAATATAAATAAATTACACGCATTTATCAATTAACTATAAAATAAAATTTGTGTTTTTGTCTGGCAGATTGGTGGTGGTGCGTTCGATTCCCACCTGAGGCACTGATTAAGGAACGCACAACAGGCTCGATACTGACCTATGTGTATTTACATCCACTTTTCAAACTAACTTAAATATACACAGTTGTAGTGTGAAGTATCTAATTAAACAAGTACAATAAAAGATCCTATAACTATAAATAAAAATGTTGTAATTTATTTTTAGATCAATTACAAAATTCCTCCAGGGGATTCACGGTAAATGATTGTTTAGCAATTTAAACTTGAAAGTAAATGTACAAAACAAATTGTAAATAAAGGCCGCCAATACAAATAAAAAGCACAAAAAATCAATAAAAAAAACTACCTTGGTATTTAAAAAGACATAATGAACAATTAATTATCAACAAATTTTTTTGGTTAGTTATAATAACTTTACCTTAAATGCCTTTTATGTAAGATACAAACACAATCTTTTGAACAGATTTTTCAGCTAAATAATTTATTTGTGTTCTTAATGAATTTGAACAAAGAACACACGTGTTTGTTCTCTTAACTAAACTTTAAAGTTAAACAAGTCTTGTCTTTAATAAAAAAGTTTTCTTTTTAAATTTAACCTTTTCAATATTGGCCTTTTCTTTATTTTAGTTTATTTAGCTTTATATAACTATTTTGCCTCTTTGTTTTCCGACGAAATTAATTAAGTTACATTAGGCAAAGGAAACTTTAAAATAACAAGGGTTTCTTGAATTTTTTTTTTATTCTTTTAAACATTTTCAACTCAAACCAGTGTCAATGTCAAGCCTGAAGAACAATTATAAAAAAAAACAAGTATGAATGTATAGTCGGGCGTAGCCGACCATATGATACCCTACACCAGTCAGTATGTATGTTAAAAATGGGGATTATTTAAAAAAATAAAGCATTTGGTTTGTTTTTTTTTACTTTATTTCGGAATATTTTTACTTTTTTTTTGCAAAAAAGGGATTTTTTAAGAGGGCCCAAAGGGGAGTAGGGCAAAATATGGCCCTATCCTTAAAAATGTTGGTAGGGGGAGTTAAGTCTTCTTCAATATTTTTTATGTAGAATTTAAAAGTGTTATTAGTGTTTGTAAGTGAATTTTGACCTTTAAGTCATTTTCATTACCAAAATCGGTAGTCTCATTTAAAGTTCTATAAAACTAAGTTTTGTCGACTTTTGTTAACATAATATATCATTTAAGTTAATTATAAGCCAAAAGGCCCTATTTGGGGGGTACGGTTGTATGGGGGCTAGTCGAAATAATGGACCGATTTTAACCATTTTCAATAGGCTTCGTCCTAAAAGGAGCGTGTGTGCCAAATTTCATCCAATTATCTTGAAAATTGCGACCTGTACCTTGCGCACAAGGTTTACATGGACAACCAGCCAGCCAGACGGACGGACGGACGGACATAGCTTAATCGACTCAGAAAATGATTCTAAGCCGATTGGTATACTTTAAGGTGGGTATAGGACGAATATTTTTGTATGTTACAAACATCAGCACAAACCCAATATAGCCTCCCCACTTAAGTGGTGTAGGGTATAAAAAACAATTATTTGTTTTATCTTTCTTGTTCTAGTATATAGGTGAAATTTTATCACCATTAACTAAAATCCGACCCGCGGGTTTTTTTTTATTTAAAAAGAAAATGTACTCGTATGTTTGTCAGAAAACAGATGAAAAATATCTGTAGACAAACACTTTAAAAGCTTTCAACTCGTTTTTTTTTGGGAATGAGAAATTGTAAATAAAAAAATTTTAAACAAAGAGGTTTTATGTTAGTGAAAAAAGCCAAAACAGCAGTTGTGAAAGTGATGCCAGCATCAGATTTTGTTTTTTGCAAATTCTATATACTGTTGTTTGTTCATACATATGTATATAAAATGAGTTTTGCATACACTGTTTGGCAAATCAGATTAAAGGCAATTTAGAAAGTTATATACGGCTTTGTCGAACTCAGAATAATGTTGAAATTAATATAGGGACATAGGTGGTCTTTTATGAAAAAATATAGCGGCATAGCTGGTCTTTTAAGATTATGGAACGTTGATTGTGCAACCTGGTTTGCTTTATGTTCTGGATAATCCAGAAGTAGAGAAGATGGCAAAAAAGTGCTTTACCATTAATTTTACTAGTGGCAGAGTAAGATCTATATATTTCAGACACCAGAAGTATTGATATTGCTTGCACGCTTGTAATCACACTCCACATTTGCTATTTTCGGTTAGGTCTAGTTTTTGACATATTGCGACATTGTTTGACATTATTGTACATTTTTTTTTAAGTTTTTACTTAATTTTGTGGAACTGTAACTAAATTCCAAAACTTTAACAACATGGAAATCTACACAAAAATATCTATCTAAAGAGTATACTCATTTTTATATATGTTTTATGTATCATGATGTATGAAGAGCAAAATTTTAAAAAATAATAAAAAAAGAATAAAACACATTAACCAAAATTCACGAATTTATTTTAAAATATTTCACTAAATTTCGAACGAATTTAAAATTTTTATTTATATTTTTTATTGTTGTGTGTTGGTTCTATAATGTAAAAAGAAATCGAAATCGGTTACCCTAAATTAAACTTATAAGGATAAAAAGGTACAATTTTCAATTTCGCTGCAGGACATCCACTTTCAGCATGATTATACTCTAATGATAAATAATTTAATTTAGACTTAGCAAAAATAAAACGAAAAACTTCCAAAAGAATAACATTTATCACAACTCCAAAAGTAGCACTAAGTGAATTTTTTTCTGGAAGTGATGTTAACTGACGTCCAAAGAAGCGAATAAATCCAATGTTTTAAAATTTATGGTATATCTGTTTGTATTGAATTTTATTTTGGAGTTATTTGATATGAATGCGTGTAATTTACTAATTTATATTAATACTATTTGAGTCAAATTAGTTGTATTCTATAATATTACAATTTCACTTTTTAATAACATCCAAAAAAGAACATAAAAATTACTTCCTGAGAATAAGTTTAGATGTTGTGAATTTGAAATCAAATAAAAAGGGCATCCTTATTATGACAAGCCTGTGTTAAACTTCTTCAACATCTACTTCTTTTTCGCTTCTTTAGAAGTTCTTTTAAAGCGTCTAAGAATTTTAAAGAATTTTGGTACAACTTATTCAAGCTCGTTTTTCTCAGTTGAGACACGTATAGAGGGGTTACCCTATATGCTAATGATGCTACGCTCTATAGAAGAGCATTAAAAAATGATATATGATAATGCTTCTTATTCGACTGAATTCGTACCAAATTTTACTTTAATCGAAAATTTGATTTGTTGTTATTGTGAAACTATTAAAATGATCTGCCCGTTTTTAGTTAATTTCAATGTTACGCCCACTATTTTTAATGGTGTCTGAGTTATTTTTACATATTATTTTTATTATTTTTGAGAAAGTTACTTCTCAAGTGAAAAGCTACGCCCATTAAATATTCCTCCCATTTTAATTTTAATTACTAAAAACACTTAAATACTATTGCAACAATTTCTATTTAACAGTTAAAAATTTAAGAATATTCAATAACAAAATTTTTTTAAGAAGTGGCACGCCCAATTTATTAAATTTTAATTTTTTAAAATTATGGAGGTTCCTAAAATAACCCTTTATAGTACCAAAATGAGGCTTGTACTATAACATACTTGTATTAGCTTTTCTCACTAGTAGAGAACATACGAAATTGGTTTTAAACTCCCTGATTTTCCTGTTCAATTTTTTTTCATATTGAAGCAAAAAACAACAACAACTTCAATAAAAACAAGTAGGAAAGTATAGTCGGGCATGGCCGACCATATAATACCCTACACCATGAGTATATTTTTACAATTTTTACTTTTATAAAATTTTTATTTTTTGTAAA
>NC_060952.1:35543707-35664843 GCF_022045245.1 Lucilia cuprina
CGGTATACTTTAAGGTGGGTATTGGACCAATATTTTTGTATGTTACAAACATCAGCACAAACGTATAATACCCTCCCCACTATAGTGGTGTAGGGTATAAAAAAATATATGGGTGAAATTGAAAATACTTTTTAAAAAATTTATAAACAAATTTAAATTTAATAACAACTTATATACACACAGACATAATCCCTTTCCTTTTTTTTAACGCAAATCCTTTGAAGAAAAACCTCATCAAAAACTGTGAGAAAAAAAGTGTTAAATTATATTACAAAGACTTTTCATTCAATTTCAAAAATAAAATACAGAAAGGGAGCAAAAGAAGAAAAAACAATGACAGCTGTCAATAGCAGAAAATTTTACGCGGAGATTTAATTGCCAGTATCGAAACAAAAAGTTTTTTAAAGTTTTTTTTTTGTTTTTCTTGCACGATTTAAAAATAAAGTAAAAATTAATTGTAAAATCCATTAAGTGTGGTTGAACACGAAAAAAATTAGCTAACATGATATAAAGGAATGAATTATATAAAATTTCTTCGATGTTAAGTAAATAACTAATCAATATTCCAATCGAAACTAAAAAGTACATCCAATTTTTAATGTACTACTTAATACTTGCCTTAGAATATTTTTCAAATTTATAATGAATAAATTATGTGAAACCCCTGTTTTTATACGTGTATGTAAAGTAATTTTAATGCAGTAAATTTATTGAGTTCACAATATATGTAATTAAATATATTTACATGGGAAAATTAAAAAATAAGTAGTAAAAAAAAACTTAATATAAATTCACTGAATTGATAGCGATATTTTATACAGTGAACTGCTTATGAGAAAAAATTATATACCAATGGGCAATTCCATACGATTGTATGTGACATTCGCACTCCTGCAGAGTGAAATAGATTTTGTAAAAATTGGAGTTGAATTCAGATATGGGGATATTATTCGTGACAAAAAAAGGAATGCGTTTTCGAAGTACTTGTAAATATTTTCGAAAATCTGCGAATTCTGTGAGAAAGGTATATATATTTTTGTCATTCCGTTTCTAATTTCTATAGTCTGTCAGACAGTCTGTCTGTCCGTCCGTCCGTCCGTCCGTCTGTCTGTCTGTCTGTCTGTCTGTCTGTCTGTCTGTCTGTCTGTCTGTCCGTCTGTCTGTTGAAATCATTTTTTAGAGAAATCTAGATATTCGCGAGATTTGAATCTTCAACGATTCCGTTAGCCATGCTTTCGGGAAGAATGGTATTTAAATTAAGCAAAATCGATCCATAAATAACGGAGATATGAGCAAAAATCCTAGACTACTTCTGAAAATTTCATCAAAAATTTAGATTTTTTAATCTTGCTCAGACAGAAATTGCAAAAAAAAAAAACATACGGTAAATTTTGTTATTGTACGCTTACTAGCAAAATCTTTACACAAGTAATATTGGAGAAAAGTGTAAGTAGTTACTTTTTGGGTGAATAACTACTTATTTTTGTTCGACGATGACCAAAAAATAACTGGTTACAAATCTGCTTACCTGGCTTTTCCGGATTTAAAACTGGTTTTATAGTTATTTTCATGTTTGCTATTCTATTCTTTTACTTAATGTCCCATTAAAAATAGCTTTACCATTCTATCTGGAATGGTTTTCACACAAATGTAAATATCATAATTTCTTGAAAAATCTTCCAAAATCGACTACGGTTAGAAACACTTATTAATTCCTTATTAGACATACACTTTAGGCAATTGACTAAAAATTTCATTAAAAAAATAAATTTATTTTATTGATAACGAGAACTCATTACCAAGTAATGCATGAAATGACTGCATAGCCTACAATACTCATTACCAAAATTTCAAAATATTTTACTGGGTTGTTTATAAAAACAAAGCAGAGCAAGAGTAGCAGAGCGAGAGCAGTACTAACGTGTCGATATCGACTAGAAACTATAAAGTATGTGGAGCTATATTTAAATAAGAAGACATAACAGGGAACTTTTTGGTACTTTTTCTTTTTTAAAAAGATACTTTTTGAATTTTCTATAATATTGAACCTAAAAACATGAAATTAAGATTGTAGATTAGCTGAGAACCTATAAAAGGGAACTTTGTGAGTTTTCTATAATAATGAACCTAGAAACATAAAATTTAATGTGTAAAGCCCGGATTAAGTGAGAACCGAAAAAAGTGAACTTTTTGGTCTAATGCGTTAATGAGTACGCAAAAAGAAGAAAAATAACCGTCGCTCAAAATCAATGGTTTCCGCCTCAGATATGCAGAGGAAGGAGTTGT
The DNA here is from genome assembly GCF_022045245.1 of Lucilia cuprina. Classification (NCBI taxonomy): domain Eukaryota; kingdom Metazoa; phylum Arthropoda; class Insecta; order Diptera; family Calliphoridae; genus Lucilia; species Lucilia cuprina. The sequence goes on from NC_060952.1 coordinate 35,545,994, forward strand.
AGTTTTGAACAAAGTTATTACAGCATAGTGATTACTATTACAAAAAGTTGTGATATCACAAAAACGGGAAACAGTTTGTCTTTTGAAACGAAACCACTTCAACAATAAAAAAAAGGTTATGGCTTATATCGTCAAATGAAATCCGAAAGGCCCTTAGTTACGAAAATGTCAATATCGACTTTTTTATTAATTTTGATGCATTTATCATTTTGGAAGGTTATTTGCTTCTTCTGAAAAATTTGTTCAACGTTACTTAGGGCTTTTTGGATTTCATATGACGATATACATTTAAGATCCGATTTTTGAAGAGGCAGTAACATAATAAAATAATTATGAGCTAAAAAGTGATATTTGAGGGTCCGTTTGTATGGCGGCGAGGTGTAATAATAGACCGATTTCAAAAATTATCAACAGTCTTTGTCTTTTGTGCCACAAAAGCTGATATACCAAATTTGGTTGAATTATCTTCAAAAAAAAAAAGTTTTTCAGTCGTGGTTTACCTTTTCATGGAATTGCTCATATGTACGTTTATATTTCTCTACAATTTTTAACGTTTAGCTTCAATAATTTATTTAGTACACAATCGATTTTGGTAAAGGAATTTACGTCTGCATTAAAGTTATTTAAACAGAATTTCATCCTGATTTCACGTTTGTGATCTTCAAAGCATTTTCTGAAGAAAACTTTGTATGGATCAAATAAGGCCTGATTATTACGAAAATCGGTAGTAAAATTTATAATTGCATAACAGAAGTTCTTGCTGACTTTGAGGTCAAAAGATCTCTTCTAGGCACACGGTTCTATAGGAACTAGCCCAAATAATGAACCGAATTCATTCTTGCGTCAAAAGATGAGAAAAAAGAAGAAAATTCCGACCAGTAGCGTGCTCGTCACACGTTTAACATGAGTACACAGACGGACAGACATAGCTAAATCGTTTTTTAAAGTGGTTCTGAGCCGATTGGTACTATAAGAAGGTTAAGCATTTCCCATTAGAGTCGTGTTGAGTATAACTATTGTTGGTATTTTATATGTAAAAAGCTCTATGCAGATCCTATTACAAGTATTCATATGTTTGTCGAAAGTTTTAAAGTTAAAGTTAAATTTTTTATTACAATATATAATCAAAAATTTGCATAAAAATTATAAAAATTTAACAAAATATAAAAACCCTTAATAAAAACAGTTTATTTAATAGTTTGAAATAAGTATGTATATAATACAAATTTTTGGACACAAAATTATAAATAAAGTTTTTATTTAGAAAATCTGAGAAGATATAATACCGTCCTATACTCAAAATTAGACACGAACCCGATGATATACGTCTGAAACTATAAAATTAATGGAGAAAAACTGCATTGTTTGTTTTTTTTATTTCGTGATCCTGTGTCCTTTTTAAAGGACTTCAAAGTTTTGAGAAGTACATTTTTCAAAAAATATTTTAAAATATTTCTACGTATCAAACAGTGCCAGATTTGATGTCAAACTAACAAAAAGAGCAGTTATTTTTAGTTTATTCTGTTAGAATCAAAAGATGTATAAAAAAATCTTTCAATATTTCTTGAAAAAATAATATTGAAAATTTTAATAGATTTTTAAGGATAAGAATTTTAAAAGTCATTTTGACAGATATTCATCCTTATGGTATAAAATAAAAATAATATAAAATATTTCCCAACTCTTCTTGTACTGAAAAATGTACTTTTTAAAACATTGAACTCCAGTTGAAAGGACACAGGATCACGAAATGAAAAACTAATAACGCAAAATTTAAATTTATAGCATCAGACGTGTTTCATCCCATTCTTGTCTAACGAATTTTTTCTCTTTTTTTGTTTTTGTAATATTTAGAGTTCTATTTTTGGCCGAGTCAATTTTATAGTAAAAATTGTAAATATTTAATACAAAAAATTTTATTACCTACAACTATGCCTAGAAAAAAAAGAACTTTTAAAGAAGCGAAAAAGAAGTAGAATTTACCATATGGAAGAACTGAAAAAGACCTTAAGAAGTTGTGATTTTTTATGAGGAGGGATGTACTTTTTATTTGATTCCAAATTCACTACATCTGAAGTAATTCTTAGGAATTAATTTTTATGTTTTTTTTTCACTACAAAAAATATGTCATAAATTTAAAAAATAGATTGGACCCTTTTCGTTTCTTTGGACGTTAATAAACATTACTTCCACAGAAGGTAAAAAAATCACTTAGTGCTTCTTTTGAAGTAATGATAAATGTTATTCTTTTGGAAGTACTTCTTTTTATTTTTGCTGGGTAACGTAACGTTTATTATTCAGTTAAACACACACACACAGAACTTAAATACGATTTTCGAAACATAAAGTTTATCTCCATAAATAACCTGCAGTGGCAAATTTAATAACATAAAATTATCCTTTGCTAAAGTAAATTTCAATATAAAGTAAATGTTAATAAAATATGTATTTATGTATTTGCATTTTATTTCCTTAAAAATAAAAATCGATAGTTATTGTTGAAAGTAAACTGAAATAAGTTCAAAGAATAAATAACAATGAACATAATTACTTGTGGCTGCTTTTTTATCACTTGCCATTGCAATGTTTCAGTACTTGTTTATCACGATTATAATGAATTTTAATTAAAAAATTATTTTAATTTCATTTTGTTTCCTTTAATACTGGTCGGTCGATCAAAAATGTTCGTTGTAGTAAAACAAGGAATTTAAAAGTATAAAATATTATTTGTGTGAAATTTAAATAGTGATCAAAAAAAAGGTCGTAATACGCATAAATAATAGTCAAGTTTGCGAGATTTTGCATCCTTACAAAAAATAAGTATTAAAGTTCCTAAAAGTGCAAAAATTTTGTTGAAAGCTGTTTAGTATTATTGAAAATATTGAAGACAAAATGGGCATGAATCAAATTAAATCAAAATTTGCTCGGGCAACAACTAGCACTTGGGGGTATGACACCGTCCATATGTATTGTTAAGGTAACGCTGATTATATTTTATATATATTTGATATAACTTTGTTAAACCTTTCATTTTTTTACACTTTTCGGTTGTTTGAGTAAAATCTATTTTTATTTAAACATTTTCGATTATAGCTTTTTCACAACTATGTTGCTACAAATTGTTGTCAAATTGCCAAAAGTGCAATTTATTTCAGGTGCTTTCTATATGTTTGTAAAGAGTCTGTCTATTTGTACTTAAAAAAGTAGTTGCCAGAAGAAGTTGTCTTAACAGCAAATACCTTTTTGAACTTATGTATAGATTTCAGCTTTAAGCTATTTTCTATTAAGTATTAAACAAGTTTTAAATATTTTTTGTTGTTTTTGTTTTAGGTGTTTAAGACAATTATAGGAGGGATGTATGATAAATTTAAATGTTTTACATTAACTTAAAAAATAGAAAAAATAATAAAAGAAATTAATTGAAAAGAGATTTCAGCGTCCAGTTTTAAAATTTTAAAATTTCCAAACATAAAAGTTTAGAAAATAATATAAAAACTATGAAAATAGTTTTTCATTTTGAAATTGTATCTTTATGTTAATTGAATAATGTCGGTCACAGGAAACATCAATAATATACCGAGCGAAAAAAGAACTTCTAAAGAATCGAAAAATAAGTAAAATTAACTCCATAGAAGTACCGAAAAAGTCATGATGAAGTTATAATTTTAACACACGCTTCTCTTTGGAGGGATGTCCTTTTTATTCCCATACAACACTTCTTAAGAAGCGAAAAAGAAGTAAAATTAACCCCATAGAAGTACGGAAAAAGACCTGAAGAAGCTATATTTTTAACACACGCTTTTCTTAGGAGGGATGTCCTTTTTTATATCCATATCACTATAGTGGGGAGGGTAATATGCACCCTCCTTAAAGTATATCAATCGGCTCAGAATCACTTTCTGAATCGTTTTAGTTATATCCGTCCGTCTGTCTGTGTGTCCATGTAAACCTCGTGCGCATGCCATAGATCGCTTTATTAAAAATAATTTGATGCAATTTGATACGTACTTTTCTTTTGGTTCAAGGAAGAAAATTGTTGAAAATTCAACATAAATAACTTTAAATTAGATGTAAAATTCTCTACCAATATTAATAAGGATAGGACGATATTTACCCCTACTCCACTATTAGCCCTCTTGTGGAAAATCTCTTATTAATCAAAAATTTGTAAATATATTTCGGAATAAAGTTAAAAAACAAATTAAATGCTTATTTTTACAAAATAGTCCACATTTTTAACATGATGAATGGTGTAGGGTATTATATTTTCGGCCATGCCCGACTATACATTCATACTTGTTTTTGATTTCAAATTTACTACTTCTGAAGTCATTCTCCTTTTGTTTGGATAACATAAAATTCAAAAATAACATTTCTTAACTCAAAAAATGTCAGTACATAAAAAATATATCTTCACTTTAAAAATAATTTAATTATTTTCGCTTCTTTGGAAGTCAATAAACATCACATTCCACAGATGCTTAAAAATTCCCTTATTGCTGATTTTGTAGTAGTGATAAATGAAATTATTTTGCAATTTAGAATAGTTTTCACAAACACCAAACGTTTTCCGTGTCACACCGGAAATGGAGACATATTAGTGTCAAGCGAAAAATTTGAAAAAAGGTAACAGTTACTCTAAACTGGGAGACAGAATGAGAAGCCTCTTCAGACAGAATAAGTCCGACTTTAGTGGATACACAACTTTGTGAACATATTTATAACGAAATAGTTGTTAATTGTGAGACATTGGTTTTAAATCATGGTCAAGCAAAATATTAAGTCCAAAAATATATCTTTAGTTTTAAAATAATTTAATTACTTTTGCTTCTTTGGAAGTCAATAAACATTACATTCCACAGATGATACAAAATTCACATAGTGCTGATTTTATAGTAGTCATAAATAAATTTATTTTCGAATTTAGAATAGTTTTACACAAACACCAAACGTATTTGGACTCAAACCGTAAACGAAGACATATTGGCGTCAAGCGAAAAATTTGAATAAAATACCAGTGACTCTAAACTGGGAGACAAAACGAGAAGCCTCCTCAGACAGAATAAATCCGAGTTTAGTGGATACACAACTTTACAACGAAACTGTTAGTAATTGTAAGACATTGGTTTCAAAAAGTAGATCATGATCAAGCAAAATATTAGGTCAATTCTCTTGTGAAAATCTCTTATTATATGAATGGCCTTAAAATAGAGGGAAACGGTGTGAGTAGCCTTTTCAGAATGAATAAGTCAAATGTTGTTGGTTAAACTAAGCGCACAATAGATCGAATAGCAGCCTACATCCTCCTACCAACTTAATATAATGTATAAAAGGTTTACAAGCTCAACTATGTTAATAATTGATGAACATATTCGGACGAACATATGTAGACTCTACATACGCCTTGTAATGTATACGTCATTGATGAACATGCGAAGAGAACATTCAAAAGAAGAAACACTTTTTTTGTTATAAATTTTAGAAATTGCTTAACACAAAAACTTTTGAAATATAAAATTGAAAACCTGTTCAAATAAGCTTTGTCTTGTTTAAAATTCCTTTAATATCCCACGTATGTGGTTACAATTTTAAAATCATAAAAATACTAAAAACTTTTTCTTTTAACCGCTTATGTTTTGCAAGTTTTTTACGTAAATACTTATTTGTTTTTTGTTAGAAAAAAGTAAAATTCACATCTTTTTTGTTAGTGGTTAGAAGATGAGAACAATATTCTGCAACAAAGTATGCTACAATGTATAATAATAAAATTCAAAAAAAGTATTTAAAAGAATTTATATACTGGTATCTCTTACACATACTAAACTAAATACTTAAGACTGTTTGAAAGGATAAAAACGAAAATTTTCTCACAAAATCAATGAATATTTTATAAGAATTTTATAACTTAAACTAACAAACACATGCAAATATGTTTATTTAAAAAGTTTAAATATTATACACAGTTTAAAAAAGAAGTTATTTGGAAAATTGTATCATATTCATATAAACCATATTATTTATACTTTGAATGAAATTATTTAATATTTAAAATAACACTTTTTTATAAATTTATTTTCCCTCTTTTCGCTTTAAAACCAAACAATATATAACAAAAGTCTTGTAAAAATATCCACAATAATTTATATGCAAATTTAACTTGTTTGTCGAACAAATCTCGTTAAAATTAAACACAAAAAAAAAAGAAAATAACACATCAAACTACCAAAATTTCCATGGGGAATTTGTTGAAACTAAAACAAGAAAGACAAAATCTTAAAATAAAACTGCAATTGAAAATACAATGAAAAATAATTGCACACCCTGTAGACATATTAATTAAATACTCTAACAAAAATTTATATATTTTTTTCTTTTCATATTTTTTTGGATTTTTGCCATAATGGTCTTTAGAGGAATGAAACCTTAACTGTGATGCAAAGTGCAAATAATAGAAAATGGTGGAGGAGTGTAATGTAACAATATCATCCTTTACATAAGTGGACAAAAGCAATGGCAACTTGTATGGGTAAAAATGGTGGGTAAGAGAGTTGTTAAAGTTTGCACAATGATAGTTTGACTAAAGTACGGGTACTACATTCGGCGGAGGAGTGTTATTAGTTTGTCGTCAAGTTTGTAAAATAATGAAAACTAAAACTTTCTGTATTGTAATAAGAGCGACATGTTCTGATGTTTCCCCTTGTAGATAGTAGAATCCAATAAGATTCGCTATAAAGTTTAGATTGAGAGTGTAGATTGAATTGAAAGTATGTAAGACCACAATGTAGTACTTTACGTGAACACTTGCAGTGTTGGTTTTATTTCACAGTGATACTTTTTCAATCACTTCCGAGATAAAAATTTTCATTTCCGTTTAAAACCACGCATATTGTTTAGTCTAAAATATTTCCCAAAGATGTATTCGGTAGTCCGAAACAAGAATCCATCGAATATTTGTTCTTAGACACAGAGAACACACGAGTTAATCTGGTATAAATAAATTGAACCCTGAAAATATCAACACATGAATGGAAGACTCAATGGTATCACTTGCATAAGATACTTTTCATCCATCACCATTCAGTCCAGCATTCGACGAACTTCTAGAGAAAATCATCCAACACACTCACTTCATGTATAAATTTGATATCTAAATTATTCTGTATTAAATTCCTTTAAAACTAACTTATTTCTAAAACTTAGTCTCACTATCAATCCTCTATGGGGTATCTGTTGACTTCGGCAACTGCACTGAACTTATACCGAATTATAGACTTCATCAGTTTTTTACCAGAAAATTAAAAATTAATTGAAGAAAAATATCAAAAATTTCATGATTTACATAATTCATACAATGGAATATATTTCGAAACTTCGCGGCGTATACTTAATATTCAATTAATTTTAATAAGTATACGTTGACTAACTTTTTTAACAAATTACTTTTTACTTTTTAATGGTTTACTCAATGAGTTTGGCAATTACGATAAATTTGTAAGTAAAAATGGAGCCTCTTCTCTAAAGAAACTGGCTCAAAACGAGCATAACGAGAATTTGGAATCAGGATTACTTTCATAATCGGTTTTGATTGTAATCCGATTCAGGCAGAAATATTAGCCATAAAAAAGAATGACAAAATCTTATAGGTGTATACTCTACATCGCGACTAGTCCAGGAATGTCGGATAAATAGGATGGCAAGACATTCAAACATCGTATGGGTACAAGAACACAGCAACTCTTCTGGCAATTATATCGCTGTAGTTGCCGAGACTGGAACATAGACCATTTGTGTGGTACTCCGATAGGAATATAAGTACAAAAGACGCATGTTCTGTGAACTCTCTCAGACTAGATGGAGAAATGAGCCAACTTGTATTCAAAATATTATAAGGAGCATACCGACCATCTTCTGAGATATAACCGATCCAAACGACTGGCGTGGTAACCACGTAATGACCCTTGGCTTACCTTATTACGACTACTGTAGAAGCTATCAAGATAAAGAAGAAAGGTTATCAATTGAACATCTTCTTAGTCACTGAAATACATTAGGGGACATCCGAGTTATCTGGGACGACACCTCAGAGTTATCTTGAATTACAATAGAAAACCTAAACTCCATCATCAGACATTGAGGTTGATTTGACGAAACAAACTCCAACAGTACTGACTAGTACCACTAAATAAATTCCTCTTTTATTGTCTTTTTACTCTTTATTGTCGTCTCTTACTGCAAATTTCTCTTCCATTTCCTTTTCTTCTTTTCTCTTAATATACTTACAGGTATCACATAGGATCCAAAAGGACCCACGTGTGCACGCTTGCAGCCTGACCGACCAAGTTAAGATGTTTCTTGGGTTAAACCCAAGTTTTCGAATAAAAGCTCTTTTTTTAAAAATTTTTAATATTTATTTTAAAAGAATAAATTGGTGAACAATTTTGAAATGATACGAGTTGAAAATGATTTTGATAAAAAAGGTTAATATGTCTTTTATGTAAATTTAATTTAAAACGTTTTATAATATATAATTTTATAAACCAAAAATCCCTCCTTATGAAGACATGATTGAAAAATCTATTATAATGTTAAAAAATAGTTTTTGAATAAAGCTAATTTCTTGAAGCCATATTACATAAATATTAGGCGTATACTTATTGAAATTAAATAAATATTAAGTATACGCCACCATGTATTTAAATTATTTAGTTTATGTTGAAAAAAGTAAATTTTTAAAACCTTAAACTAAATTTTAGTATATTCCATAAGCATTAAAATACTTAGTTAGCCAGTCCTTTACTTATTCACTACAAGCACTTACTATAGCTTCTAGCCGTTTTGAAAAATATTCTTTTCTTTCTAAAGAAAACTTTAAATGGTTAGTTGTAAAAGTATAAAATGTTACGATAAAGTTTTATTTTCTTAAGAAAATAATTTTTGGTGGTTATAACAAAAGAAAATTTATACAAAAATAAAACTTCTAAAGACATGTTTTTTGCTATTCTAATATTTTTTAGTTTCATTATTTTCTTTACTTTTTATAAAGTTGTTTTACACTAAGAGCAAAGAACAAAAAATGCAATAGTTGTTATTAAAATGCAGCAGCATTTGAAAAAATAAAAATAAATAAAAATTTTATGAATATTTATAACAAAACAAAAGTTTGGCTGAACAGTATTATCGCCTATAAATGCAAGAGCATAAAGGCTGGTATAGTCAAGTATATTTTAAATTATTTTACTTAAATATAAAAGAGTAAAAAAAATTCACAAGTTAATTAAAAAAATAATAAAATTCTATTTAATAGCTCTGTTTATTTAATAAAAAATATATTTTATAACAAAGTTAGAATTTTTATCAACCAATTGTTTTTTATTTGATTTTCATGTTTGCCTTTCTAATAAAAGCTAACAATGAAAACAAAATCAAATTTAATTTTGAAGTTAAAATTTTTTATATTATTCGAAAAGCGTGACCACAACCTAAAGAATTGCTTTAAAATAAAATCAAATTAATGTGTTGCAGCACCCTTTTTTCGAAAGACATAAGTATGTATACTTTAAAAAATCCCATTATATATGTGTAAAAAGGCAGAGGCGTAATACAGAGGTAATGATTATTATGCTTATAAAAAATTAAGGATTATTTGAACGGATGATGACGGACATTATATCCGAGGGAATTATTGTACAATTTTCAAATACTCAGTTTCCTGTACAAAATTTCTTAGCAGACAATCAGTCTTGACTTCTTTTAAACAAAATGTTGATGACAAATTCTGAGATGGTGATCTATTAAAGAAATAACTGTCTAGTGTTCAGAAACTCAGTTTACTGCAGGTGGTAACTTGGAATTTTTTAATCACTATTCCTGAGGGATATTTCGATGAAAGCTTGTACAATATAAATGAAAGCAGCAGTCAGTGTTTCATAAAAAAACATGTTAAGATGGAGGATAAAGAGAGTAGTGAGCAATTCACTGGCCAATTTATCAGAAATTGATGTGTTATCGAGAAATCTGCAAACACACTCCATACTGCGAATGAGCTTCAAAAATCTATTGAGTTGTATAGTGGGCTGTCTACGATATGTTACTCCTCTGTAAAGATCGAGTATCCCCATATTTCATCAAAACTTGTAGAACTTGGTTTTGCAGCCAATGACTCTAGGTGGCCGGGACTATAAATTGGTATTTACAGTCTTCTGCCTGGCTTAGTCCTTGCAGAGATTAAAAAGAGGTCTAACCATAGAACCACACAATCTGGTACTTCGGGTGGCCCACAGGACTATGCCTTGGCTTGTCAGTTGGTTGAGGTTCCTTCGGTGCTGTTACCGAAATAACAGATACCCCACAGGGGAGTGCTATAGGAATAAGCGTTGAAAATGAGTTGGTTTTAATTGTATATGGTACGGTATCAATGTGGGGTATGACAGCCTCAACCACCCGTTTACATATAATAAATGTGCCGTATGTTTTTCTCTCATGAATGTGTCGGATAAATGAGATGTGTGCTGGGTTCTCTGATGATAGATGAAAGGGATCATATACAAATGTTACCATTGAATTTTCCTTCTGTTCATATCAGAATTACCACAGTGTGTCCTTGTAAGTAAGAACAAAGTCTCGGCTTATTTGATAGATTCGAACTTTGGTCTACCAGTTACGTCTCTATGTGCTGTTGCTAAATCAACACCGACCATTCCTTTTGCGTGGTTGTAAACTGAAGTGATGTTTTACATCTCGGAAGTTAAGCAACGAGGCAGCAATGGTCAGAGATTAGATAGCTCAAGTACTTGTACATGGACCGGTATATCCATGTACAAAAATGGCAACCTGCGTGTAAGATACACAAAGAGGTAGTGGTAAGTTGTTTACTTTTTACGCACCCAGTGGTTGAAAAAGTACCACCGTTTATACCCTCGCCAATAAAGTGGTGTAGAGTATAAAAACTGTTAATTTCTTTTATCTTTCATCTTTTTATAGCAAGTATATTAGCTCTTTCATTAGCGTTTATTTTCGAGTTGGCTGGCAACCATATGATGTATGTACAAAACTTACTTGAGCAGATTTTTTTGAGAAAGACTAAAAAATTATTCTTATTTAATGTATAAACTATAAGTTATAAAAGGATGAATTTTTTGTGTATTACATAATCAGAGCAAAAGCACAATATCTTTACAGCATACGTGGTGTAGGGTATAAACACAATTCATCAAAATCTGAAGAAAAATACACTGTTATTTAAAAATACAATGAATCCATTACAACGTTACGCCCCTGTCTACAGAAAACAAATCCTATTTCAGCATATTAAACCCTTAACAGCTATAAATAAAATCATATAAAAAAAGGCACACACCTACCGATATAAAATTGATGTTCCCCCCTAATCGGTTTATGGGTTTTAGGGTCATAAATGAATGCAACATGTGTGTGTCTGCAAGTTTAATAGGTTATAAAAAATAAATAAATAAAATGATGTATGAGTTAAATGGTAAAATGTATACAAGTACAATGTAAAGCAACAACACATTCTTATACTGCTAAACAAACGGATATGTAAAAGGGAGAAAAATATTTTCATTTCCTTTCTCATTATCAAAGCGAGAGAAAAAAAAAAAAACAAAATGTATACAAAAAAATTGAGCATATTTGCCATTTTGACTCTAACAAGTGGATAATAATATATTATGGCTTTTAAATGTTATACAAAAATAAAAACTAAAAATAGAAAATTTGTCAAAAAAAAAAAAAAACAAATGAAAATGTTTTGTTTTTACCTGTCAATACAGGGAATATTTTTTACGAAACTTACCCAGCGAAAACTCTGCATTTCTCTTAAGTAACTTAAAATGAAATTTCAAGAAAATTCAAAAAGTGCAAATTCGTATGGTTTTTAAGCTCCCTACTTGTAAGCACTTATTTAAGTAGTTATGTTTATGTGTTTTGTAAAGCGGATTTTTAGCTCATTACTTTTTAGTATAAGTTTTTGCTGGGTATAAATATAAAAGAAAAAAATATTAAATCGTACAATCTTAAATCAGTAACAAATAAGCTGGGTAAAATAAAGTTAGTAGCGAGTTAAACGAGTCGTAAAACGATGTTTGTATTAAAAGTAACAGCAATGAAATTTATTATATTTAGAAAAAAACAAGTAAGAGTGCTATATTCGGCTGTGCCGAATCTTATATACCCTTCACCATAGTGTATTTTAAACATAATTGATCTTACAGTCTTGTTAATAAAAACATTAAAAAAATTTGAGTCGATTTAAGCCGAATGTTTCGGCGGCGGCTCAAGCAACTAAATATAGTTCGGTGGCGGCTAAGCTCCGACTAGAAGCCGGTCGACTTCGACCTCTGATTCATTGCTGGTAAACATTGACGAGACGTAGATTTTGTTTTTGTTTATCGTAAAAAAAATTGTTTTCAAAAGCACTTGGGAAAAATTTGTGTTAGTTTTAAATTTCAAACTTACATTATTCGCATAAAAATTATTGTACAATAACTCACAATCTACTCTCATATAATTGAAAACGTTTTAAATACTTTTTTCTATTCTTCTTGTTTTTCTAAATGTTTTAAATACTTTTTTCTATTCATTAAAAAATATATTTGCAATACAAAAGGGAATATTATTTTAATTTAACAAAAAATGCAAATCATATTTTTTTGCTGTGTATTTTTTGTATGTTTGGATTCCAAACAAAACAAAAAAATACACAGCTGAATAAAACCAAATACATCTACACACACACACATGTAAATCTTTTTCTATATTCAGTGTTGTTGTTGCTTTTATAACAATTTTTTGATGAAATTTTCAGAGGTTGTCTTGGATTTTTGTTCATATCTCCGTTATTTACAGACCGATTTCGCTGATTTTAAATAGCGATCTTCTCGAAAGCATGTCAAATAGAATTATTGAAGATTCGGATTTCGCCGATATCTGAGGTCCTCTAAAAACTGATTTCAACAGACAGACAGACAGACGGACAGACAGACAGACGGACATGGCTTAATCGAATCCGCTATCTATAAGGATCCAGAATATATATACTTTATAGGGTCGGAAAATTATATTATAGAAATTACAAACGGAATGACAAACTTATATATACCCTTCTCACGAAGGTGAAGGGTATAAATATAATATATAAAATCATAAAGTTTACAGCTATTTTCTGTCTGTCAGACAAAACTTTAAGGGTATAAATATAATATATAAAATCATAAAGTTTACAGCTATTTTCTGTCTGTCAGACAAAACTTTAATACTTTACTGCAAATAATACACAAATCACTTTTAAATGTCATCATGATTTGTAATTCCTTTTAAAAATTAAAATTAATTATTTTCACTTTGAATGTTTGTAAAATCTTAACTTTCAATTTTATCCACAAGAAAATACATTTAAAAAATCTTTTTAAATCCTTGTGAATTATTTGTTATATATTTTCCCAAAGAAAATATTTTGGAAAAAACAATTTTATTTCCGAGCAATAAAGTCGATTAATAATAAAGACTTTTCAACCATAATGTCAGCAAGTTGTAATAATATAAATAAAAGTTCATTAAGTTAAGCTATTAAAATTTTAACTTTATTTAGTAACAATTTTATGTTTATTAACCCTTTTTCGGTTAACAGAGGAATATTTTAATGTTTCCGTTTTAAGGCATTTTAATCTGAAGACATAAATTTAAAAATAAAACCAGTATAAATATAAGTTTGGATATTAAATCTGGAATTAACTGAAAATAATATAAATATGTAGATATGAAAATAGTTGTGCAATAAAATATGTTAATACTTTTTTATACCCTACACCATTGTAGTGGGGGGGGGCGACTTAGGCTTTTGTTCTAATGTTTGTAACACCCAAAAATATTGATACAGCGTCCACCATTAACCGGTATAGAATCACTTTCTATATGTCCGCTTATTCGTCCGTCCGTCTGTCTGTCTTTGTGGCAAAGTAAAGCTTATACGTACGCTACAAATTTTCAAGATAATTTTGACATGACATTTGTCACATATTCTTATTTTGACCCAAGGACAAAGCCTGTTGAAAATGGTTAAAATCGGTCCATTTTGTGTTATGTTACCCTGATAAAATTCCCGAAAGCTTAATCTGCGGGTGAAAAAGACCAACGTGTAATAAGGCCGACACGGCATGCGTTCACATAATAACATACTCAATATTGTGGGGTATCATAGGGTCGACAATGCCCGAATATACATTTATACTTCTGCGAAATATTTTTTTACATTAGTATTTCATCCTTTATACCATTTTTCGGTTATATTCTTAATACTTATAATCATGCCTTAAAATATTAAGTCAATAAATGTTTAAAACATATTGGTTTTCAAAGTCCTTTATATAAGCAAATATTATTGAAAAAATCTATATTCGTTATTTGCCAAACCAAATCAATCAAAATTTTAGCCTTTGGATAAAAATATCCATATTTATGCTGAAATATTTTCATAAGATTATTAAGCCTTTAAGCCGAAAGGGGTTTTCGTTACCAAATATTGGTCAATATCAAATGTATACAATAAAAAAATTGATATTTGTTTCAGCATTACTGGCGCAGAGAATGATATCAAATATATATACATATTTTTATTTTTAAAAGATTTTCAAACTAAATGAAAAAAAATACAAGGTCACAATGTGATGCAAAACATATTTATGGCATTGGAGTCATTAAAAAAACGACCATAATGAAATGAAAAGCAATATTTTTCATTTTGTATTATTTAATCTTTGAAATACTCATACTTAAAGCATGATTCTCTTGGTATTTGTATTATTAATTTTTTGTTGGTTTGTTTCTTATATCTTTAAATAAATAATCATTTTGTAATAAATTGTTGAAAAATAATTTCCTTTTTTACGCCACCCAATAATGGTTATTTCAATGTTATTTTTTAAAATTAAAAAAAAAAACTGATTTAAAAGAAATAAAACCAAAATTTAAATTCATAATTAAGTTAAGTAATTGACAAGCTGATATGTAATTTGTATGTTTTTTCAATATTACATACATTCTTTTTTTCCATTTCCCTGTTCTGGGTTTCCCAAGCAACATGAGTGTTGTATATGAGGAAGAAACGGAAAAGTGACATTCAAAGATTAAGGTCTGTGGTTTCACAAAAGTACTAGCATACTCTATGGAATAACATCAAACTGTTTTTATAAATCTTATTTTTTATGAAAAAAAAAAAAAAACAAGCACAATCATGTTCATTAGGATGATTCTATTTGTTAAAGTTTCAATATAAATAAAAATTAAAAATATTATATTCGGATGTACTAAATCGTATAATCTAACTAAGTATCTGTTCTAAATTTTAAGCGATTTTCGGTAAAATACCTTTAAAACTTCTTCGTTATATTGATATGAGGTTCTGACAGTTATGAATAGCATCTTTCTGAAGGTAAACTTTTATGCAAGCTTAAGTTTATTAAAAGTGTTATATTTGGATATTCTGAATCGTTTAAATTGTATAATCTAACAAAATATGTGTTCTAAATTTTAAGCGATTTTTGGAAAATTACTTTTCAAACTTCTTTGTTATGCTGGTATGATTTTCTGAAAGTTATGAACAGAAACTTTCTGAAGTTAATCTTTTACGCAAAGTAAAATAATACATGAGATGGTAACCCATATATAAGTAAAAATAATAACTTACCATAGAAAATGGTAATACTGTAAACAAGGACAACACGTGAAAGCTTAGAAAAATCCTTAACACTTGGAATATCAAAAACTCATCAGGGAAAATTACCTTGATAAAATCTTCACCTCTAGATTGCCGGGACACGCTGGTGATGATCAAATGTATCCTCAGTCTTAACTTGGAACGATAAGAACTGGTATATCCAAATGCCAAAAATATCTCCATCCGGTGCTTTTGCCATCTCACAATAGAGAAACTTATACTGGATTGTTGATCTCATTCTGTGTAACACTTGGAATACCGAAAACTCGTCAGGGAATATTACCTTGATAAAATCTTCAGCTTGCAGGGACTACAAACTGGTGATGAACAATTGTATACTCAGTCTCTACTTGGAATGATATGATTGAACAAAAACTTCGGGCAATCTGGACTAGTTGCCCGCAAGACTTTGTTCTGTCAGATCAGTTGATCTGTAGTGGTTATTGTTTATAACCAAATACAAGAGGAGAGTAATAGGTTAAAGGACTATATATCCAAATGCCAAAAATGTCTCCCTTCGGTAATATTGCCATCTGACAATAGAGCAACTTATGCAGGATTGCTGATCTCATTGTGTGTGTTTTATTGCGTTGCTTAAGACAGCGGGATTCCTGTTAGTCCATTTTAGAT
The DNA here is from genome assembly GCF_022045245.1 of Lucilia cuprina. NCBI lineage: Eukaryota > Metazoa > Arthropoda > Insecta > Diptera > Calliphoridae > Lucilia > Lucilia cuprina. Next base: position 35,562,354 of record NC_060952.1, read on the forward strand.
TACTGATGTATGTATGTTGTAATCGATTAGGATTACTCTCACGCTGCTTGTTATTCTGCATGGTGATTACTTGGCAAGATATTATATAGCTTTATATCACTACTTTGAAAATAGTTGCGGTGGAATTACAACGTGTTAAACAATAGCAATAGGAACATCAGAGAAAAACAAAGTTTACCCCTATCACCTCAGCTATTTTTCATCGTACCAGAAAACACAATGACCATAGAGAGATGTACTATCACATGGAGGTCCTCATGCCAATAAAAGAATAATATGTTATGCAACTATTTACTTTTTACCGTGAAATGTTGTTTCGCGTTATCGACATATACGTATAAAACATAACTGTTTACGAATAATCTGGCTCAACGATAAGGATATATGGTATCTTGCCAAAGAGGAATACACATAAACACACATAAAGCATTGAAAATGCTGGTGCATTGGCTGACCATTAGGATAGAATTCTGTAAATATCACAAAGGCACTAGAATGGTATCTTCAAGAGCTGTGACCGACCAAAGGACATTTAGAGGTGTAGGACATACCAAGAACTAGACATGGGAACATGTAAAAGATGCTTTACAAAAGCCAAATGGTCCCAAGATGAGTAATGGAAAAATAAATTGAAAAGACAGACAGAACCAAAACCTGAGAATAAAAAGACAGAGGCCGGCCTAAATACATCTTGAGGTGCAGAACATTCCAAGAACTAGACATTGCTAGACATAGGAACATGCTAATGAAGCATGTAATGGAGAAATAAATTGAAAAAAACAGACAGAACAAAAATCTGTACAAACAGAAAGGCAGACAATTAACTTGATCAGGAACGTTATATTATGTAGCTTACCGTTTTATTTTAAATTACATGTATGTTAAAATTAACAGATTGTCTTATTTTATTACTTACAGTTTTTAAACATGTTAAAAGATTTCAAAAATAATTTAAGCCAAGTTAAATTAAAAGTTACTTTAAACTTTTTTTTGTAATTTTTTTTGTTTAAGTACGTGTCACAAACAACTTGTAAGTATTTATAAATGCATGTGTGAAAAGTGGCACTTTATTTGTTAAGACAGATGAATAATAAAAAAAAACAAAAAAGGACGAAAGTACAAGTATGAATGAACTTTGAAGTATGCTTTTCTTTAGCAAACACTGTCATTGACAAATACACAAACATTTATAAACCTGGAGTGGGAACATTAGGATTGTAACACAAAAATTAATAAAGATTTACATTTAAACTATATTCGAAACTTCCTTTGAATAGTTTTATGAAATAAAAAATCTTTTTTTTTTTGTAAAACTAAAAAAAACCTTTAATATTAAGAGCCATCCTAATAGCATATACGCACACATACTATTTAATGCGTGTGTAAATTTTTCTTTGTGAAGTATTAAAACAAAATAAACATATACACCAACGAAGTGTAAGACAAGTCAAACATACATGTTTACATACACATATGTATGTTTGCAAGTGAAAGTGCGCTTTTAGGCGTTTAAAATCTTTTATATTTCGCTAAGTTTAAATCCTTAAATATTTTATAAAATGTAATTTCTCACACTTGCAATTCAGTACTTGTATTTATGTGATGTATAATCACAAATAATGTCATTATTTAAACAGTTTGTCTAATTAAGTTAATATTAGAAGAACGAAAAAAGGTTAAAAAAAAGTAATACAACTGGATTATATTTAAATAATTATATATAAATTTTGGGCTATATTTAATGTAACTCATTTTGTCTTCTTGTTTTTTTATATTGTAATAAAAAGTATTTAAAACAAGACTATAATAAATGTTTTAACCAGTGTTTACTTTTACTAATATATTAGTCAGCATTTGCCTCAAAATACATATTTTTATCACTCGTCATACTAAAAATATTTAAACTTTTTCAGATTTAAATAACATTGTATACAAAATTAACCTTCAATGAAAATAAACAAAAATAATTTAAACCACAACAAAAAAACTTAAATTACAATAAAAAAAACAAACAATAATTTTATACGTTTAATTAAGTTTTTGCTCAATTTTTAAGTTTCTAAATTTCGAAAAAAAAAATCTGCAATTTTTAGTAGCAAAGTGATACAAAAATGATAAAGTTTCATATTTATTTTATAGTCATATAGAAGAGAGGTGGTGCTAGTGCTGCATATTTAAACGCTGGTTTTAACCACTTTTTATTTTAATACATATATATTTTTTTGCTTTTCTAACCACTTGAGTATATTTATGGTCATTTTACTTAAAGCATATTGTACGTTTTCGAAAAAAAAGTTTAAATACTGAAGTCATGTTATAATTTAAAGGTTAAAATTATGTTTGTTGGATTTTCCTTTGAAAGTTGATATTGTAGTAATGCTGTGAATTTGATAATATTTTCTTTGGAAATATACAGAAATATTAAACACTTCTCACCTTTGTTTGTTAATGCCAAAATATTATTTACTGACCCTACAAATTATAGATTTTCTCAATCCTTTTAGTAAGCAAAGTTAATTTGGCGATATTTGCTTGTTTGTCTGTCCATCTGTCTGTTATTAGGTCAATTAAATGTAACATTTGCAAAGTTTCATAGAACTGTATTTGATAACATTGATAAACAGACAGATATACAAACAGTGTTTTTTATTGGATACATTACACTGGTCTGCAAAATAAATGTTATTTGCTACGTGCAATTTTTGAGCATGATTTTAAACGTAACGTTTTTGAGTCGAGATATGGTTCACGTAGGAGTTTTACGCAATTTTCTTTGTAAATATCTAATCTAAAGTATTACTGTTTATTGGTGAATTTTGACCTTCTAGTCATTTTTGAAGGGCGTTTGTATGAAGCTAGGGTAAAATGAGGCCCGATCATTAAAAAAATCGGCAATGTCATTAAAAGTTCTATAGAACTAAGTTTTGCCAACTATAATTGACATAATAGAACACTTAACTATTCGGTGGTACGGTTGTATGGGGCTAGGCGAAATAATGGACCGATTTTATCCATTTTTAATAGGTTTCGTCCTTAATCATCAAATTATCTTGAAAAATACGACCTGTACCTTGCGCATAAGGTTTACATGGGCAGGCAGCCAGACGGCTGGACACAGCTTTATCGTCTCAGAAAACGATTCTAAGACGATTGATATACTTTAAGATACAAATCCAATATACCCTCCCCACTTCCACCCGGGGGCATGTTACCTTGGTGAAGCCTCCGCCTTGGTGTTATTGCTATCCCGGGGTATAAAGAGGTGGCCAATACCTCTAGTCTGGCCGGGACTAAAAAATTGGTTATAGTCTACTGTTTGGTTTAGTCCTTGCATAGATTAAAAGAGGTCAGATAATCTGGTACTACGGGTGGCCAGTTGCCCTAAGGACTATGTCCTGGCTGGTCAGTTGGTTGAGGTTCCTTCAGAATCCACGTAGTGGCTGTAGTTTAAACCCAAATTCGCGGGGAGAGTAAATGGCGGTTAAAATACTGATGTAAAGTAAAGGCAATATTTCGGGATAAGTTCGGTGCTGTTGCCGAAAACAACAGATACCCCACAGAGGAGTGGCTATGGGACTAAGCGTTGGAAATGAGTTGGTATTAATTGTATATGGTACAGGATGAATGTGAGGTTCGGCGGGCCTTAACCCACTCGCCAATCTAATGAATGTGTCATATGTTTTTATCTTATTAATGTGTCGTATGAATGAATGATGATGGATGATACCATTGAATTTTTCTTCCTTTTCCAGATATGTTCAGAGTATATTCTGTTCATATCACAATTACCACAGTGTGTCCCTGTGATTAAGAACAATGTCTTCGGCTTATTTGATGGATCCGTATTTCGGTCCACCGGTTACGTCTCTAGGTGCTGTTGCCTAATCAACAGAGACCATCCAATGGTCATAGATTAAATAGCTCGAGTATTTCAGCAAAGTACTTGTGCATGGACCGGTCAAAGCCAATGTACAACATTGCCACCTAAGTTCTTCATTGAAGAACAAAGTGACGATAGTAGATCGTTCTCAAGTCTACCCAGTAGATGAAAAAGACCACCGTGAGATAAGGCCATTAGGGCAAGTGCTCACGTTAAAACTCTCGTCAGTCATACCCTCCTCACTAATTGTCACATAATTGTCCATAGCTCTGAAACTACTTAAAGTGCAACATATTTTTTTATATTTCCTATTAATGCCAAGGATTGTTTTTAAAATCATGTAAATAGAATATTTTATTTCCAAAAGGTTAAAGGTCAACTGTCATAATGTACAGTAGTCCTGAGACAAAGGTGAATTTGATTTCACTGTGTATTTTTTTCTGTTTGTTTAATTTTTCATACAATTTTGTATAAAAATTTTACTTTAAATTTCGTTTTGGTTAATAATTCCTGAACTACACGGCCGTCTATCGAAAAATTTCATTAAAATGGAGAAGATTGTATTTTTATAATTTTTAACACGTAGCTGCCTGACTTATTTCACATTGAATTATACACTATGAAAATTGATCTTTATCCTTTTGTAAGTAAAATATTCTATTTACACGATTTTAAAGACAATATCTTTGGCTTTAAAACGAAATCAAAAATTATCATATGGGATTTCAAAGTTATGGGCACTATTTTGTTATATACATTTAGGCAATTTTAACATATTTTTAAAAATTTCAAAGCGCGATATTTTTGTTCCGATCAAAATCTCATTGATTTGAGAAACACTTTTAAACCTTAATTTGTATTGGAAAATTCATTAAAATCGGAAACGATAAATTCGATGAAAGATATGGATTCTCCCTATGTATGTATTTGTTTGGATTTTTATATATATATTTTTTGCAATCAAAATGTTTTTGGAAAATTGGTATTTTTTTGGAATTTTTTTGGAGGGCCTTATTCGGCGGTTACGTTTGTATGGGTACTAGGCGCAAAAGCTTTATTTGGGAAGAATGACGAACATATGTAGGTAAAACGACACACAAAATGATTCTGAGGCGATGATGTACTGGACGAAAAGTGTATGTGCCAATTTTTTTCAAAGTGTCTTAAAAATTGCGACCTTAAGGTTATGCACAGCTTTTCGCGGATTCACACACAGACGGACGGACACTGCCAAATCGACTCGGCAAGTGGTTTTGTGTGTAGGACAAATTTTTTAGGGTGTTACAAACATCAGCACAAACGCATAATACCATCCCCAACACAGTAGTGGAAGGAATAATTGGCACTATTGAGGGGGGAGACGTTGTTTTCGGATATATGTGTTCTAGATGAAAAAAATAGAAGGATTTTATCAATAGGCTTCATTCTTGGATTAAAAAAGAGTAAACAAAAATGCGAATTTGATAAAATTATTTTAAAAATTGCAAACCCTAGCGTGCGCAAAAGCCTTACATGGATGGAAACACAGACAGACGGACATAGCTAAATCGAATCTAAAAATGATTTTGAGCCTCTTCATATTCTTTATAGTGGGTGTTTAAACATCAGCACAAACGCATAATACCCTGAACACTATTATATTGAGAGTATGAACTTGTTTTTATATGCGTGCATGGCTGTGTGTTCACATCATATTACATCATAAATAAATAAATCTTATTTTTTTTGATGGATTTTTATTTGTTTTTATTATTTTCGTCTATAAATCATGCAATTAATAAAGTTATATACGTCCTGTTGATTTTATAATAAATTAAGTTGGCAACTTTAATCACAAAAGAAATTGTATTAATAATTTTTATCACGTTAGGGTGAGTTTTGTTTTATTAACATTTAAGAAGATTTTTAATGTTTTATGTGGCGTTAAAATAAATCTGTGGATCATAAATTATATTTTGGATTTTTTTTTTGTTCTTTTATTATCATAAAATTTTATTAAAAGTAATCATTTGCTTTAAGCTAGATTGTATAAATATATATTGTGAAGTTAAATTTTAATTTTATTTTTTTTTTTTTGTTGAGTAATTACTTTATTCTTTGTAGTTTAAAATGTTTGTTTAAATTTCACTGTTTTCTTTCTCACTCCCTTCTAATGTTGTTGTCATTTCTCAAACTCACAAGTAATTACGTAAATATGTTAAAAATTTCAACATTCATTATTTACCTGGAAAAATTTATTAAAAGGTACAAAAAGCTCAGCGTGACAATTAACAAAGATTTAAAGTAAATTTAAATTACATGTAACAATATTTGCTATAGTTGAGTTCAAAAATATAGTGGTGTATTGTGGAAGTTTTATCTCACTTTTGTTGGAATTTGGTAAAACAGCAGAATATTTCTATAAGAAGAGCATAAGTATTTTGTTTTATACACTGCTAAATTTGTACCCTCATCTATAAATGTTAATATCCTGTTTATTTGTTTTGTTAGTTGTCAATCAACTTACTATCTCAGAGCAAGAGAAAATTTAATTAAACTTTTAATAGAATATTTAATTTCAAATTCAAACTAGAAAACACGTAGACAAATGCGTTTATTAGTATTTTTAAATAATAGTAATAATTTGTGCAAAAATTTGAAATAATAAATAGAGTTTTAAAAAACCACAAATTTTAATTATGCCAAATAAAGTATAAAAATGTTAATAATATCAAACAAGTGAGCAAAAGTATATACACATACAATGTGTATAATAATTTAATTTCTTAGAATTTCAGGAAAAAACCTTCATTGGAAAGTAATGAGTAAATATTAGAGTATTTAAACGATTAATCATCGTTTGGTTAATCGATTATTTTTTGACGATTAATCGTTCGAATAAATGAAAATTGTCAATTTTCAAATAACGAATAAACCGAATAATTTCTATCAATTAACCAATTAAGAAAAACTCACTATTTAGCGGTAAAATTACTATATATTTTCTACAAAATTTAATATTTTTAATATTTTCTTCTTTTCTTAATTTCTTAATCATTTTTCTATAATAAAGAAAATTTATTTGAAGGTGTTTGAAAACAACCAGTTTTATGGGAACATTGTTGTGTTCTTAAGTACATATTTCTAATAAGTTCTTCAGCAACAGTTATAGTTGAACTAGTGGAACGTATGAATTCTTGAACTCGTTGAAAATCTTAAAAACTGTAATTTCTTTATATAGAAAAGCATTTCAGGAATAACCAGGAATAATTTCTAATATTTGAGAAAAAACTAAACATAGAATTGAAGTGAAAATAATATTTTTGTTTATAAACCATGCTAAAGTTATTTTCAAACATGAAAAAATCTATGCGTGCCGGAAACTGTGGACAATTAGTATTAATCAGCTCTTATGCTCCTGTAAGAGGACTTTAAGGAAGGAAGTTTAAATAACATCCGATTTCAAAAGATGGAATTCCAAATTTATGTTAAAAAGTTGGTATTAATATTAATTTTTAAATAGAGCTGAGTTCCTCCGCTTCGAAATAATATAATTTATTTCAAATCATCAAGATTATCAAAAAGAATTGGAAATCTTTAAAAAAAATTGTCACAAAAAAGTAATTAAAAGTTTTTGAGTCGAAAATGAAACCTTTTTAAATTTAACTTATTTTTTTGTTTTTTTCTCTAAGTTAGACAGGTAAATAATATAGATAGAATGTACAGATTCCCAGCTTCCATTTGATACCAATATTAGCATTATAAAATACATATAAATATTTTAAATATTCGTTTGTAGTCCTTTAAACTTTGAAATCCTTTTATAAGGACATAAAAATTGGAGTACGAAATTCTATAAGTGGAATCTATTTTCACATGATTGTTACAGGGTGAAACATGAAGAAAATTATTGTAAAAAGCAATAGTAAGATCCAGTTTCTTTTTATTCGAATAACCAAATAATTTTTAATTATCCGATTATTAACCGGCTAACGTAAAATCTTAAATAATTATTTGCTATTTTAGCTATTTTATTGCGCGTCAAATAATGGTTTTCAGATACAAAGTTAATGTTGTTTTCTTGTTTATAAAACACAATTCTTAACACGCAATTAAATAAAATGTGCAAACAAAATGACAAAGCCGAAAATAAAGTACTTCTCTTTCAGATTAAAAGAGAGTCATTATTCGTGTACTTTAAAGTAATGCATACGGCAAATAGTCATTGAAAAGTAAGGGGTTACGGAAGTACAACCCATTACCAGGTTTTTGCTAGGATAGTAACGATATCCAACCAAAAATATTTTCGAAATTATAAAGTGTAGGGAAATCTGCATTTTGATTGTTGGAAAAGACATGTAACAATAGTTTATTATTTCTTTTTATTACTAATAAAAATATTAAGGGAATTTTTGCACAGAATCTCGTTATGAGTCAAATTAGATATGTCCGTCCGTCTTTGTGTCCATTTAAATCTGGTGCGCATGGAGCAGGTCGCAATTTTCAATATAATTTGATTAAATTTAGCACAGTATTCCCGAATATTATATCAAGAAAAATTGGCAAAACTTAGTTATATAAAAGTCTTAATGATACTGCCGATTTTCGTATTTATTGGGCTTCACACTAACTCTCCTCCAGAAAATGATTTAAATGTCAAAATTTACTTATAAACACTAATTACAAAAAAATCTACATAAATAACTTTAATGTATACGCAAATTAGTCTACCAATTTGAAAAAGCTTTCTTGTAGAATATATCTTTCTTTTTACCAATAAGTAAAAATGTTCTGGAATTAGGGTAAAAAACTAAAATTAATATTATATAATTTAAAAATAATCCAAATTTTTAACATATTTACTTGTGTAGGGCATCATATCGTCGATCATGCCGAGACTATACATTCATACCCATTTTAAATTATTCTTTTAAGAAAAAACAAAAAACTTCATAACAATTAAGTTTGAATCTTCTCTCAATACATTTCAATGCGTATACTTGCTATAATTATACAATATCAATCATACGCCTATATTCTACAAATGAAACTACTTTATATGAGTTTATATATATATTTATACTTTTCTTCAAATAAGCAATGTTGTTGTTGCTATTTTGTCAAAGTATGCAAAAAATTTTATTTTTTGATAAAATTTTCAGACGTTGTCTCCGAATTGTGCTTATAATTCTGTTAATTATGTATGGATTTTGCGGATTTGGATAGGAAACTTTCCATAGGTATGTCTCAGATACTTCGGCGTTCAGAAATCCGAACAATAATAGAATGAGTAAATAAAAATAAACTTTATGACCACATAAGGTCATAAAGTTTAATCTAAGTTTAATTTTATAGGATTGTAAGAAATCTTTAACCGAATACTCTACCAAAAGTAAGGTTTACATAATATGAATATCAGGTCACTGTAGTAGACGTCAACAAAAACGTGAATGTATAAATAAAACAGGGAAGTTAACTCGAGATAGTTAACCTGATGAACACAAAACCATTCAATGCAACGAAAGCTGAATTAAAAATATGGGAGAAAGAATCCCATAAGGTCTTCTGAAATAGTGACCTTGATAAAAATAAGATTAGAAATCTCTTTGAATCGAGCTAGAATGATTGTAGGCATTATTCACTTAAAATACGGACACAGCTATACAAAATTGGACGTGCGAATTCAAACGAATTTAAAACATGTGGAGAGGACTGTCAAGACATTCGTTGAATATCTAGATTATCTTGTCGTCTTGAAATGAGCTAGTCGGAGGTTACTATGATGGTAGGTATTATCCACTTAAAATACAGGCACATCTATTCAAAATTGGACGTGCGGATTCAATCGAATGTAAAATATGTGGAAAGGACGACAATCATCTCCACATGTATTTTATACACGATGCTTACCACTATATTGTTTATGCCACTGGCAGATATTAATTGAAGTTAGTTCCAATTATGCTGAGAGTGATATAACATTTCTCACCAATTAGAAATATCTTAAGAATTATGTTCAGGAAACTTAGTTTCTGAAAGTAATTCCTTTATTTTACTAAAAAATATTTCTCTTTCATGTAGTATTTCTTTGAATTCATTGTAATTTAACATCTTTTTATCAACGTAACTCATATATTACTAAGAGAATTATTGAAGTTTTGTATACTGAAAGGGTCTTCAGAATATTGATTTCAACAAGCACACATATAGACGGACAGACATACAACAGACATGGCTTCATTGACTAGACTATGTATTAAGAACCAGAATATATTATGAAATTATATATTGTAAAAATTACGAACGAAATAAAAAATTTAAATATCCTTTTTACGAAGTAAAGTAAATATTTATATATGTAAATGAAGAGTGTATAACTCTTCAATTCAAAAAAAATATATTTTATTGCATTTAAAAATATTATTTATAATTGAATAACTACATATGTAAAGCCATTTAATCCCATTTTACGAAATTAACGAAAAAAATCAATTAAAATTCTATACACGAAACAGCATAATTTAAATTGAATTAAATTAAAGCCATTTATTAATAGACAGCATGTATAATAGAGTGTTCAAAAGAAAATTTTTTTTAAACAAACTCTTAAATGTAGTTTATCACTATAATTGTTTATGGAAAATATGAAATATTAGATATTTGAAAACTTCTCCTTTAACAGACCTAAGCCATATCTTTAGAAACTTCAGTTTTCTAACAGAATCATTGCTTATCAGAAAATCCATTCATAATTTTTTCTGACTAGATTTCTATTAAATAAGATACGGTGTAAAATAAGCATTTATTCGAAAATATACTCTGTTTCATAGTTTTGGAATAAAATGTTTAAAAAATATTTTAATTAATATTTATAGAAAAAAGATTTTAAATTTAAATATAAAAATTGTCATACAACTCTAAGACATGTATACAAATATCAGTCAATATACTAAAAAAAGGAAATCTTTTTCAACATGTCCCTATAACTATGAAACAAAGTATAATTTTAAAATTATATACATAAAATTCATATTTGTTTAATACCGTCAATTAATCTTTTTGTACACTTTTTGTTTGTAATTATTTATCACTAATTAATTTTAATAAATTTTTTCTCTGGGAATTTTTTCCTTAAATAATAAATATGTATGTTAGTTTGTCCACTCTCTTTTCATAAATATTGCTAATGATTTCATAATTAATTAGTCGTATTTAAAAATATATAATCCCATTTCTTAAGTAATTAGGATTAATAACAATAAAAACCTATTAAATACTAAAACGAAAAAAAGTTAAACAAATAAATAAATTCTTTGCTAAGGATATGACAAGGATAATAAAGAGTATTTTAGGAATTATTTAAAATAGCTTTGTTTTAAACAAAATTTAAATTTGTTTTAAAAAATTTAAATAAATTTTGTTAGTTATTTGTTTAACTACTTAAAGTTATAAATAAAAATTTAATAATGATTTGTTTAACGCTCACCCTGTAATCCAGTTGCTCATATACAATATGTATGTTTGTGTGCGTGTTAGAATGTGTGTTGAGTAGGATAATTGCTTTGTGTTTGTGAGTGTGACTAAAAAAACTTATAGTTGTTATAGTAGTGGTAGTGTAAATGGCGTCTGTTACTAGTATATACAAAAAAAAAATGTATTTTGTTGTTTTTGTTGTTTACTTTAATATGTAGTCGGTGTTTTTGTTGTTGCAGTTTTTCAGTTTTCCAATTGAGTTGTTTTTGTTGCTTTATTCTAAACTAATACTGTTTCCATTTGCTTACTATCGCCCATTCTTGTTGCTGTGTCCAGTGTCTCTACAACAATTGTCGTAGATGCCACTGTTACCGAATCTCAGGGACCATACGGTGTAATCGTCAATGAAGTCGCATCTGCTGAGCCGGAAACACAACATACCAATGATGAGGCATAATCGCTGGTTCGTTTTGTTGGTCAAATTGCAGACACCTGTTCCATTTCTGCTGACGAACGACCCGAGTTCATGGCCACCACATGTTTTGAGGCATAATCCGTAACAAAACGATCACTATTACGTGGATGTATATTGCCAATGTCTTGATTACAACACCAGGGATTACGTGTCGTTAGGATGCGTTTGAAAGCATCACGAAATTCCTTGTTGAATATCGAATAGATTATAGGATTGAAGGCGGAATTTGAATAGCCCAACCATGAGAGTATTTTAAATGTCTGCCCCCCTATACACGTCTTACAGAAGGCAGCCACAATATTGACACAAAAGAATGGCACCCAACAGATGAGAAAGACACCCATTATGACACCCACCGTCACGGCAGCCTTGTGATCCGACACATGGTACGGTGAACTATGATGCAGGTTGCGTACTTTAAACTTTTTCTTTTCTTGGGGTTTGGTACGTCGTATACTTTTGTAACGCTGCTTCTCCGCCACCTCACCAGGTCTCGTTACAGCCTTGATGGATTTCACGTGTTTTTGAGCATAACAGTAAAGTCTGCAAGTAAAGAACAGTAAAAGTTTAAAAATTAACAAAAAAAATTTTACCCAAAAAAAAAAAAAAAACTCATGCTTGTAATAATGTTAAGTAGAAAGAATATTTAATGAGCATAATTTATGACAGGTTCTATCTTTGCCTTAAAATACATATATTTTTTCGCACAGAAAAAACAGCATATTATTTCGTTTAAATATGACTAAAAGAGAATGATGAATATTTCCGCTGCTTTAAAAAGTCTAGGGGTACAACAAAAATGCAAAAAAAAAAAATTAAGTTCCTGTTTTATTAAAGCTACTATACAGCACCTTACATACATATGTATGTAAGGTGCTGTGTATAAATTGGCTGCCCATCCAGCAGAAAGGCACAACTTTTATTTAATCATGGCATTTAGGGGAAAATTGCCAGTACGTGTTAGTGAATTTATTTAGAAAGGTCTAAAAACAAATAGACCTTTTGTAAAATAATGTAAGTAAATGATATTGTTTTAGTTCGAATTTATATTGGGCTTATAAATTAAATGAAGATATCGGTAAATCGATTCCGAAAAAATGTAGTTCCATTTTATAATCATTTATTTTTACACCCTACACCACTTTAGTGGGGAGGGTATATTGTGTTTGTGCTGATGTTTGTAACGCACAATAATATTGGTCCTATACCAACCTTAAAGTATACCAATCGACTCAGAATCATTTTCTGAGTCGATTTAGCTATGTCTGTCCGTCCACGTAAACCTTGTAATCAAACTACAGGTCGCAATTTTGAAGATAATTGAATGTAATTTGGTACATAATCTTCTACTGTAATCTTCTAATAGGACAAATCCTATTGAAAATGGTTAAGATCGGTTTATTATTTAACCTAGGCCCCTTACAACTGTACCCCCGAATAGGGCTTGTAAACATTGTAACCAAACTACAGGTCGCAATTTTGGAGATAATTCAATGAAATTTGGCCCATGATCTTCTATTATACCGTAGAGGAAGCCTATTGAAAATAATTAACATCGGTCCATTATTTAACCTAGCCCCCCATACAACTGAACCCCCGAATAGAGCTTGCAAACCTTGTAATCAAACTACAGATCACAATTTTGGAGATAATTCAATTAAATTTGGCACACGATCTTTAATGGTACTGTAAACGAAGCCTATTGAACATATTTAACACCGGTCCATTACTTAACCTACGCCCCATAGAACTGAACCCGCCAAATAGGGCCTTTAAGTTCATAATTATGTTAATATACAAGTATCTCGACAAAAAGCTGCAAAACCAAGTTCTATACTAGTCTTGATGACCCTGATGAACTTTATAATTATATTTATTCGTATACAGGTGTAGGGTATTATATGGTCGGTCTCGCCCGACTATAACTTCTTACTTGTTTTTTACTGACGTTAAGCTGGTAGGTGTTATTCTGCATAGGAAGACTCTGTTGTTGGACTTGGAACATTCTAAAAAGCCAAATGAATTAAATACATACAAGTTCTAGTGTTGCTATAATTAATCTTTATACAATCAAAATATATATCTTTTAATTTCTTGGAGATATTTCAAGTCATTAGCTCATTCAGTTTGAGCCGCATAGTATTTTAAAAGAAATACGGAGGGACAGGCAGACATTAAATTTAAATCAACTACAACATTTAACAGTGAATGACGTTTTAGAAAGCAAAAGTTGATCTGGTAACGTAAAGAAGATACTTAGATATACATATAAGCGTAATTTCGTATCCAGACCACACGCAATATAGAGCCAAAAGCTGAGATATATTTTTATTGCCTTATCGATATATTTAAAATTTCAACAATTAAATAACTATAGTCTGTTGTGGCCGTGGAATGTATTAATTTCCAATAATAAAACCCAAATCGGAAGGTCCGGTTATATGGGGCTAGTGCAAAAACTATACCGATCTTTTTAAAATTTATTGTCAGCTTGTTATGTTTTTAGACCAAACGAGGTACACATGCAAAATTTGATCATGGTTTACGTGGTAGTTCACTACACGCGAATTGTCAAGTAAAATCGATGAGACTCCGTTTTGACCGTACCACTCCACTCATCAGATGTAGTATTTATAGTATTAGATCCAGCCAGTAGCTGTGTGAAAACTGAGGATATCATTAAGCCTAGACTCAGATATCTCACCAAAGTTAAATATGAAGTAATTGCCCAGGAAGCAGTTTCTCTTTACGTCTTTCACAGAGAAGATGAAATACTGCTTTTTCCTTTTCTCTGTCTTTGCAACTGTGACAGTGATAATTGAAAGAGAGCTTAAGCTGACCTGTATTTGTGCCCATTACCTAATGTCCTGTTATTACTGCCAGCAGCCTTGATATGTCCTGCCTACTTCGGTTTATAAGGTGTTTTGTGCGTTTCTTATTGAAATAGGACCACAATAACTAGGTCCACAATAACATGTGTCTAGATTATTTGTTTAACCTTTTGAAAAAAGAATCTCAGGATATTGCTCTTGAAAAAAACTTAACGGAATGCTACTGAAACGGTGTTGGAAATGTCTAGAGTAAATCCTTTTCTGGCATGCTGTTCAAGTTGGGTGCGGTCTCCAAAAACTTTTGGTACTTATCCACTAAAACTTGATATCTTGGCAATCTTGTCGAAAACGAAAAGCGCATTGGTATGTCTGGCTTTAAAGATGTATTTCTTACATTTCCTTTTTGTCATTTTTTCCTCGATTGGTCGCCAGCGTAGGCGTCTGATTGAGGAGTATTTGTTAAGCTTTTTGAGGGTTGAAGAGTGCTATGTCTTTCGCTCCCACTACCTGAAAGACTCACTACTACTGTCTCTTGACTAGAGGCGAGAAGTTCGTCTTCGGACGAGGATCCAATTTGATCATACTATCTTTAACACACAGACCGTCGGACGAAAGACAGACGGACATAGTTTAGCCGACTCAGAAAGTTGTTCTATTATAAAGAGCTCAAACGCATACTCTCCCCACTATAGTAAGGCAGTGTATAAAATTGGTGATCGCAATAAAATTTTAATTTCATGTCAGATATTTTAATCAACATTGGCAGATAAAATTTCAAGAGAATTTACTCTTACGTGTATATATAAAATACTCACCCTAAGATTTAACATCTGCTGCTTAATAAACCTTTTAAGTAATGTCAGTTTAATTTTCTCTATTTGTCTTTTACCATCCCGCTCAGACAACAAAATAAATACATCTTAGACAAGACATTAAAGGGAATCAAAATAAAGCAACCGGAACAGTTTTCCTTTTTTAGATTTATTCATCATACAACAACCCTTTGGTAACCAACATTTATAAGATGAATTAGACTAATTAGTTTTATTGTAGCTATTAAATTTTTTTTTAGTTCGTGACACTTTTTGTAATGTAAAATTATAAATTTTTTAAGAATATTTTTTTCGAAGATTTGTTGTTTTCTTGAAGAAAAAAAATATTTCTCAAAAGGGCATAAGAAGTTAGAATGTGCATTTAGATTAAACAAGATTTTGAAATATAATGTATGTAGCAAATAGTTAAACCCTTCACATTTCCGGCAAGCTTCCTCTTACAGAATGCGGTAACATGCTGTTTGCGAGATATTGCATACATGAAAAAATCCAAATTTCGAAATATTCTTCTATAGACCAAGTTGAAACGTATACCAATCTGAATAGTATGACATTTCCAAATGATGGTACTAAGCAGTTATACCCATATGTACATAAACATTTAGTTTATATTTGATGTGTTTACTAATCGGCTTAGAATTTTCTGAGCCGATTAAGCTATGTCCGTCTGTCCGTTCGTATGGATGCCCACGTAAAACTTGTGCGAAAGGTACAAGTCGCATTTTTCAAGATAATGGGATACACAAGACCAGGACGAAGCCTTTTAAAATGGTTAAAATCGATCCATTATTTGCTTAGCCCCCATACAACGGAACCCCCCGAAAAGAGCCTTTGAGCTCATATTAATACATTAATGTCCAAAATTCAAATATATAAACACTAATATTGCGATGATTAATATTCATAACTGATGTAGGGTATCATATTGTCCGTCATTCCTGACTATACTTACTTGTTTATTATTAATTTTAGAAGTAAACATGTCGCTCATTATTACTAAATACTGAGAAACTTGTTGTCTCAATAAATTAAATTTAACTTTAATCTGTAAACGACGTTTCTTGAAATTTCACTCTTGTTTAAGATAATATGTACAAGGATTTAAGTAACATTAAAAATTTTAAATTAAATATCAAACCTAAAATTAAACGCACATAATTCTTAGGGCTATATGCCTTTTGTTTTTATTCATTTTATTGTCTTAAAATTGACAGTTTTTAAAAGTATAAGAACTATAGCCTTAATCCAAAAACCTTGACACATTTACAAACCCCTCAAATATTCAACGCTTTCAAACATTTCATCATATTAATGAAATGGACACATTCGAAAAACGTATATTTCGCTGTAAGCCTTTGGAAAATACATCTTCTTATACCCTTCACCACTACAGTATGAAGAGTATTATGCGCTTGTACTGATGTTTGTAACAGCCAAGAATATTGGTTCTACTTCCACCTTAAAGTATACTAATCATCCCGAAATCACATTGTGAGTTGATTTAGCTATGTCTGTGTGTATGTTTGTCTGTGTGTCCATGTACAGCTTGTGCGCACGCTACAGGTCGAAATTTTGAATAAATTGCATTTTGGCACATACTTTTCTTTTGGCCCAAGGACGAAGACTTTTGAAAATAGTTATAATCGGTCATTTATTTTGCCTAGCGCTCATATAACCGTATCCCCCAAATAGGGCTTTTGAGCTCATAATTATGTTAAATGTTGTAGTACGTAAAGCATGTCTACCTAAATAACATTTATGTAGACGTCAATATCTCTATCTAAATTTATAAGGATAAGTCCATATTTACGTTAACGCCCACATAATCACTCTTGTAGAAAATCTCTTTTTTTGTCAACAAAAAGTAAAAATATTCATAGTTATATCGAATCAGAAATTGATTTTGAGCCGAATGGCATACTTTAAGATCAATAATGTAGGGTATAAAAATAAACCACATATTTTACATACACACTGGTATAGGTTATAATATGGTCGGTCATGTTTTCATTAAATAACCACAAATTCTGTAAGTTTTACAAACCAAACACATTCATTACAAATGTATACATAACCTATACATTGTATGTAATCACCTTGACATATTTTTTGACATCATCGTATGACAAATACAATTATTAAGAGTTGAGTAAAATAAATGAAATTATGGTCTATACACAGATGTTGGTCATTCAATACAATTGACCGTAAAAATATTGTAACCAATCACAAAAAAAAGGAGAAAAGAAAGTAAAAAAAATAAAACTTATATAAAAACGACCTCAATATTTATTCTGAATGATACATTGGGGATCATTTATGAAATACTACATATTTGTTACTTTAACATTTAAGTAGAATAGTATAACTGAAAGCATGACTTGACAATAATACTAAATAATAACAATATTTAATAATAACCTAAAGTCTTTTACTAGTATTAAGAGTATTTCTTGTTATACATATGTATATATGTATTTGTTCTGAGGTTAATTGAAATTAAATTATTGCAAAACAAGAAAAGTTAAGTTTAGTAGGAGTTTTGACTTAAATAATGAGGCGGTGAAAAAGGTGTAAATAGTTTATTATTTACATCAAAAATTAAAGTCGTTATACGCCTTTTACCGTTAAATTTGGTGACGAATATCAGCTATTGCCGCTTGGGTCAGCCAGAATGTCGGAAATACGATTCGCTCAAAAGACTAGAAGACATTAGCCTAGACTGTAGGTGTATTTATTAGTGTATTATATTTGCTATTGAAGGAAAACCTATATATTTGACACCATAATTGAACTCAATTCCCATCAATCGTTTTTTTTACAAGAAAGGTGCTTATATTTGGATTCTTTGTCTGGTACACTTCTTTCGAGGATTTCAAGTAAGAACAATAAAACACTCACGCCTCTAGCTGCAAAGTACCGGAAAATATCATACGGCCCTGAAGTTATCATGACAGTTGTAACAACTGTATATGTGCCTGATCTCCTCCATCTCTAACTAACTACTAACTAACTACTAACTAACTAACTAACTAACTAACTAACTGACTAACTAACTAACTAATCAACTATCTAACTAACTAACTAGGGTCGATATGTCGAAAAATTTTAATTTTAATAAAAATTTTAAATTTTTTAAACTTAATTGTTCAATTCACAATCAAGTTGTATATTGTATCTACTAAAGTGTAGTTACAGTGATTGTGAACAGGTTTTTGTAGCATGTCATAACTTTATGTTCACAATAAAAAAACAATCAAAACAAACAATGTCAAAAGTAAAAAAAACAAATAATATTAAACTAATTAAACGAGCAAAATAAACCAAATTAATTTCTTTTTATTTAAAATTCTATTATTTGCATTATTCCACATTTTAAACTAATAAATAAGCAGTTTTTAATAAAATTTTGTTTTGGTAAACAGCTGTTTGTTTGTAATTTCTGTGTTACCACTTTATAGTTTTTTTATGCCAAAATCGATTGAATTTTTTATTTATATGCTGAAAGAAACAATTGACAACAGTGAATGTTCTTACGACATTCGAAAAACATATGAAATACTGTCGTAAGAGTTGTATAGAATACCAACAACATTGTTATGACTATTGTAGCAGCTGCTGACATACAACGCTACAACATCGATTGTGAATTGAACAAATAATACACATTCCAAGCAAGACGTTCCGCGTAGCCGGTAGTGTTGTCAATTATACGAGTAAGACAAGTTTAAGTTAAGAATAAAGTGTCCTAAAGGAATTTCTGCTTTAACACAAACTTGATCTGAATTTATTAATTTGCAAAAGGAGGATAAAAAATGTCAATTGGCTCACTATTAACTATAACTTACAAGTAAACAAGTAGGAAAGTATAGTCGGGCATGGCCGACCATATAATACCCTACACCATGAGAACATTTTTAAAATTTGTATATATCATAAAGAAACTCTTATGTTGAATTTAACCTTAATTTCAAAGTCTTTATGCAATGTATTGATAAAAAAACAAAATTTTCTAAACGTGGCTTTATGTAGAATATTAGTCAAACATGGGCCGACCCTCATTCAATTTGGGAAAAAGGTATAATTTTAAATTACAATTTGCTTTGTTGAGTTTCAATGCGATATAGTGGGTTACAAGTCAATTTTAGACGTTTAAGACATTTTTTGAAGGGGGTTTTATATGGGGAGTAGAGTCACATAAGGGTTGATCATTACGAAAATCTGCAGTGTCATTTATACTTATATTACATTTTTTGTGACAATTTTTAGAGAGATAATAGTATATTTTGGGCATAAAAAGCCCAAATTGGGAAATAATGGACCGAATTCAACCAATTTCAATAGGATTCGCAACATGCTTGATCCAAATTTCATCAAGTTATCTTGAAAATTGCGGCCTGTACCTTGCGCACAATGTTTACATGGACAGCCAGCTAACCGGACAGACGGACAGACGAACATGTCTTAGTCGATTCAAAAAATGATTCTGAATCGATCGGTATACTTTAAGGTGGGTATTAGATCAATATTTTTGTGTGTTACTATAAAGGCGTAGAGTATAAAAATGGTTAATTTCATCACATAACATACATATACTTTAAAAAATTGCTCTGAACTAAAGAATTAGGAACTAAAGCAGCAATCTTTAACTCACAAAATGTGATGTTTATGGTTCCAACATATGTTTATTTATATATGTATCAGGAGTCTAGGTTGGTTATGTGGTTGAGTGTTAATTAAATGTTGTTGTTTTCTTAACAATTTTGAGCGAGTGTAGAATTTATAACACAATGAATGACATGTTATTACGGCTAAGGGGTATTGTATATCATAACACTTAAACAACACACGATAGATTAGTGGCCAGGGATCATACATATCTTGTGGTATTTTATTAAATTCTTAACAACACATAAACACATATACAATACAGCATTACATTGAATTGAAAGAAAAGTGAAATAAAATAAAATAAAATACTATAGACATTTTCTATGACCAATAAACTTTAACAAGTGTTTAGAAGCAGACAGACATACATATGTGTGTTTTAATGTATTTTTTATAAGATTTTTTTCCGGTATCAAGGGAAATTTATAAAAAGTCTGATGATACACATAATCGTCATCATTAAATTTACACTGCTCTTTATCACTGTAATTTGTGCTCTATTAATACGAAGATGATTATGTTGGTTGTACAGGAAAATAAACTTTTATTTCTTGGCATTGAAAATTACAATGAGAATAAAAAAAATATATGTAAGAGTTTTACATTCGACTGTGTCGAATCTTATATACCCTGCCCTATAGTGTGTTTTAAAAAGATTTTTTTTATTTAATTTCAATTTCAAGTAATGTTGTTGTTGCTTTCATATCAAAGCATGCAAAATATTGTCGTATGGGTTTTTCTAATAAACAATATAATTGTTGTTTTCATGTCAAAGCATGCAAGAAATTGTCTTTTTTAAGTGTAATTTTCAGAGGTTTCCTCGAATTTTTGGTTATATCTCCTTTGTTTATAGAAGAATCTTGCAAATTATAAATAGGAAACTTGTCGAAAGCACGTCTGGCAGATCTATTGAATATTTGGACATAATGAGATCTTAAACAAGTAAGAAGTTATAATCGGGCGAGGCCGACCATACAATACTCTACAACTGCATATGAATAAAATGTGATTGAGTTTTCGCGGGTTCAGTTGAATGGGGGCTAGGTGAAATAATGGACCGATGTTAACTATTTTCAATAGGCTTCGTCTAAGGTTCAATAAAAGATCATGTGTCAAAATTTAAACCTATAGTTGGATTACATTACATACGGACAGACAGACAGACAGACAGACAGACAGACAGACAGACAGACATACAGACATACAGACATGCAGGCATACAGACATTCAGACATACAGACATACAGACATTCAAACATACAGACATTCAGACAGGAAGACAGACATTCAGACAGAAAGACAGACAGACGGACTTAGCTGAATGGACTCCGAAAATGATTCTGAGTCGATTGGAATACCTAAAGGTGGGTGAGTAATATTATTGTGCGTTACAAACATCAGCACGAACCCAATATACCCTCCCCACTAAAGTTGTGTATTGTTTAAAAATATGATTTTAACAGATACATAGTATGACAGACAATAAGATAGACAGACAATGGGACTTAATACAATTCACAATCTATAAGGATTCAGGATATTTGGTCCTTATAGGGTCGGAAAATTATATTGTAGAAATTGCAAACGGAATGACAAACTTATTCATACCCTTCTTTCGAAGGTGTAGGGTATAAATTAAAAACAAAAACTTTATCTTGCTGCTTGTCTTTGGAGAATTGAAAAGAAAAACTATTAAAGCGAATGAAAATGGACAGCTTGAGTGTTAAAATAAAAGTTGAAGTTTATTTTTTCTTTCTGCATTTAATTTAATTGTCAATTATGAAATGGAAATTTATCAAGACAAATAATAAATTACAAAAAACTACAATCTATTCGAATTCGCGATAGAAAATAAAATTTTTAATTTTTCTATTAAGTTGATTGATTGCAATTGTTGGTATTAATCGTTAAGGGATAATTGCAATAAACAAATCTATTACATAGTGCTTAAAAAGAGAAAGGACAAGAATGAATTAAGTAGAAGATGATGCCTTAGACACATAAAGTAAAATTTAATTGAATTAAAATTTGTAAAAAAATCCATTTTCTCCAAACAGTACAATAAAGGACTTAAATAGAGAACGTTTGATTGTGGTATGGTCAATTGCAGTGCATGACATTTCACATCTTTTGTTCATTTATTTGAATTGTGGTTTTTAGTGTTTATGAACATTATTTGCCATTATCATGTAAAATTATATTTCTATGTAATAAAGGTCTGCTTAGTGTTTGCATAAAACAAAAAATTGTGGTTTTCGAATAAAAAAAGGACACATACATTTTTATATATGAGTCTCTGTGTGTGTGGTTAAAATAATATTTATTTAGGATAGAATTCAAGTACAACCACTAAATACCGGTTGTGTACGTATTTATTATTCAATTAGTGCCTTAAAGTAAAGGTAATATTAATTAAAATAAAAACTCAAAGTAAATAAACATAAAACCTAAAATTAGGCAGTGATTTTTGGTTTTACTCAGCATTTGTAACGGCGAACCTTTAGTTATACCAAAATATTTTTCGTTAAAGCTGGCGCATAAAAATTTATGCTTTAGATACCTGCAGCTAAATAAAACTCTTAATTGATATAAAAACAAATACTAACTAAATTGTAAAAATTCTATTTTTGAAAATTTATGCGCCATCATATTTTGTTAACCTCAATTTAAATTTGTTTTCAATTTTTTTTTTTTTGATAAATTTTCAACATTTTCATACTTACCGACAATAAATGCCAATCATCACAACGCATGGAAAATAGAAACTTATACAACTGGACACAACTGCATACGTTGGTGTTAAATCCAATGCACAAGTTGGATACTTTTTACCATTATCCTCTACTATTAACGGTTGATCGGGTCGATGCAATCCCAATGAGATTGGCACAAATGACACAAAGGCGGCTAATAGCCAAATGGCAGCAATAGTGACGACAGCTACACGTCTTGTCACCCATCGACCGTATCTGTAGACAAAATACAATAATAAACGAGAAAGATAGAGATTAAAGAATAGTTAGAAAGAAGCTATATCAATGGAAAATTTAAATTTGAAATGTATGTAAGTTATAAATAATTGCTGATGACGATAAAAATATTAATGATGGTTGTTAACAGTGTCTAATAAAAGAGGTGATATTATTAGGATCTTATTCATAACGTATATAAATGATAATGAATAAAATCTTAATAATTAAAATACCCTTTGTTTTCGTTAGAAGTGATTGCCATTATATTTGCAATTTCCACAATATAACTGAATATATATTTTGTATCCTTATCCAATCGTTTTGAAATTTTTCAAAAAATTTTACAAAATCATACGATTTTTAATTTTTTATCCATATTTTCAGTAAATTTTATTACATTTCACTACAATATTTTTAATTTTATTTGAAAATTTTGACATGTCGTTTTACTGAATATTAAAATGTGTAGCCAGCTTAAATAGTTAAAAAAATGTGTTTTAACTATGTCCTCCTGTCCGTCGGTTTTTGAAATAAATTTTCTTAATAAGATAATTATTTTTAGGATCTAAATCTTTAATAATACATTCAGACATTCTTTCACGATTTTATCTTGCAATTGTTAGATGACCGATTGAAATTGACACACAAAAAACAAGTGAGAATGTTATATTCGACTGTAACGAATCTCATACCCACCATCAAACCGTATATGCCTTACCTTAAAGTATACCAATCGGCTTAGAATCACTTTCGGGGGCGATTTAGCTATGTCCGTCTGTCCGTCCGTCTGTATGTGTGTGTGTGTGTCCATGTAAACCTTTTGCGCACGCTATAGGCTACAATTTTTAAGATAATTTGATGAAATGTGGTACATACTCTTCTTTTGGTTCAAGGACGAACGATTGAAAATGGTTGTAATCGGTTTATCATTTCGCCTAGCCCCCATACAACCATACCTCCGAAACGGGCCTTTAGGCTTATAATTACGTTAAATGCAAAACTTAGTTTTATAGAACCATAAATGACACTATTAATTTTTATAATGATCGGGTTATTGGGCATTGAATATCATCGGTCTGCTCTTATTTTTATGCCAGTAATTAAAAGATCAATTATGGTCCGATCAGCATAAAGTGGGATACCGAGAATTTCATTGCTAGACAGACGGACGGATAGAGGACAGACGTACAGACATGGCTAGATCGTCTTTTACGTTTGTGGGTCTATGACCAATATTTCGGTGTGTTACAAACGGAATGACAAAATCAATATAACCCCCATCTTTTTTGATGGTGGGTATACAAATTTACTAAAAATTAGGTCAAATTTAAAAGAAAATCTTGTAAGGCAGTTCTAAATTGAACATAATAAATCATTATACCCTACACTAATATAGAGGGGAGGATATTATATGTTTGTGCTGATGTTTGTAACACCA
The DNA here is from genome assembly GCF_022045245.1 of Lucilia cuprina. NCBI lineage: Eukaryota > Metazoa > Arthropoda > Insecta > Diptera > Calliphoridae > Lucilia > Lucilia cuprina. The sequence goes on from NC_060952.1 coordinate 35,586,906, forward strand.
AAACGTATTCGCTCAGAATAACTTTATGAGTCGATTTAGCTATGGACAGAAATCTGTCTGTCAGCACACTCAGCAGCAAAACAGAAAGATAGACAAACAGGTATGTATAGGACCAATATTTTTAAGTATTACAAAAACGGTTAAAGCCTTTTTCAAAAATATTTTTGTATTTCATTTCGTGATCAAACGAAAAAGTAATAATTTGTAAACTAATGTTTTATTAGTTTTTTGTTGTTATTCACTGTAAATGTATTACATCGTCTCAGCTAGGGACATGTGTGCGTATGATGCATCCATCCATAAATATGTGCACATGTAAGAGTGGTTTTGTAAAGTAAACTGAAGACATGTGTACAGACGGATTCTTGTTAATACAACTCATGTGTCATGTATCTGACATAATGATGGTTGACAAACAGAAAATAAGATGAGGAAAAAAAGGTCTGAAATACGAAATAATATTTAACGTTCAATGAATGTCTGCAACTGACAAATTTGCTATCAAAAACTTACGTTTTTTTTTGGTGTGAGAGGGGGTAACATAAAAAAATTGTACTTAATGTGATGAAAAATTGTCAATAACATACATATTTGATAAAGAAACTTAAAAGGTGTTTTATGTTGGAGCAACATATTAATTATTATTTTATCTTAAATTATTTCTATTAAATAGTATGCTTTATGTGAAAAAAGGTTTTAATATTAATTAAAACAAAGTAGTTTTTCCTTTTCAAAGACGTAAAAAATAAAAAAAAATTTTTCATGTCATACCATTTAGCATTTTTGAATGGTAGATTCATATAATTCGTTTTAGTATAGGGAATCATAAGTCATGCTTGTTCATTTATTCGTTCTAACTTATTTTAGATTTATTTCCCTGAATGATTTCTATTTTATTGAAATTTATTAACATACAACAAATCATCTCAGTAGGAAGGGGTCATCAAAGCAGGAAGTCACTAAACTAAACAAAATAATACAATTTCCTGTAGCTAATATATTTTTTCCAATTCATTCCCGTTACTGCTGTTGCTGCTGCTGCTGCCAACATATTGTATTTCATTTTTGCATTATTCTTCTGTTGATTATAAGCAATAAAATTTAATAGCCCGTATATTAGTTGTGTTTTATAGCACAAAACATATTTTATTATCTTCTTAATAGAAGCATGTTATTCAAATAATATTATTTCATGAGATAAAATAAAATTATGATTTTATTAACCATATAAAAATATGAGAGAAATATGATAGAAAGAAAATATGTAAAGGAAAATCTCAAGTGTATCAGTATAAAAACCAACAGAGCATTTAAATCATAAAAATAAAAAAAAACACAAAACAGGAAAAAATAAAATAATACAATTTCAGTTGTGTATATGTGTTAGTGTTAGAAAAACAAAAGCAAAAATAAAATAAATAGCTTACTAATATCTGCGTATGCTCATAAACAAAGTACAAGGAATAATATAAACGACACACAGAAAATCTTTATCGAAACCAACTAAAAATCATTTCTTTATTACACACATACATACAAACACTAAATAACAATAAAATAGGAAACAAGGAAAACAAAAACACAAATACACAAGATAGTTAAGTCATAAAATCGTGGAACCAGAATTCACACATGTATCTGGGTACCTTCTAGAAAAACTCAAGAATTCTCAAAAGAAAAAATATATTTTGCAAATTACTTTTCATAACAAACTCACGCATACAACAGTATCAGTGTAAAGGAAACGGAAATGAAATGATGTGAAGTGGTCTTATGTTACAAATGTATGTATGTACATTCAATTATAAACGGGTGTGTGTCACACTAACAAAGGCAATTGGGAAATTGTGCTTCCTTTTGCTTAGACAAATTGAAAAAATGGCAACAAATAGAGAGGATGTTTTTATTTAGGATTATACATGGAATAATTGAATTAAATTTATTTACATATTTAATGAATTTAACGTAAGTCACCCTCATTGCTATCAGTATTGGTGTAAAATATGAAATATTTATTGAATAATTTTGTTAAATTTATTTTATACTTATTTGAAGTGTTTAAATTTGCAATCTCGAATTTACTGTGTATACAACATACTAGTCTGCTGCATAGTGCAACAATGATGTCGTTTACTCTACAGATTTTCTTTACAAGATAAGGTTTATGTTACCTACGCAACACTAGAGTATTCCAAATTAATGTAAAATTTTTTTAAGTACTCAATATTTTAAAAGTAAATACCCAATTATACAATTTTTTATTGATTTGCGTATGGATTTTGTTAGCCGATTAAATTATAAACAAAATAGCATTTTAAAATATGAGAAATTAAATGAGTTAATTATTTCAGAAACATTTCGTGTTAGGAAATTCGTGCTTTAAAGGAAAATCTAGAATCGATATCATTCATATATCGTAATCATCTAGCAAAAAGAAAATTAACTACTTCCAAAAGAATAACATTTATCATCACTTCAAAAGTAGCACTAAGAAAAAGTCCTGTGTTAAAATCATTACTTCTGCAAGTCTTTTTCAGTGCTTTCTTAGTGTACATAACTTTTTCTTTGGAAGTTATTTTATTGCTGAGATGCTTTAAAATCCATTTTGCTTCTAGGGACAAATGTGACTTAAATGTAGATAATTAGCCACTGTCGCTCATGGAGTTATGGTCCGAGGATCAGAAACTTAATTCAGTGTGTGATTTTTGAGTGTAGTTCTAACAAAATCCTGGCAATGACAATGAAAGTTTTCTGCTGCTTAACTGTCCTATCTGCATGCCCTACATGCACGGATTAAATTTAAATTCCTTAGCTTAAATTCTTCATGTTACCTTTTCAGCGCAGAAAAAAAAAACTGAAAATGGGAATCTTCGTTCTTAAAATAAATTAAATGTTAATTTATTCATATTTTTCAATTTCCAACAACAATAACTGATGCCAAACGAAGCAAAATACTCACAAAATACAGAATTCTTGATAATTTGGTTCCCGAATATATCTGGGATCTTCAGAGATTTGATTGCAGACAGATAATCAAACAGACAAGCAGACAAACAGATAGACAGACGGATATAGCTTCATTGACTCCGTTATAATTATATACTTTATAGGGTCGAAAATTATATTGTGGAAATTATAATTAAGAAAAATTTAAATTAATTTAATAATTGAATCAATTAAAGATTGAATATAAATAAAAGTATATCAGACTATCTTGGTACCCAAAGAGTATAGAACCATCCACTGAAGAGTAGTCGCTTATGACACTCTTGTCGTCCAATGCGATTTTAGATTTGATCATCTGGCTTTCGGTTTTAAGGCATTTTACACTTTCCGTTATAGCACGGACTTCTTTATGGAAATTAAAGAGTTTGACGTTAGTATATTTCGGTTTTTGGGTATTTATTAGATTATTCAATTATTCGGGTTTTTGTCTTATTTGGTTAATTTGACAAATAATTATTTGAGGTTTTAGGTTAGCCGATCAATAATCGGATAATTTTAAATTATTCGGAAACTGAAGGTTTCGATTGCTTTTTTACAAAAATTTTCGTCCCCTTATAAACAAAATTATAATTTTCAATCCTTTTAGTTCCACTCTTTGTAAATTTTTTATTAAGTTTTTCTCTCAAATATTATGAATTTGTTTTTATGTTAAATTATTTTCTTTATATAGAAATTAGTATTTTAAAGATTTTTCCACGTTCCAGTGAACTAGTGTATGACTGTTGTTGAAGAACTTATTAGACATATTTAGGAAAACAAATATATTTCTCAAAATGGATGTAGATGTAAAGGCGAGTTTATTATTTCCATGACATATTTTCAAGAATCAGAAGTACTGTTGTAAAAATCATCAAATAAATGTTCTTTATATGGAAATGCTTAAAAATAATAAGAAAGTAATGCTTAAAAACTCAATTGAATTTTGTGGAATATATACTATAATTAAACTGTTAAATAGTGAGTTTTTCTTAACCGATTAATTGATGGAAATTATTTGGTTTATTCGTTATTTGAAATTTGAGAATTTTCATTAATTCGAATGATTAATTGTCAAAAACTTATCGATTATATTTATTATACCCTACACCACTTAAGTGGGGAGGGTATTTTGGATTTATGCTGATGTTTGTAACGCACAATATTATTAGTCCTATACCCATCTTAAAGTATACTAATCGGCTCTGAATCATTTTCTGAGTCGATACGTCCGTCCGTCTGTTGGTCTGTCTGTCCGTCCATTTTAACCTTGTTTAACAGGTTAAAGATAATTTAACGAAATATAGTACATGATCTTTTATTGTCCCATGAACAAAGCCTATTGAAAATGGTGAACATCAGTACATTATATCACCTAGCGCCCATACAACTGAACCCGCCGAATAGGGCTTTTAAGTTCATAATAATGTTTAATTTACTCGTATCACGACAAAAAGCAGCGAAACCAAGTTCTATACTGGCCAGGATGACCCTCATGAACTTTTAAATTATAGGACTGAATTTGACCCTCGCCCCTATATAAAGCCCATTCAAAATTTGTCTTAAGTAAATGTCCACAATTTTGTTCAATTTTGTGGACGTAAGTATAACTGAGGCAAAGTAAAATTTAACTTAAATGATTTATTATGAAAACTATTTTCCACTTTATTTTTGTAACAGTTGTAGGGTATTACATGGTCGGACTCGTCCGACTATAATTTCTTATTTTTTTATATAAGAAGAATTTCGTAATTCATTTTGAAGTAAATTTCAATTGAAAAACGTTGTATTTCTTCAAAGCTGAATGTTAGTCAAACATTCTCATGATTATATTAAACAGCACGTATTGTCCAAAGAAGTGTAATAAGGAATTATTCTAGTCACACTACACAGTACTTTTTGTATTTTTTCAAAAAAAAAAAAAAAAAAATCAATATTCGATAGGTTAACATTGAGTTTTTTTAGTTGGGGGGTCATTTCGTTGAAATCCTGTTATTATCAGTTATCACCTTCTCTGCTATATAGTTCATACAGTTAGAATTACTTAAATTATCTTTATTAAAGCAAATTAAAGTGCTTTTTGTTAAACTATTAAATAAATTTAATTTTAAAATTTTACCAATTTAAAATTATATTGCCTTCAATTCATATTGTGTGAATAATTTAACAAAACAATTACTTTCGCTATTTAGAAAATTGCTGCCAATAACTTTAACTAAACAACGATGTCGATCAATTTTGAGTGGAATTTTACAAGTTTATTTATACTTTCATTTGTTTTTTTTTTCTCTATCAACTTTGAAGTGTTTAATATGAGTATAAGAGTATGTAGTTTGGATGTGTGTGTGTTAAGGCAAAACACAAATAACAGGAAACGTTTGTTGAATAAAATAGTATAAGACATGTATGAAATTTACTTAGACATTTAATTAAATTTCAACCGGAAGCAGTTAGAAAGTAAATAGTCGTTGCTGTTTAAAAACATACATATATAGACATTCTTTCACTCATCCTGACACTTGTAGATAAAGTAGAGAATATATATTTTTATAGATATATGGGCAGTTTCGTGTCAAGTGACCCAACTTAAGTCCTTCGGGCATTTTTTCTAGGATCAATTTTTATTTGAAAAAATTTTGTATGACCAAAATGTATAACTTTGACGCCCTCTAACTCCGGCAGTTCTTCACAGATATACCTTCAAATTTCTCTATTGCTCACTATTTAATAACACTAACCTTGGACCAAACTAAATTTTTTTAAGACTTAACACGAAATTACCCATACGTATGTCTGTACATATGTGCAAAAAAGGTGCAAAAAAGAGTATATATTAAAAATTTATAGTATAGAAATAAATAAAACTAAACAGAAGTGCTATCAACAAATTGTCTGTCATATTGAGGAGAAAGATAAAATACCAAACTATTTGTAAGGATCAAAGAAAATAATCCAGTATATAAGAGCTTTGAAAGTTAAGATAGACAATAGTAATATAATTGATAACAGAAATGAAAAAAAAAAAAACAAAATTGTAAAAGGTATTAGTGTTGAAGTGCAAACTCAACAAAACTTGTCATATTACAAAAGATTTTCCTTTTGCAATGATTCAAGAATAAAAGAAAACTAAACGTGAAAAAAATAGTTTAACCAATATATTTAGCAAATACAAGGAAGCTTTATATAAAAAATTAAATACAAATTGCTTTAAGTTTTGATTTCAAATCGGTTGAAAATTCTTTATATACCCTACACCACTATAGTGGGGAGGGTATTATGCGTTTGTGCTGATGTTTGTAACACCTAAAAATATTAGTTCTAGACCCACCTTAAAGTAAATAAATCGGCTCAGAATCACTTTCTTTCGATTTAGCTATGTCCGCCTGTCCGTCCGTTCGTCCGTCTGTCTGTGTGTGTCCATGTTAACCTGGTGCGCACGCTACAGGTCGCAATTTTCAAGATAATTTGATGAAATTTGGCACATACTCTTTTCTTGGACGAAAGCTATTGAAAATGGTTGAAATCGGTCCATTATTTCGTCTAGCCCCCATACAACCGTACCCCCGAATCGGACCTTTAGGCTCATAATTACGTTAAATGTTCATGTCAACAAAAATCTGCAAAACTTAGTTTTATAGAACTATAAATGACACTACTAATTTTTATAGTGACCCTAGCCCCCATAAAAAAACCCCTCTAGAAAATGTCTTGTAGGTCAAAATTCACTTATAATTCCTAATAAAACGAATAAAATCTACATAAATATCTTCAAGGTAGACGTGAATTCCTCTACAAAAATTTATAATTTTATTTACCCTTACTCCCCTATGAGCCCTCTTGTAGCAAATCTTTTTTCTTTGTCAATAGTACGTAAAAATATTACACAATACGGTTAAAGAACAAATTAAATGCTTTATTTGTAAAAAATATCCACTTTTTTAACATACTGATTGGTGTAGGATATCATATAGTCGGCGATGTCCGACTATACATTCATACTTGTTTTTAATCTGTACTTATTCGTTTATCATATGTTAAACACAAATCATCAGATTTCTTTTTCGCAATTTTGTTTAAGTTTACAGAAATTTGTCAAATAAACAATGACCCAGCAACAACTCGGTAATGGCTTGTACTTACATAACCACTTACTTTTCAATAACTACTAGTTACTATCTTCATTCGCTTTAAGTACAATCATATTGACTTACATAAACGTAAGTACTTTTTTTGAGTTCTATTTGCACATTTTATATAGTAGCGCGCTAGCAACAGTTCTTTACACTAACACACATAGAAAGGAAATAGCTTCCTATTTGTGTTTGTTTGGAGACACAATGAATTAACTAAGTAGTAATGTTGTGATAATAACTTTTTTACTCCTTATTTGTATGTACTTATATAAGAAGTGATTTATAAGTAAGTGTGATAAGTAGTCGTCTCCAATGTCATCATCGTATTAAAATAATGACTTAAATTGTTAATAAACAAGTAGTGAAGAGACGTTTTGTTTGCCTTTTTAAATTTTTACTTTTCAATGTAAGTTTTTGCTGGGAAGTCAACAAAAAATTGGCAACGGTGTTGTTTGTTAAAGTTAAATGTCTCAGCAAACACTTAAAACATAATCATACACACATTTATAGTTCACATATACACACAGCATTGAAAAAAGGAAAAACATTCAAATAAGCCACATATAAGAATGACCATTTATTACTATATACCAGCTATAAGTACATTCAAATTCTGACCGATTTAAAGAATTACTCATTTGTCTATGTCAGATAAAATAAAACAGAAATTAAAATAAAACAGAAACACTTTGTTGAGTTGATTTTTTTTTTTTTGGAATATTCATAAATTAAGCAATATGTACCGAGTACAAATTTTATTACCTTGTAATGGTAATGTCATTGAAGGCAAATATTTAACACAAACGCTTAAAAGTAACCACTACCACTTATACGTAACTTTAAAAAAGCATTCAACTTCTACAGTATAACAGGCAAGAGTATTAATGAATTAGAAAGCATTTATATGATACATTGTTAGTAAGACTTTATTACATTGCTTCTATATAATGCAGACGATATGTAGTAGTCATTGAAAAGTATGTTGTTAGATAAGTAATTAAAATTGAATGTCATTATCTTCTTTTTGCTGAGTATGTATGTTTGCCACTTTCGACAATATGCAAAATAAAAACTGTCTTATAAATGTATGAATATATATGTATATATATGCGGACCTCCACAATGTGCAATGATCACGTTTTAGTGTTGTTTAAAAATTGGTAATGGCAATACACTATTTCTTTTGTTGGTAAGCCTGATGAAATACGAAATTGTCAGTTATATACAAGGTTATATATATATATATATTGGAATATTACACAGTGAAGAGAACTTCGAAATTAACTAGAGTCACACACATACATGAATTATCAAACATCTATATATTGAAGAAAAATTAGCTGACTAAAGGTTATTCAAATTGGTTTGTATATATAATAGATTAAAAATTGTTCAATTTTGGTGTGTTCACCCTTTTTAGTGAATACTTAAATCTGACTGGTTTCATCATGGAAACAGTGGTATCACCATGGGATCAAGTAGATCTGCCTAAGTGAGTTGCTTTAAACCTAAACATTATTATAACAAGAGATTTATTTACTGATTGTGGCAATTAATAGTGGAACGAGCAAGGTGTGGACTTTTTGGAAAAAAAGCGACGAATCTTACCAGTCACTACCTTTCAGGATGGAATACTTCTGGTTGAAAAGTTACTGCAAACAAATCAGTTATCTCTAATGGTTTATGTCTTCTGCTATGCATCGAAAAGACTCAAATTTTTTTACAAGTTAGATATCATACATTGAAGTAAAACCAGAAAATATTTGACTCTAAATTCCATGCAAGTTCTTATTCAGAAAATAATGATTATTTCATGTAAAATCGGGCAGAAATAATAACACAGTGAGACAAAATAATAATACCTGGAAAGTGACACTTTTTTTCTAAAAGGTGGGTAAGAGTAGAATAACAATCTGTTTTTGAAGTTTGACAAACACATTAAAAACATATAATAGTATATAGGCGAAACTAATTGTCAAGGACCTAAGTCCCCTGTCAAAAACCTACCTGGTGAGAATGTATTAGTAGAAGTACAAAAATAAGCACAGTTTTGGACGTTATTCTTTGTGTGTATTAATGAAATTTTATATGGCAGTGAATGAAAATATTAGTGAGACAAAATAATAATAATACCTGGAAAGTGACACTTTTTTTCTAAAAGGTGGGTAAGAGTAGAATAACAATCTGTTTTTGAAGTTTGGCAAACACCTTAAAAACATATAGCAGTATATAGGCGAATCTAATTTTCAAGGACCTAAGTCCCCTGTCAAAGACCTAACTGTTGATAATGTATTTGTAGAAGCACACAAATAAACACAGTTGTTCAAAAGTTACTAAATAAAAAATGTATTTTTTCGACTTTATTCTAACTAATAAGTGGTAATATCCTCGCAATTTTGCGAAGAAAATTTGAAGTTTAGTGAGTGAGTTTAGTTTTTGCAAGTTTGTTTTTTTTCTCTTAGAGCTTGTCTGTGTGAAGAGAATAAACATTTTAGTTTGAAAACCGCTTCAGTTTCGGCTATATGTACTACTATATGCTTCAAAATCTGTAAATAGTGCCTAAAGGTGCGACAAAGCATAATACTATTTGCACTACAGTAGTGCGTGGTATAAATACCATGATAGAATAATTTTTATACCCTACACCAATATAGTGGGGAGGGTATTATATGTTGTGCTGATGTTTGTAACATACAAAAATATTGGTCCAATACCCACCTTAAAGTATACCGATCGATTCAGAATCATTTTCTGAGTCTATTAAGACATGTCCGTCCGTCCGTCTGTCCGACTGGCTGGCTGTCCATGTAAACCTTGTGCGCAAGGTACAGGCCGCAATTTTCAAGATAATTTGATGAAATTTGGACCAAGCATGTTTTTTGGTACAGGGACAAAGCCTATTGAAAATGGTTGAAATCGGTCCATTATTTCACCTAGCCCCCATACAACCGTACCTCTCGATTTGAACTTTTTATGCCATAATTACGTCAAATATTATATTATCTCTCTAAAAATTGGCATAAATAAGTTTTACATAAGTATTTATGACACTGCAGATTTTCGTAAGTATCGGCCCTTATTTGACCCTAGCCCCCATACAAACCCCCCTTCAAAAAATGTCTTAAACGTCTAAAATTGACTTGTAACCATTTGTATCGTAATGAAACTCAACAAAACTAACTGTTATTTAAAAATATATCTTTTTCACAAATTTACCAAGGATCGGCCCAATTTGACCTATATAAAGCCTCATTTAGAAATTTTAGTTTTTTTTTATCAATAAATTGCTTAAATATTTTGGAAAAATGTTCAACATAAAAGTTTCTTTATAAAAAGTAAAAATTCTAAAAATATACTCATGGTGTAGGGTATTATATGGTCGGCCATGCCCGACTATACTTTCCTACTTGTTATAATATAATTTTCGATGTTGATTTAGCTATGTCCGTCTGCCTGTCTGTCCGTCCGCAATTTTATAGATAATTCAAAAAAATTTGGTACATGATCTTCTATTATCCCAGGGACGAAGTCTACTGAAAATGGTTAAGGTCGGTGCATTATTTCTCCTAGCACCCATACAACTGTACTCCCTTATAGGGCTTGTAAATTTTGTATTCAAACTACACGTCGCAATTTTGTAGATAATTCAATGAAAATTGATACATGATCTTTTATAGTACCGTAAACGAAGCCAATTGAAAATGGTTACCATCAGTCCATTATTTTACCTAGCCCCCATAATTGAGTTTAATATACTCTTATCTCAACAAAAAGCTACAAATCCAACTTCTATAATAGCCGTGATGACCCTCATAGGACCTCATTTTTATAGCCCCTATATAAAGCATCCCATCAAAATTTTACTTAAAAATCCACAGTTTTATTAAATAATAAATGGCTTAAGTACAATTCAACTTAAATGCTATATTATGAAAATTAAATCACATTTTGTTCGTATACAGGTGTATGGTATTATATGGTCGACCTCGCCCAACTATAACTTCTTACTTGTTATGTTTAACATACTCGTATCTCGACAAAAAGCTACAAATCCAACTTCTATAATAGCCATAATGACTCTTATGAACATGTAGAGCCTCATTTGACCCTTGCCTCTATAAAAAGCCCCCCCTTCAAAATTTGACTTAAATGTCTACAATTTTATTCAACAATAAATGGCTTTAGTATATCTGAGGCAAGATACAATTCAACTTGAATGCTTTATTATAAAAACTAAATCACATTTTATTTTTGTAACAGGTGTAGGGTATTATATGGTCGGCATCGCCTGACTGTTTCATGCGAGGAACTTCTCGAGGAACTGGCATAAATAAAACAGTGAGACAAAATAATAATTTATGGAAAGTGACACTTTTTCTTCTTAAAATTTCGATGTATAAAACTTTAGCACACTGTATGACAAATGCGATGGACAAATTCTTGGATCAGTTTAGGATTTCATTCCTTAAGAAAAGTTTAAATTGGTCTCAGGGTATTGATTTTTTTTTTAAATTTTGTCAAAAACAATATTATTTTCAGTGTACATACATATGTATACCACTGTACACATCTATGTATATTAACCACATATTTGTCGTTTATTTATAAATGGATATTTTACTTCTTCTGTACATGTTCTGGTATTGTAATATAGATGGTTGGTTGGTTATGTGTGTTGGTAACAATCACATGTTGGTGTATGCATTTTAAATTAACGTATTTTTCTGTGAGTGACAAAACTTTTTTTCTGTTTCCTCTTTTGTTTATGAGTTGTTATAACATTTAATGACTCTCTACGTTCTTGTACGTTGTGTTTATTTTTGTTAATTTATTTGTACATTTATGAGTGTGTGAAGTAGTTTAATTTAATATTATGACAATTTCCATAAGGTTATAAGATATGTAGGAAACTTATTTCGAGCCACAAGTACAAATTGTTAAGTGGTATTACGACTAGGACTAATTTTTAAACTAACCTTTCTATTGTTATAAATATAAAATTTTTTACAACAAAACAAACTTTTGCTATGGAATTACCCACATACAAATAAAGTTTCATTTGTACTCGTAGAGGTTTCATTTTATTTAGCAATGACTGGTTAAAATTTATGTATTTTTATGTGTAAATTATGCACTTTAAGTGACGTACAGACAAGAGCAAAAAATAAATAAATAAAAACAAAGAAAATGTGATATAAAAACAACACAAAATAGTCTCATGTGTGTTGTTTAATAAAATGAAAAAAAAAAAAATACTATTAAAAAACTTTAAAAAACATATACAATATTTTTAAATAGAATTTAAAATTAACAAAAAACAAAATAAAGTAAACAACAAAAAAAGTTTTTATTTTTTCCAAGGAAAAAAATTTAATCTGTTTTTTAATTGAATCAAATACATAAATTTTATGTAATTTTTATGAGATCATGTCACAAAACATTTAGAATTAATTTAAAGCAATAAAATTAAATATTTAATGTCATGAAATATAATGAAAATTTGTATAAAAGTCCTTTCGTAGTCCTTAATTTTTTTTTTGTGAAGACAATTTTAAGCAATTAAAACAAAAGGATTTTATACTCTCTGCATAACAACCTCTACCAACAGTCACACAGTAAATGTTGTGGCAACTTTAAGGCTGAGGAAGGAAATATATTTTTTAAGAAAAAAAAATCTGTCCTTAATTTAACGTCCAAAAATATAATTATTTTTTGTCAGTTTAAGCAGCCACCAGCAGGAGCAGCAGTGCCATGAAAAAGGACCATGGCAAATGATAAGATGTTATAACCGTAGATTACTCACCTTTTTTTTGGTGAATGTCCGGACATTTTTTATATTGGATTTTCACTATTAAAAACTGAGTTTTAATTTATTCCATTTTTTTATTCGTGTTGTAATAGACAATATAAATTTTCTACTGCTAGAGGTAGACATGGTATAAAATTATTTTTGTGTTTTGTTTTTTTTTTTTTTGCAGGGTTTTACAGAAACGCTTTTAAAACATTTGACAAGCAAATAAATAAATTTTGTCAAAGTCGAATGACAGCAATTCATATAAAATGATGTTGTTATTGTTGAATACATTAGAATGCAAATAAATGTTGAATATTTTAACAGAACTGTTGGTAATGAAATTTAATTTATTTTAAAGACATAACAAATTACTATGACACTTAGTTTATGGGCAGAACACTTTCGATTAAATTTAAATTTTTTGCAAAAAAAAAGAAAAACAGAAGGGACTATTTAACGCCACAAAAAAGGCATAAAAAGCGTTTTTGTCCAATTTCAGGATATGATACTTTCTTTTGTGAAAGAGAACTTGGTCTCTTGGTTTTGACTTTTTTTTTACAAAAATTTTGTTCGACTTGTGTAATTTTCGAATGTTGTATTAGAAAACAATAATTAAATGAATGTTCAGTTCAGTTCAGGAATCAAGTTATATAGAAGTTTATTAAATTATTATAACTTAAAAAAAAGTTAAAATGTTTAAAAATATATTTACTAAATATTTTTCATAATTTATATAATACATTACAACTTCATTCAAATTATTTCACTGTGTCCTTTCTCACATTCAAATATATTTTAAAAACTAATCAATAAAAAATTTCTTAATGAAAAATATATTTTCTTAATAAAATAATGTCCAACATTTAACTTCCTTTTTTATCTATATTTATAAAACATCATTATACCATATCACTTTTTATTTTTTTTATTAAAAGATACATCAGTTTTATTATGACAATTTTGACATCCATTCAAAATATATAAACATTGACATGCTTTCATTTTAAATGCTTTTTTATATTTTGCTTACTCTTATCCTTCATGTCTCCTTCTTGTTTTTATTAATATATACATATAATTTTTTTTTAAATTCGTGAGCAAGCTACATAAAGTTTTATTGATTGTACAAGTCAATTTTATATGGTTCAAACATACTGCAAACGTAATCATACTTCTAGACACGAGCAAGACATTATTATTTCTTAAAAAAACATCTTATATTATTTTGACATGAAAATATTAGTAGTTAGTATTTAAGTTAGTTTAAAGCTGACCAAAATAGATGAAATGCATAAAGTTGGAAACTTGAAGAAAAAAAACGGAGAATGTGTGTCGGGTATGGTCGTCCATATGATATCCTGCCCATGTCATAATTGATTTGTTTTAAAAATAAACTATTTAATTGTTCAATTCACAATCGATGTTGTAGCGTTGTATGTCAGCAGCTGCTACAATGGTCATAATAATGTTGTTTTCTATGCAAAAGTTCTATACAACTCTTATGACAATTTTTCATATGTTTTTCGAATGTCGTAAGAAAATTCAGTATTGTCAATTGTTTATTTCAGCATATAAATAAAAAATTCAATCGATTTTGGCATAAAAAAACGATAAAGTGGTAACACAGAAATTACAAACAAACTGCTGTTTACCAAAACAAAAATCAAATTTTATTAAAGGCTGCTTATTTATTAGTTTTAAATGTGGAATACAAAAACCTGTGGCTACAAAACCTGTTCACAATCACTGTTAATACACTTTAGATACAATATACAACTTGATTGTGAATTGAATAAATTTGTTTTGTACCAAAGTATAACAAGTAGTCCGACTCTTTGTCAGCACTATCTAACTCTTAGCATGTGAAAAAGTGCTCTAAATATGTGTTAGTTACAAAAATGTATATGTATTGGTGCATTTTAAACACACAGAGTTTTATAAAAAAGTTATAATTTTAAATTTGTTTGAATTTTTAATACCAACAAATTCTTCAGTTTGCTCGACTATAGATTTTCTTAACTATAGATTGGTTGTGATTAAATGCATCATTGGCCAGTTTTTAAGAGAACCAAGTAATCTGTACCACATTTCAGTATTTTTTACATAAAAAATTATGATCATCGTGGTATAGAATAGGTTGAACATAATAAAGTATGTTAAAATTTTGCAATTTTTTTAAATAAAGCATTTAATTTGTTTTATTGTGGAATATTTTTACTTATTGTTGACAAAAAAAGAGATTTTCTACAAGAGGGCTCATAGGGGAGAAGGGGTAAATATGGGCCTATCCTTATAAATTTTGGTAGATGAATTTACGTCTACTTTAAAGTCATTTATGTAGATTTTAATCGTTTTATAAGTAATTATAAGTTAATTTTGACCTTCAAGTCATTTTCTGAAGGGGAGTCTGTATGAGGGCTAGGGTCAAATGAGGCCCGATCACAATAAAAATTGGTATTGTCATTTACTGATCTATAAAAATAATTTTTGCTGATTAGTGTTGACATTATAAAACATTTAACGCAATTATGAGCCTAAAGGCCCAATTCGGGGGGTACGTTTGTATGGGGGCTAGGAGAAATAATGAACCAAAAAAAAGAATATGTGCCAAATTTCATCAAATTATCTTGAAAATTGCGATCTGTAGCGTGCGCAAAAGGTTTACATGGACACACAGACAGACGGACGGACGTATAGACGGACATAGCTAAATCTACTCAGAAAGTGATTCTAAGGCGATTGGTATACTCTAAGGTGGGTCTAGTACCAAAATTTTTAGGTGTTACACACTTGAGCGCAAACGCATAATTCCCGCCCCACTATAGTGGTGTAGGGTATAAATAATCTGAATAATCCTTTCTCGATTCGAGAAAAATACAGAAACGAGGCACTGGTAGCAAGCAGAGCAGACTTTTTTACTTTGTATTGTCATGGTTAATGACTGCATAATGATTAGTTTTAATGGGTACAGTGGTAGTGGATAAAATATATCTCAGACATTCCAATCTCTTTGAGTCTTCAGCTTATTCGATAGATTCGTGTTTCGGTCAGAGATTATATATATAGTTGGGCATGTAATAAGCATGTAATGAGATCACCACAACATAGTAGATGTTCACGTAAAGCACTTCTTCTTACTCTTAACAAAATTTTTAAATGTTAATACTGGCTGTGGTTTACCCCTCTTCTAAATAAAGTATTAAAATTTGTAGATTATACTAAGTATTTAAAATATATGTAAATATGTATGCTTTTTAAATGGGTTTAGATAATCCATTTGTCACGAAAGCTTTTTGCAGCAAAGTTATGTCAGAAAAACAAAGTTATTTATTATATGAACCATTTATGATAAGGTTATATCTTTAATGATAATTTTCGATATAGTATAAACACGCCTATTCTGCTGCAATTAAAATGTGTTATATATGTACGTATATTTGAGCTCAATGACAAACTATGTCTTAAAACGCATTATGAGTTTTGAAAAAATCTGAAGATGCCTTTATTAATTTGCGTCAGTAAATTATATAATTCTTCCACAGTTTGATAGTTGTAATACTTCTAATGTTTTATTTTATAAATAGAATTGTAAGATAAAAAATGTATTCTAAAATAGAATTTAATTTTACAAAATTTCCTATAAGATGAGTCTAAACGTTTTCGTCTATAACTCATAAGGGAGGAAATAAAAATAAATGAAATAAAAAGGAAATCATTTTTATATTGTTTTAACTGGGTGTTTACGTAAATAAATTTTCCTATGACCTGCTATTGCAAAGTTAAAAATATCTAATATTTACTAATAAACAATATTGATTGAATTGTGAATATATATATAAAAAATTATGTCTAATTTTGTATATACAAACATATATGTATGTAGATAATCACATAAAAGAGTATTTTTAACACCTGACTTTCTATATCCCATAAAAAAGGAAAACAAAGAATATCAATAAATTTTATGATAAAGATTGTCATAAGTAAATATTGAAATCTTAGGGTTGGTAAATAAATACTGTTTATTCAGGTGTAAATTAGTAAAGATTTCATTGTGCTTTTCTTTAATTTTTAAGCATTGTCTTTTTTAAGGTCCTTTTATAAATGGGATTTTTATGTGTGCGTGTGAGTTTTAAATCAATTTAATGCTCAAAATCTATAAAATTGTTTATTCATTTCTCCTTTTTCAAGAACTATTTTCTTTTTACTTCTAAGCCATAATTCAGTTTTAGTAATTTTTTGCCTGAATACCTTATCGTACTTCTTACCCAAACCCTGAAATGTTTGGCACTTAGTTTTCTGCGTTTTTCCCCCTTTAACACGGGTTATTCCTTAGGAAATTGTAAGTGTGTTAATATCTGTATTTGTATCATGTACAATATGTGGGTGCGTATGAGCAAGTCTTTGTAATTTGTTTAGTAGCATGTGTTTTTTCTTTGTGTAAATAAAAGTCTTTGAAAATGCCATCAAAAAGGATTTATTATACCTTTTACAATTTATGACACAATGACTACAATGAGTTGTTATTCTTTGTTGTCGTAGGAAAAAATAAAGTGAAGGAAAGGGATGTAGTTTTTAAATAAAACAAAAAAAAAACGCCTTTCAAATTCCTTTAAGTATTTGACCACTTTTCTACCATTGGCCATTAAGTGGTCTAATCCCTAAGAAAAGTATACTGTTTGTTAGCTTTGTGTTGACCAAATACAATTTAAATTTAAATCATTACAAAATCCCAACATAAATATTTAAATAAATAAACAATTTATTGCACTTGCCAACATATGAATATTTATGTGTTTAGAACCGTAAAATAATTGTTACAAATACAAGATTAAGGCACACCAGATGGCTTAGAAAAATGGTAAAATAATGTGTCTATGAATGCATAAATGTGTTGCTGTAGAGAAAAGTCAAAGAATTTTCTTTGAATAATGTTGAACAAAAAGCAAAGTTTATTGTAAATTTAAGTTAGTGGTAAATGTTAAATTAATAACAACGTTAATAATTTTACACACTAGTAAAAAAAAGTAAGACATTATAGTCGGGCGAACTTAAAAGCCCTATTCGGCGACCGATCTTGACCATTTTTAATAGGCTTCGTCCTTGGAACAATAGAAGTTTATGTACCATTGAACTAAAATCAAAATTGTGACCTGTAGTTTGATTACAAAGTTAACATGGACGGACAGACAGACGGATTTACAGACGGATTGACAGACGGACGGATGGATGGACGGACATAGCTAAATCGACTCAGAAAATGATTCTGAGCCGGTTGGTATACTAAAAGGTGTAGGAGCAATATTATTATGCGTTACAAACAGTCAGCATACTATATCTTCCGGGAGCTCATAGCTATGGCATACAATTACTAGTAGGAAATTAAGGACCATTCCATTTATGATTTTCTTATTTAGTGTAAGAATATGTCACAAGAGCTATTCCTAAGTGAAAATCTATTCATATCTATTGGCTTTTCATGTTTTTAATAGGCCTTAAGTTTTTTACCTAATTTTAACACAATAATCATTTAAATGACCAAAATAAATCTACCATGAAACCTTTAAATTAACTCTATACAATAGAAATGAAAAAGTAAAAACAAATCTACTTAAGTAGTAAATAAATATATATTGTATGTAGTGTATAAAAGAGATTTACAAAAAAGAAAGTTAAGTTTCGTGTACAAAAGAAAACTTTTTGCAACAGCAACATTATGTAACAATTGTACTTTGACTTCGACTAATATTCGTGACTGGCACCTTAAGCAGAATTGCTATAAATGAATAAAAGTATTAACTTGTTCTTTCTTCATCTAAGATAAATATAGATTAAACCCCAAAAAAATTTTTATGTTTTTTTTATAGAAAATAAATAAATAAGAACAAGTAAGAGTTCTATATTCGGCTGTGCCGAATCTTATATACCCTTCACCATGATGTGTTTAAAGCCTTTTGTATGGCCCTTTCCGGGCCATAC
This sequence comes from Lucilia cuprina, assembly GCF_022045245.1. Lineage (NCBI taxonomy): Eukaryota > Metazoa > Arthropoda > Insecta > Diptera > Calliphoridae > Lucilia > Lucilia cuprina. Next base: position 35,605,794 of record NC_060952.1, read on the forward strand.
AAACTTAATTACATGTTCCTAGGTTCAATATTGTAGAAATTGTAAAAAGTACCTTTTGAAGAACGAAAAAGTACCAAGAAGTCCCCTTTTACTGGTTCTCACTTAATCCGGGATATACGAACTTAATAACATGTTTCTAGGTTCAATATTATAGAAATTTCAAAAAGTACCTTTTGAAGAATGAAAAAGTACCAAAAAGTACTTTTCATGGGTCCTCACTTAATCCTGGCCATACATACTTAATTACATGTTTCTAGGTTTAATATCGTAGAAATTGCAAAAAGTACCTTTTGAAAAACGAAAAAGTACCAAAAAGTCCCCTTGTATGGGTCCTCACTTAATCCGGGCCATACATACTTAATTACATGTTTCTAGGTTCAATATTGTAGAAATTGCAAAAAGTACCTTTTGAAGAACGAAAAAGTACCAAAAAGTCCCCTTTTATGGGTCCTCACTTAATCCGGGCCATACATACTTAATTACATGTTTCTAGGTTCAATATTGTAGAAATTGCAAAAAGTACCTTTTGAAAAACGAAAAAGTACCAAAAACTCCCCTTGTTTGGGTCCTCACTTAATCCGGGCCATGCATACTTAATTTCATGTTTCTAGGTTCAATATTATAGAAATTTCAAAAAATACCTTTTGAAGAACGAAAAAGTACCAGAAAGTCCCCTTTTATAGGTTCTCACTTAATCCAGGCTCTACATACTTAATTTCATATTTCTAGCCAATAACAAAACATTAGTGCTGCTCTCGCTCTGCTACTCTTGCTCTGCTGCTCTTGCTCTGCTTTGCTTTTATAAACAAATTACAATAACAATATTTACCGTATTGTTATGTATTTTGTTTTTGTTTTTTTGCAGTTTCTGTCTGAGCATGAATAAAAAATCTAAATTTTATATGAAATTTTCAGAGGTTGTCTCGGTTTTTTGCTCATATCTCCGTTATTTATGGACCGATTTCGCTGATTTTAAAAAGCGTTCTTGCCGGTCGTATGTCTGATAGAATTATGGAAGACGGACAGACAGACAGACAGACAGACAGACAGACAGACAGACAGACGGACATGGCTTAATCATCTCCGCTACCTATAAGGATCCAGAATATATATACTTTATAGGGTCGGAAAATTATATTATAGAAATTACAAACGGAATGACAAACTTATATATACCCTTCTCACGAAGGTGAAGGGTATATAAATATGTTGCAAATAAAATTATATTAATAAATCAATAAATTTGACACTATAAATAAAAGTGAATAAAAGTTATGTAAACATGCATGCACAAGTTAAGGGTGTTCTATAATTAGAAAGGCTCGGTTCTCACACAAAAGAAAACAAGTATGAATGTATAGTCGGGCGTAGCCGACCATATGTTACCCTACACGAGTCAGTATGTATGTTAAAAATGGGGATTATTTAAAAAAATGAAGCATTTGTTTTGTTTTTTTAATCTTATTTCGGAATATTTTTACTTTTTTTTTTTTTGCAAAAAAGAGATTTTTTAGGAGGGCTTAAAGGGGAGTAGGGAAAAATATGGCCCTATCCTTAAAAATGTTGGTAGGGGGAGTTAAGTCTTCTTCAATATTATTTATGAAGAATTTAAAAGTGTTATTAGTGTTTGTAAGTGAATTTAGACCTTTAAGTCATTTTCTAAAGGGGAGTTTGTATGGGGGATAGGGTCAAATGAAGCCCGATCATTACAAAAATCGGTAGTGTCATTTAAAGTTCTATAAAACTAAGTTTTGTCGACTTTTGTTAACATAATAGATCATTTAAATTAATTATAAGCCAAAAGGCCCTATTTGGAGGTATGGTTGTATGGGGGCTAGTCGAAATAATGGACCGATTTTAATCATTTTCAATGGGCCAAAAGAAGCGTTTGTGCCAAATTTCATCCAATTATCTTAGAAATTGCGGCTTGTACCTTGCGCACAAGGTTTACATGGACAGCCAGCCAGCCAGACGGACGGACGGACATAGCTTAATCGACTCAGAAAATGATTCTAAGCCGGTATATTTTAAGGTGGGTATAGGACGAATATTTTGTATGTTGTAAACATCAGCACAAACCCAATATACCCTCCCCACTAAAGTGGTGTAGGGTATAAATAGCTTTACATTCTAGGGTTATTAGGTTAGCAGGTCGTCCTCATGATAAGTTCACTGGGGACACACTTGGGTCCAATAAATTAATTCCATTGTGATGACTAGAAATAAAGATTACTTACTGTAGATTCTACAAATTTTAAAATATTTTTTTTGCCACGTCTTTTATCACATTTTCAGTTTTTTGTTTATACGTTGCTATCTAAAGTTCGACGCAACAAATCGGATATCTCTGTGCTTAGATTCAATTCTTATTCGACAGCATCACATAATGATATTTGAGTGATATTGTGGATTAAAATTGTCCATGTCCACCACCAAAATCTTATTAACTGTGATTTATTACATTTTGCATCTACATATCAAGATAGCCTGATAATCGTATTGTTCAGATTAGTCAATAGAATAATCTATAGTTTAGTTAATGTTCCATAAGATATTATTTAATTAAATAAGAGCCAGACTAGTCACTATCCCATACATTATTCTGTAATAAGTCATAATAATATCACAAAGGAAGTTAGGACACACATTTTGAAACCATATAATTTTTATACCCTTCACCTTCGTGAGAATGGTATATATAAGTGAGAATGGCATATATAAGTTTATTATTCTGTTCTTAATTGAAAAAAATATACCTTATAGGTATCGAAATACGTTTAATAATGTACGCCTGTCCCTCTACGCAACCACATTTTTTAGTTAAGTTTGTTTTCAAATGTCTGTCTATCATGTCGAAGTGTAATACTTGAACACCTGCCATTATGACATATTTCACGTTGGTCATTTTCAACCACTAGCTGAGCTTTTGCAACGACTACTATTGCTTCGCAGTGAAACCTACGGCGGCATTTACGGCATATATATAGATTTTCCGTACCAGTATAAATGGGCTTTGCTCAAGTAATCGAACTATCTACCTCTTGCCATAGTAGTATCGTTGGGAATTGATAGATGCCATGAGCAAAGTCAATCTATTCTCGACAAAGTCGCCCAAACACACGACTGAGATGGCTTCTGCTGTTGAGGAATCTGAGAAAGTATTAAGCTTACACCCAGATATCTCACCAAGGTTACAAATGAAGTAACTGCCATGGAAGTGGTTTCTCTTTACGGCAAGGCATTTACAGAGAAGGTGAAAGGTCGTTTCTTCCGTTTCCCTTTCCTTGCAACTGCGACAGCCTACTTGCATGTCGGTATATTACCGAAATGTCCCGCCTACTTCGGTTATTCAGGTGTATTGTGCGATTCTCATTACAGGAGGGTCACACTATCTTGGCCGCTTTACTTGTATGTATGTTATTAAACCTACTTTTAGCATTTTGAAGAAAGAGTCTGAAGATACTGCTCTTGATAAAACCTAACTGAAACGGCGTTAGATATAAGAAAGAGCAGATCCTGTTCTGGCAAGCTTATCTGCCTGTTAATTACCAAAGTAGTTTCTTTGCTACCGAACCCAGTCTTGACAGATACTTCTTGCATTGTCTTACTAATAGGGAAAAGATAGTATAAGAGTTTAGTGAATTGTCGTGAATATTGAGGTCAAGTTTTTATCCACATCTTTTTGATGGAGAATATAAAATAACAAAATATTAAGTTGTATAGTGTATGTATCGTACTACAGCATTTGTTACATATAAATTAAAGCACACACAATTTTTCTGTAATATTTAAATTACTTTCTTATACATTAGAACATTCCTCATACATTGGATATTGACGTATTAGACAATTTAAGAAAAGTTATTATTAAACTTCTCTTTCATTCAAACTTTTAAATGATTTTAAAGGACGAAATTATCAGAAAATTAAAAATAAAAATGTTATATAACTAGATGAATGTATATGTATACCGAATTGCTTATGTATGCAACGTTTTTTTTTTCTCATTTTGTTGTACAGTGCTATGACATATTATTATTTTTATATTTTTACATATTATATCTATTTTACCAGCTTCATAAAATGATTTATGTTTTAACAACAGTGTCGCCCCCATTAGAGTAAACCATCATTATAATCATTATTATTATTATCATTAGGGACCGTATGCAGATGACACCATTATAATTACAATATAAGGACGAATAATAAAAATAACTAAGATTGTATTGCTTTATCGAAATTTTATAAAAGCATAAATCTATATTTTCTGAGGTGGCAGGGTTACAAAAAGGGCTTTTTAAGTCAATTACAAGCATTATAGTATTGTTTTAAAAAGGACCCTATAAAGGGGACTATGCCCATTCTCAAAACCAAATAAACTGCATTCACTAAAAATATGTTTGTAAAATTTCAGCTTCAAGTTTGTTTTATTTGGCTTTGCGTTTTTACGCAGGCAGACAGACAGACGGAGATGGTTAAATCGTTGTAGAATCTGATGAGGACCAAGAAATTTTATGTTTATGGGTCTTGTATCGATGTGTTACAAATGAAAGGACAAAATAAAAATACCACCATCATTTCTGATTGTGGATATAGAAATACATAAAATTTCAGTAAATGACTAATATTTTATCAACCACCATCAACGTTACTATTGTCAACATCATCAGGCTTAAGCCACCATCATATGCAATGTTCTCAATATTATTTTATGAATATTTTAAGTTTATTTTTTATATATTGTGTATTTTCAGAGATTTAATGATTTAGTGATTGTATGAGTTAAAATAAATACATATATGTATATGTATGTATATAAATTTCTATATAAAATGTTTACTAATATAACGTATGTGTGTATTAGTATATGGAACAGATTATATGCAGACTTACCTCAGTGGATCTTTTATATGTATATAACGGTCTAAGGATATTGCACATAAATTTAATATGGACGCCGTTGAGCACATCACATCAAAGGCAACCCATGTATCACAAAATTGTGCACCAAAAATCCAATAACCTACAAAAGAAAAAAATCCATAAATTATGAGAAAAGTTTAGTAAATATGTATACATATTTTTATATACATACATAAATATTGTATGTGTGGTTCTGTAAATGTGTTAGTCTATATATTTCCTCAACAACAAAATATTAACTTTTAATAGTTTAGTGTAATTTAAATTTTACGTGAATCTGTTTTGCTAGTACATTTTCATTAATTATATTTAGAATTTATTTTGAAAGTTTTAAATTTATTTTATTTATTTTCTTAAAGACAATCACTTCCTTTTTGGATCGTAATATGTAAGAATGTTTTTTAATACTCTTGTCAGCATATGATAAACAATTATTAAAATTTAATTAATGAATTTTTTTACAAACAATAAGTTCATGTAAGCATTAATTTTAATTACTAAGAACATTAAGGATTAAAGTAAAAAAAATATTTTTATTTTAAACAATAAAAAAGTTAATGTTAGAAATTTTATAAACAGTTGTTAGCAAAACAAAAAACGCTGACATATAATTATCAACAATGCTTAACAACTCTTTATTATGTAAATCACAAGGACGACTAACTAAAGAACTTATACAAGTAAAGCTAATATTAAATCTGAATAAATCCTTCCGAATGAGAAAATCTTATTTAATCATACCCCCATTTTCACTATGTCTAGTTATTGTTTTACTGTAAGTTATAGTAACAGTTTTCGTATTAAAAATTGCCTTACTTGAAATAATAACTATCAGTTAAATGTTAACTGAAGGTGATGAAAATGGAAGTTAGTTTGTTAAATATTAACTGTTTTATTGAAAAACATTTATAAAAGGTGTATATGTATGAAGTTTAATTTATAAAATTTTATGATTAAGACCCTAGTTAAAATAATATTTTTTACCTTATATTTTTATATCCCTTTTTGCAAAGATATTTTTAGTAAGTGAAAGTTGTTTGGTGTTGAAAATTGGCAATATTGGTTTACGACTTCGCATAGCTCAGTAAAAAGTACTCTTCAGAAAATTACTTTAACGTTCATAACTGTCTAGTGGTAGCATAAACAACGGTGAAATTTGACGTAAAAATATTTTATAGGAATGGGAATTGACCCTACCCGCCATATAGGGTCCCCTTTAGAAAATGGCTTTAACGCACATAACTGTCTAAAGGAAGCATATACTAAATGCTAACTGTCTTAAAAATGCGAGTACAGCGAAGAAATACGAGATAAAATCAAAACAAGAGAAAATCTCTCTATCAAGTCATATGAACATCGGTTTATAATTGACCAGAAAATTACTTTAACCGAGTAAAAAATATTCTTGATTTGGAAACAATAAACATAACTACTGCTTCCTCTATTGCATCTTAAAATTATTGCCTTACAAACAAAAATTTGGAAGGCCTAAATAAATTTACCTCCGAACTGCTATTAAATCGCACACCACTATAAGGGGGATGGTATTATACGTTTGTGCTGATGTTTGTAATACCCAAAAATACTGGTTCTAAACACATCTTTAAGTATACCAATCGGCTCAGAATCATTTTCTGACTCGATTTAGCTATGTCCGTCCGTCTGTCCGTTCGTGTGTCCGTCCATCTGTCTGTCTGTCTGTCTGTCTGTCTGTCTGTCTGTCTGTCTGTCTGTCTGTCTGTCTGTGTGTCCATGTAAACCTTGTGCGCACGCTACAGGTCGTATCTTTCAAGATAATTTGATAAAATTTAGCACATACTCTTCTCTTGGTTCAGGGACGAACGCTATTGAAAATGGTTGAAATCGGTTCATTATTTCGCCTAGCCCCCATACAACCGTACCCCCCGAATCGGGCATTTAAGCTCATAATTACGTTAAATGTTCTATTATGTCAACAAAAATATGCAAAACTTAGTTTTATAAAACGATAAATGACACTACTAATGTTTATAGTGATCGGGTCTCAATTGACCCTAGCCCCCATAAAAAACCCCCCTTTAGAAAATGTCTTGAAGGTCAAAATTCACTTATAATTTCTAATAAAACGATTAAAATTTACATAAATAACTTTAAGGTGGACGTAAATTCCTCAACCAAAATTTATAAGGATAGGCCCATATTTACCCTTACTTCCCTATAAGCCCTCTTGTAGTAAATCACTTTTCTTTGTCAATAATACGTAAAAAATATTACACAATACGGTTAAAGATCATATTAAATGCTTTATTTTTTAAAATTATCCACTTTTTTAACATAATGACTGGTGTAGGGTATCATTTAGTCGGCAATGTCCGACTATACATTTATATTTGTTTTGTATTTTTCTATATTATTTGTGGTGAAAATTAATATTAATTCTGTAAAACCAGCACAATTTTAATAGTGTGAAATATGAATTCCTTTAGCAGAGCGTAAGTGGCTTAATAATAGCAGTGTAGTGGTGAAATTTATCATAAACAAGTTTTATACCAAAAAATCTAAAATCACTTTGAAATCTATATAAAATTTACTATATAACAAACAAATTACAAGACCTTCCAAAATTTACTTTAATTTAACGGCACAAAATTTAATGATGGCTATAAAAGATTCGGCATATAATACTTTTACTTGTAAATTGTTATAAACTTTGCAATATAACTAAATTATTAATTAATGAAGAAGCTTATATGTAATTTTTTTACACTACTTCCTCAGGAAGAAATTTAAAAGAGAAATAAATTTACCTTATTTGTCTCAGAATTTCATATTAAAATAAAAGAACACGTTGAAAATAAATTATAAAAAAAATTATATATAATCTTCTAGTAATTTGCATTGAACTCTATCGTGCTTTGAACAGAAGTATAAACATATAGACCTTTGGACAGTAGTGTATATATCCGGTAAGTTTGATTGAGTTATTTTGTCATACACAGCCATAGACGGACATGTGTTTTCTGCAATTTAGAATGAACATTTGCAATGGAACTATAGAAAACCTTAAATCTTAGTATTTTTATCATTTTCAAAATATGTACTTAGAAGTTGGTTTACTATCTTACATGATATATACTTATATATTTCTCCTGGTTATTATTTAGAAAAATTGTTGAAATATTAACATAGTCTAGTTACTAGTTAGGCAACGATATAAATCTTGTATTACTTAAAAATATCTAGTGCTACTAATGGAAAATAATAAATATGTACAATATATATGTCTACAGCAAGGTAGTACCAGCTGCAATATCTTTTACATATACAAAAACACAAACAATAAGTGAAAATATTTACTTATTTTCTACTCATTTTCATCTCCTATAGACATGAATAAGCAGAAGTCGAACGGAAGTAAGTTGATATCAAGTGCGTTTGTGTGTGTTTGTGTAAATGGAAATATACCTAATAAGTATGTGTACTTACTTGTAGGAGGTATATAAGTTGTTTTTATTTTTCATACTTAATATTGATATTTATGGTTGATATAAATACAATTTTACATACACATACGCACAAATGTTTTCAACAAAACCAAAGTTTATTCACATACACATAGGAATATACATATGTACATTATATGAAATATAAACTCCCAACAAATTTGCCAGATGTTAATATCTCCATTTTAGACAGTCAAAAAGTGTTTTTAGTTTAATCTTTAAAACTTGATTTTTACTTTACTTTAAAAAGTAGTTATTTTTCCTAGCATAAGTGATATGTGTCAGAGTCAACTGCCCATGAGGTGAAATAAAAATTAAGTGTGATATTTGTCTGGTTAGGACCCTTTTATGCACCTAGAATAGAAAATGTTTAAGCCTCGAACTGCAAGGTGTATTGCTTTATATGTATATATATTTATTTATTTCGTAGAATAAATATACAAACTTATATTTGTTTTTATACATAAGTTTGTATGAATTCTTGCGTATGTTTGTTTATATTTTCTACATGTGCTTTTTTTTGTTTTTGTTTAATTCTCTCGTCCACAAATTGGTTGTCAAGCCATGTCGTTGGTAAACGACAGCTGGTAACTGACATAAAATGTTGCTTGCCATTGGATGATGGTTGATTCTGGCCAGGCTATACAATCCATTGTATATACACACACAGTTATGGTAGATACATGTTTGATATGGATGGATAACTATATTCCAGTTATATTACTTAGATTACTTATGTTGTGCATTTTATAGAATTACATTTACATACGCATATTAAAATATATAACCACACATATCCACCACTACATAAACATGTGTAATACAAATGAACTGCAATTTAATAACAAACAAAAAAAAAGAGGATGAATTAATGAATACGAACAGGATGCACATTTAGGTTAACATTTGAATTTATATGCAGACTGAGTTTTTTTTTCTCATAACTAATATCTTGTATGGTAAATTGTATAAGTTACGATTTTTTAATTGAAAAAATTTACATTTTATGAGAATGACCAATAAATATGAGAAAGTGTATAACGTACATATGTGAATATTGAAGTATTTATATGGATATGTAAGCCTAAAGGACAAAATGAGTTTAGTATTATGTTTGTAAATAAATGGAAAAAAATTAAAGAGTTTAAACATTAAATTGAGGACTTTCCTATGTATGTCGGTATTGATAAATATAACTGTGTGTAATTTTTAAAATCATGAAAATATAGTTTTGTCCAAAGTCATACTTTTTTTATGAGCCTTAGCCTTATAAGATTTAGGGCCTTCGTGTCATTTTGACAAAAAAAAGTATGGAAGTATAGTCGGGCATATCCGACCATCTACATTTATTTAAAGTTTTTTATGTAGAATTTAAACGTGTAATTAATGCTTATTAATGCTTCTGAAGGGGAGGTTGTATGGGGGATAGAGCCAAATGAGTACCGATCCTTACCAAAATCGGTAGTGTCATTTAAAGTGGTATAAAACTAAGTTTCGTCGATTTTTGTGAACATAATTGATCATTTAAGTTAATTATTTTCCCAAAGGTCCTATTGTGGGGGGAGAACAGTTGTATGACTAGTTGAAATAATGGACCGAATTTAACCATTTTCAATAGGCTTGGGCCAAAAAAAGCGTGCTTATCAAATTTCATTCAATTATCTTGAAAATGTACTTTGCGCACAAGGCTTACGTGCACAGCCAGCCAGGCGAACGGACGAACATAGCTTGATTGACTTAGAAAACAATTCTAAGCCGATTGATATATTAGACGAATATTTTTGTACCAATAAAGTGGTGTAGGGTATAATAAAACGAATAGTTTTCTCAAGCTCATATCTAGCTATATGTTCGGAATTTTTATTTATTCTCTAAGGCCAAGTTGTTGCTCTTATCAAAAGGAACAAAAATTGATTGAAATTAATTATGAAAATATAAAATATAAAAATTCATCTGCATATTTTAATATCAAGTGGAAAATTTTACATTTTCAAATTGCATTGATTTTATTAACGACACCTGTACGTATACTTGGTTTTGATTTATCGATATTACAAATATTAAGTATACGCCTATATGGGAAAAGTTCCTAAATTATTTTTGAAACCTTGTTTCTTCATTTTAAAGATAAAGTTAAATTATTCTTCGCATTCAGTTTAATTTGCTCTTAGCGGATATCTTGTTCTGAAATGGAGTTGAGAAAGAGCGTTATGCATCGATTGAAAAAGAAAAAAAGGCTAAGTTTGAACCATAAGCTAAATATTTTCAAATACTTTTCAATCAATAGTTTTTTTGTCCGGCATTGGCCGGAGATTTTGTTTAGTTTGCAAAGATTAATTATTATGTTTATTCAGTTGCTAAACTAATTTTCTCTTGTAAGGTATCTTGTTTTGAAATGTAGTTTTGAGAGAGCATTCTGCATCGATCAAAAAAGTGGTAAGGTGGGATTTGGTTTGAACTATAAGCTCCATAATTTCAACCTCTTTTCTATTAACAATTTTTAGTGATCGAGTGTAGTCACCAAATAGAGAACATTACTTTAAAGTCAATTACCTTCGGTTTTGTTGTTGATTCTGTTTAACAGGCTTTATATAATCTCCTACTCTTTGAAGTTATAACAATGAATCCATTTCATAGGGTTCGAGAGGAATTTTAGACATAATAACTAAAAACATTTTACAAGTATTTAATAACTTTACTAGTAATCTTCTTCTTTATAGCGAATACATATGATTTATCATAGCCGAAGTTAATACTCTTCCTTATTATTAGATATGAATGATGTGAGTATGTCATGTTGACATATCTCACGGTGGCACCTTTTCAACCACTAGGTAAGTAAAAAGTAAACAACTCGCCACTGCCCCTTTATGTTTCTTGCACACCATTTTTGTACAAGGAACTTCCGGTCCATGCACAAGCACTGCTAGTACAGAGGATTGCAATAAAACATGATGTGACACTCATCAAGCCTTCATGCCCGGGGCATGTTATTAGATATATATAAGTTTGTAATTTCCACAATATAATTTTGCTACTCTATAAAATATATATTCTTAAGCCGAGTTTATTTAGCCATGTCCGTCTGTCTGTCTGTCTGTCTGTCTGTCTATAAATCAGATATGTTCTTGATCCAAGTCTTTAACACATGCCAATTTATGAACAAAAATTACGAAATAACTCCAGCAATTACAAAATCGTATTTTGTTTGTTTGTTATTTCATATATGCGTGTCAAATACTTAAATATTTAATAATTTTAAATTGGCATTACTCATTCAAAAGTTCAGAAAGTTTAATTACATTTTAAACAATCAACACAAATGCCAACAGCTAAAGACTTGATAATGTTTCTTTAAAATAAATACAGCATTTAAGTAAGTATTTACTTTATAAATTACATTTAACAATTATATGCGGGTGCTTTTGTTAAATACATTACTAAAACAAGAAAAAAAGTTTTAAGTAAATATTGGAAATGTATAGAATATGGTTGACATTTATAATTGAAATCAATCAACCAAGTTTATATGACTTGTAAAACTTTAACAATATATTATTTATTATACAAAAAAAAACTTTTTTATATATAAAACTCTCTTTATCTTATGTAAGATATTATTCACTGCTTCCTTGTCAAAATATAATTTCTTTTGCCAATATCAACTTAAACTCAAAAAAAGTTAAAACTTTTAAGAAATTTAATCTAAAGCCCGCATAAAAATACACATTTAAAGTCACACAAACATATGGGATTAAATATGTCGATATGTATACATACATATGTATTAATGTAGGTATGTATTTTCCATAACCCCACTCAGGAAGACTATAAAATGTAAAAATGTCTTCTTGATTTCCTGCTTTCATATTTAGATTGGTTGGTGTGGTTACAAAGTTTCGTATTTTCATTGTCGCTTTAACTTCCGCTAAAATATTTGCTTAATACTTGTTTTGCTTTTGTGAGGCTTTTAAAAAATAAAGCAATTTTACCTGTGTATTTTACACATACTTTATTGCTGTAGGACTTCCTTTTTATAATGTTGTTGTTCTTTTTCCATTATTTGAACAAGTTATTATAAGGCTACTGCTTAAAAAATGTCGTTGTTGTTGATATTTTTATTGATATAAAATGGGTTTTATTAAAATTTTCAAAAAGTGTGTTAGAAACGTGTACTGAATAAAGTTTTATATTTTGTAGATATTTTTTGTTAATTTTCTTTGCAAAAAGTTTGACGTTTTAATAATAAAAGATATAACAGAACAAACATATCACAAAACTACATCCTACAGAATTGATTAACAATGCTAAATAATTTAAAGCGATTGGCCTGTCGGAATATCAATGCTGATGTTTAAACATCTTTGGACTATAGTAATATCCTAAACCACTATAATGGAGAGAGTATTATATGTTTGTGCTAATATTTGTAACTCCCGATTTAGCTATGTTTGTTCTTCCATCCGTCTGTCTGTCCGTCTAAGAGTCCATTCAAACATTGTGCTACTTCTGCAGACCTTGACATGTACCCTATTAAAAATGGATAATATCGGTCCATTATTTCACCTAACTCCCATACAAACATACCGTAGGAAAGCACTTTTAAGCTGATAAGTATGCTAATAATCATCTATCTCTTAAGAAATCAATAAAATTTAGTTTTATATTAATCTATGAATTGCCAATATTTCGAATGATCGGTACTCATTTGGTACTATCTTCAATACAAAATCCCCTTCAGAAAATAGCTTAAAGGTCAAAATTCACTTATCAATACTAATATCATGATTTAATGTTGTCATAAGTCTCTTTGCCATATTTTATAAGGCTATAGGTAACCTCTTTTTTCTCAATAAATTGGTAAAATAGTTGTGAATCAAAGCAAAAATAAGATTTAATGCTTTATTATTAAAAAATCCACATGTTTAACATAATCACTAGTGTAGAGTATCATAAGGGCGATCAAGTCTATACATTTTTTCTTTTATTTTAAAGCATTGTGTTAACCGATGGTTTTAAAAATGGTTAACCACCACTTTTACTATAAATCTCACAGAGCTTAAACTCAAACCTAAAGAACAGACCTTAAGTTCCCTTTTTACACTACATGTATATTAAAAAGCAACGGATTTGGGTGTCATATCTTTTAAACTGTCCCGGTCCAGACGAATCCCCAGCTTGAAGTCATGGTCCTAATGATATTAGCCATGTATATATATAAAAGAGTAGCCTTGCTGACTGACTGATTCATAATCGGACAACCCAAACGGCTGAATCTAGAATCATGAAATTTTGACAGCAGATGTGTTTTTTTTGTAGATCTACTAAAAAGAGATTTTTGAAAATTTGTACATTTACGGGTAAAAAGGGGAAAACGGGTAAAAATAGGTTTTCTTAATTATCCTACACAATATTAGTAATACAAGAACAATTTTAAATGCACCTGTATCTACTTTTAAAATTGGCAGATGGGTATCTGGAACTTTTTTAAAATTTGTACAAATTTTAAAAAAGTTCCAGACACCCATCTGCCAATTTTAAAAGTAGATGCAGATGCATTTAAAATTGTTCTTGTATTACAATGGTGAATTTGGTACCTTTTTTGGCCCTTTACAACTTTTAAACTAACACAATTTAATTCTTGTAAATATTTGGTAATATCTCTCAAAATTATGAGACAACTGTTTCGTACTTTTTTAAAATTGAGTACATTTTGGGTGTAAATTACGGACTATTAAATTACAGACTAACTTTTTCCATTTCACTGGGAAAAAAATGTACCAAAAAGGGGAAAAAAACGGGAAATTTAATTTTATTCAAACCCATACAGCCAATTTTTTAATTTTTTATCTAAACTCATTGAGCCAAAAAATTTGAAAAACTAGTTTATTTACCCACACAAAATAAACTTTTGGTATTTTATTTTAGAATTCGAGTACTTACTATGACCTATATAGGACCAAATTCAAGTAAATTGTTTGGTACTTTTGAAAGCACTATTTTTCTGGAACAAATAATTGCATATTTGAATCGTTTGAGTTTTATCTGTGATATATAGATTTAAATACGGAATATTTTGTAGACTTAATTCTCGCAAAAGTATATGTCTAAGAGAAAAGGGTAAAATTATATTCTTTATTAGTTCTTTCCACTTTGGTAAAATTTATTTCACATTTGGTACCGTTTCGCTCTTCAAATGATACTCTCTGTATGTTATTTAATATGAATTCAAAACATATGATTATCATATTGTCCTCATTGAATATGGTTCTTTAAGAGAGAACTTTTTAGTACATTTTATCTCATAAATGGAACTTTTTAATTTTCTAAAATATTCAACCTAGGAATATTAATTTTAACATACATGGCCTTGACTGAATAATATTCTGTAAGTGATTTAATATAGACATCGATGTATAAACTCCTGATTACATCAACAATTATTATCATTCTATTACTATTTAAGGATCTATAGTCTAAAGTAGCGGATTTGTAAGTCATATCGTATACACCTTGTAGGTCCTACAGAATTCCTAGTTTGATGACAGGGTCATCATGATATAAACCATATCTACTAGAGTATTCAAACAATTAATCGTCGATCGGTTAATCGATTAATTTTTGACGATTAATCGTTCGAATAAATGAAAATTGTCAAATTTCAAATAACGAATAAACCGAATAATTTCTATCAATTAACCGATTAAGAAAAACTCACTATTTAGCAGTAAAATAACTATATATTTTCTACATAATTGAATATTTTTATTATAAATTTTCTTCTTTTCTTAATTTCTTAATAATTTTTCTATAATAAAGAAAATTTATTTGATGATTTTTGAAAAGAAATCATGGAAATAATTATATAGCATTTATTTCTACAACCTGTTTTTTATACCCTTCACCTTTATATATAAGTTTGTCATTCCGTTTGTAATTTCTATAATATAATTTTCCGACCCTATAAAGTATATATATTCTGGATCCTTATAGGTAGCGGAGATGATTAAGCCATGTCCGTCTGTCTGTCTGTCCGTCTGTCTGTCTGTATGTTTGTTGAAATCAGTTTTTAGAAGACCCCATATCTGCGAGATCCGAATCTTCCATAATTCTATCAGACATACGACCGGCAAGAACGCTATTTAAAATCAGCAAAATCGGTCCATAAATAACGGAGATATGAGCAAAAAACCGAGACAACCTCTGAAAATTTCATATAAAATTTAGATTTTTTATTCATGCTCAGACAGAAACTGCAAAAAACAAAAACAAAATACATAACAATACGGTAAATATTGTTATTGTAATTTGTTTATAAAAGCAAAGCAGAGCAAGAGTAGCAGAGCGAGAGCAGCACTAATGTTTTGTTATTGGCTAGAAATATGAAATTAAGTATGTAGAGCCTGGATTAAGTGAGAACCTATAAAAGGGGACTTTCTAGTACTTTTTCGTTCTTCAAAAGGTATTTTTTGAAATTTCTATAATATTGAACCTAGAAACATGAAATTAAGTATGCATGGCCCGGATTAAGTGAGGACCCATAAAAGGGGACTTTTTCGTTGTTCAAAAGGTACTTTTTGCAATTTCTACCTAGAAACATGTAATTAAGTATGTATGGCCCGGATTAAGTGAGGACCCATAAAAGGGGACTTTTTGGTACTTTTTCGTTCTTCAAAAGGTACTTTTTGCAATTTCAACAATATTGAACCTAGAAACATGTAATTAAGTATGTATGGCCCGG
Source organism: Lucilia cuprina (assembly GCF_022045245.1). Taxonomy (NCBI): domain Eukaryota; kingdom Metazoa; phylum Arthropoda; class Insecta; order Diptera; family Calliphoridae; genus Lucilia; species Lucilia cuprina. The sequence continues at coordinate 35,621,943 of NC_060952.1, forward strand.
ATTAAGTAAGGACCCATACAAGGGGACTTTTTGGTACTTTTTCGTTTTTCAAAAGGTACTTTTTGCAATTTCTACGATATTAAACCTAGAAACATGTAATTATGTATGTATGGCCCGGATTAAGTAAGGACCCATAAAAGGGGACTTTTTGGTACTTTTTCGTTTTTCAAAAGGTACTATTTGCAATTTCTACGATATTAAACCTAGAAACATGTTATTAAGTATGTATGGCCAGGATTAAGTGAGGACCCATGAAGGGGTACTTTTTGGTACTTTCTCATTCTTCAAAAGGTACTTTTTGAAATTTCTATAATATTGAACCTAGAAACATGTTATTAAGTTCGTATATCCCGGATTAAGTGAGAACCAGTAAAAGGGGACTTCTTGGTACTTTTTCGTTCTTCAAAAGGTACTTTTTACAATTTCTACAATATTGAACCTAGGAACATGTAATTAAGTTTGTATGGCCCGGATTAACTGAGGACCCATAGATGGCGACTTTTTGGTACTTTTTCGTTCTTCAAAAGGTACAAAAGGCTTTAAACACATCATGGTGAAGGGTATATAAGATTCGGCACAGCCGAATATGGAACTCTTACTTGTTTTTTTTTTTTTGAAACATTGTTGTGTTCTTAAGTATTTCCAATAAGTTCTTCAGCAACAGTTATAGTTAAACTAGTGTTTAAGGGAACGTATGAATTCTAGAACTCGTTGAAAATCGTAAAGACAGTAATTTCTTTATATAGCAAAGCATTTCACATAAACGGGAATGGTTTATAATATTTGAGAAGAACTAAACATAGAATTATAGTGAAAGAAGAGAGAAAATAATAATTTTGTTTATAAACCGTTCAAAAGTTATTTTCAAACATGAAAAAATCTATGGTTACAGGAAACTGTGGACCATTAGTATTAACACTGTATACTCAGTTTTTTCATAATCGGCTCTTTAAAGGACTTTAAAGTTTAAATGACTTTCGATTTCAAAAGATGAATTCCAAATTTATATTAAATAGTTGGCATTAATATTAATTTCAAATGAAGGTGAGTTCCTCTGCTTCGAAATAATATAATTTATTTCAAATCATCAAGATCATCAAGAAAGAATTAGAAATCTTAAGGAAAATTTGTCACAAAAAAGTAGTTAAATGTTTTTGTGTGGAAAATGAAATGTTTTTAAATTAAATTTATTTTTCGTTTTTTTTTTTTTAAGTAAGACAGGTAAATAATATATGTATATAGAATGTACAGATTACCAGCGTCCATTTGACACCAATATTAGCATCATAAAATGCATATAAATATTTTAAATATTTGTTTGTAGTCCTTTAAACTTTGAAATCCTTTTATAAGGACATAAAAATCGGAGTACGCAGAATTGCTATAAGTGTAATCTATTTTCACATGCTTATCAACTTTTCCATATTTGAAAGCTTTTTTTCAAAATTGTTACAGTGTGTAATATAAAGAAAATTATTGTAAAAAGTAATAGTAACATCTAGTTTCCTTTAGTTCGAATAACCGAATAATTTTTAATTATCCGATTATTAACCGGCTAACGTAAAACCTCAAATAATTATTTGTCGAATAAACCGAATAAGACAAAAACCCGAATAATTGAATACTCTAATATCTACTTTAAAATGGTTAATCAATCCTACTTCATATTGTCCAAAGACGCAACCCTATGTAATAGAAAAATGTTTATGCCTGGATATTGATGCATAATCTCTTAATTACCACAACATCGTAAAATAATTGTGAAATTATTTTTATCTTTTCATTACTTTTAAAGATATACATATAACTTACACAATGACGAAATCAATATAACTACTATCGTAAAAAAAGCACGTAAAATTCTAGAGTATTAATGTATGTACTAGTATTCTCATATTTGTAAATAAATAAAATGAAGATTCTTATAGGATGCTTCATTCAAGTAAATATAAATCACTTCTTGAATTCGTATGTTAAAAGGCATTTTATAATTTTTTTTTATAAACATACATATGTGAGCAAATCAATAAAAAATTACAGTTGCGATTTTAAATATAGTACTAGACAATAGTTATTTGTATTATATTCAATTACATAAAGCGTTTGAAATATACATATATTTAAGTTTAATAAAATAAATATTTAAATTAAAGAAAATACAAAATATATTAGTTAAACTGTATTCACTAGTTTATCAACCTCAAAGAGTCTCCCCACAAATGTATCACATTTATCATAGGATTATGCCACTAAGTGAAATATAAGTTTAAATGATAATTTAGTAGTTTGTCTGATGACATTTATAAAGATACATACATATTTATTATACTAACACATATGAAAAGAAAACTCATCATTTTTCTGTTTAAAGTATGCTACTATTTTTATGCTCAAGTTTTAAAGCATATATGTATGTATGTGTGTGTATGTGTATGTCTGAGCCATGATAAAGCAGTTTTAAATCTAATAAAGAAACTCTTTTTGCTTCAACGTCGTCGTCGTACATACACATTCATTTATTTTGTACATACAATCAGACCAACACATCCGCTGAAATGAAGAAAAATAAAAGTATGACATAAAAAAATTATACTAAAAGAAACGCAAGAAAAACTCGTAACTTTATTATTGATCCTTATGAATTATGTTGGTTTAAGAAGTATATTTTTGTACATATATTAAGGTGGTACTTCAAAGAGTTCTTTAAACTTCCACTCTAGTTATGAGTTCTTACGAAGCTAATATTTTATATACAATTTATAAAGTTTAGATTACAGCTTGTACTAAAAAAGATATCTTAATATTTTTTGCTAGATATTCTTCAGGCTATATCTTTTTGTATTGATACAATACCCTAATATAAATATGTACATATATTGCCGTACAGGTGTATGAGTTAATACGTATATTAAAATCCATAAAGAAAAGCAACTGTAATTAAGAAAATAGTGAGTGTTAAAGGGGTTCTTATCCAACCATCAATAAAACTTATTTCATTTAATAAAAGTAGATCATTTACACATAGATCAATAGACAAAGGCCCGTATTCAGAAAGAATAATGTGTAAAAATATTTAAAATTTTGTATGAAAAATACTAACAAAAACTGAGTAGTTTTCATATAAAATTTTAAAAATTGTTTTGCACCTGTACAACCCGGATCCAAAGTCGTGTCTTTTGTGCAACATATATGAATAATAATTTTATAAAGTCTGTCAACAGCTAATATTTAATCTGAAAGGAAATAAAATCGTCAAATATGTCAAATAATAAAAGTCGTATGTCTAGGAAGTTATAACACTCAAGTCTTAAGATTTTGCTGTGTAAACTTTGACATAAACATTTTAGGAAACAATATGCATGCTATTAATCAAATACTAAAATTTTTGTATCTATGAAACTAGAAAGCTAGAGTGACCAAATATTGTAATACAAACTTAAGGGGTCAAATAGGAGGTCTAGTATGAGTGGGCGTGATATGTATCATGTAGTTTTACTACAAGGATTACAAGCTTTATTCAGGGATTCAGTTATATGATGGCTAGATGAAATAATAGAATGATCTTAAGCATTTTCAATAGGCTTCGTTACTTGGACAATAGAAGATCATGTATCAAATTTCATTGAATTATTTTCAAATATGCGACGCGTAGTTTGATTACAAGGTTTACATGACGGACGGACGGACGGACATAGCTAAATCGACTCAGAAAATGATTCTGAGTCGATTTTTATACTTTAGCTATAGGAACAATATTATTGTGTGCTACAAACATCAGCACAAATCCCAGCAAATTTGAATTTCTTTTTAGATTTTCTATCTAAATGAGTTGAATTAAATTTAAATATGGTATATAGAGATTCCCAGATTTCATTTAATACTAATAATAGCATCATACATCACATACAAATATTTAAAATATTCGTTTGAAATTGTAAGTCCTTTAAACTTTAAAGTCCTTTTATATACAGACATAAAAATCGGAATAAAAGGACTGTAGTTTCTAATGCATATCAACTTTTTTATGTGTGAAACCTTCTTTCAAAATTGTTATAGGATATCGAAAACCAATTGTTTCTCCATACCGCATGTGCTGTCGGCTAGTGCTTTAAGGACTTCTTCTTCTTTGAGATTTGAAAAAATAAATAATGTATTAAATATGACCCCTTAGGTTTTTGAGTGATTATCGTTCAGAATCTGTGCTCCATCGGACACAATGTCAAGATAATCAATTTCCCGGAAAAGTATACCATAGCTTATAATATTATCTCAAAATTACTTTATGAACCTTAAACGATAACTGAAGGTAAAGTTAACGGGTCTTAATATTACATATTTATAATAAAATTGTGTGGAAAGATTTGCACTAAAATGTATTATATATACTATCACAAACATATGTATATGTGTGTGTGTGTACACACATAAATACATACGTACTTTAGACACTTACAGACCAGCATAATACCTATTGCTTATCAACGGAAATTGCATATATAGATTTAGGCACACGTACATATAGTAATGTGCAAACACTTACAATCTTACACACACACACACCTACATATACATAATTTCCTTTCCATACATTATGCCTTACTAGTCTGCAAACAATTTATATGGTGTAAATTGAATTTAGTGGCAGGAGAGTTTTTGAGAAAAAGTTTGTTCATCTTTGTCTGCTTATACATTATTCGATTTATTTTTGTTATTGTCAATAAACCTTATTTCCGTTAAGTTTTGTTGCGGATATACATAATACTTATATACATACATATACATTTAAACAAGTGTAACCTTACGTATGTATATGTGCATATGTATGTGTTTAAAATAACAGGACTCCATGTTAAAGAATAAGGGAGTGTGTGAGTGAGTGAATGAATGAATAAATGAATGCTTGCGTGGTAAGTGTTTGATACTTTATAGCATCAACAGGTTTCTATTTTCTTCCATTTTTTTACAATAAATAAAATTCTCCTCAATATTACATTATATTGAAAAAAGGAAGGCGAGAGAAGTATAGGTTTTTCATACTAACACGGATGTCTATTGTATTTGAAGTGTATGAAAGTAAACTTTAGTTATTTATCTTAACAATTTATTTATTTTTTTTTTGTTCTTTTCACTTCTCTTTTTCAATTGAATTTTTAACTAAGTTTCTGTCTATCTCATTCCATACTTTTAAATTCAAACAATATCAGTATTGATGTTACACTGTTGTTAAAAATTGTGAGTGATTCCGCCTTTACTCTTCTTATCTGACCTCACAGACTAGGATTGTCATTTTAATTTATATTTAATTTTTCTAAATAATAAAGTTTCACAATGATAACTGTAATATTAATTTTAAACATAAATTCAATTATTACTTTTTTTGCTTATTTTTCGAAGGCGAGAAGTTATTATTAGATAGAATAATATGCGTAAATTACGTCCTTCAATCAGAATAATAAGCAGTATTGATCAGATGAAAAACCTGCCAAAATTTTTAACTTAATTATGTACTTTACAAAGTTGTTATGTTCTTCTAAGCTTTATTCAAAAAAGTCTAAACTAAAGACTGGACTACATTATATACTAGAACATAGATTAGAATATTTAATAGACTATGGATTAAACTAGACTAAAGACCAAAATATAGATAAGACTATAGACTAGACAATAGACTATGCTATAGACTAGACTATAGACTAGACTATAGACTAGATTATAGACTAGACAGTAGACTAGACAATAGACTAGACAATAGACTAGACTATAGACTAGACTATAGAGTAGACTATAGAATAGACTATAGACTAGACTATAGACTAGACTATATACTAGACTATAGACTAGACTATAGACTAGACTATAGACTATAGACTAGACTATAGACTAGACTATAGACTAGACTATAGACTAGACTATAGACTAGACTATAGACTAGACTATAGACTAGACTATAGACTAGACTATAGACTAGACTATAGACTAGACTATAGACTGGGCTATAGACTAGACTATAGACTAGACTATAGACTAGACTATAGACTAGGCTATAGACTAGACTATAGACTAGACTATAGACTACACTATGGACTAGACTATAGACTATAAATGAGACTTCTTATTTTATATTGATCTAGCCTAATTTGCAAATATTTCGCAATACAGCTAAAAAACAAATAAATGCTTTATTTTTTTAAAAACTAATCAACATTTTTATAATACTGACTGGTGTAGTGTAACTTATGGTCGGTAATGTTCGACTATACATTCAGACTTGTATGTATTTTAAAGAAGTTTTAGGAACGTTTGTTTTTTTATGGTTATAGACGATAAAAAACATGTTGAAGAGATATGTTTACATAGTTATGAGAAAAGCATTTTACACGTGACGACTATGTGACTTAGAATTCGAAATTATGCATGTATATGGTTAAATTGGTAAAAAAATTGTTACCCCCTAAAAAAAGTTTTAGAAATATTTCAAACTTTGTTAAATATTAACTAAAAATGAAGTTTAACACGTACCAAAATGAAAACCCAGACAAAAACAGCGAAAATATTTGATTGGAAACCTCAAATCAATTTGTTGACAAACATATTCTACTCTCTAGCATTTCAAAAAAGAAACACCAACCAAAAATTGATAACCTTCACAATATTTGGTTCCCTTATTTGGGGGAAAAACACACATACGTAGAAAAATGCAAAAAAAAAGTAAAAATTGTAAATATGAGAACTTACCCAACAAATCATTAACTCCAGCAAATGTCATCACCAGCGAAGCCACAAATAAATCCGCAATTGCTAATGATGCTAGAAATAAATTCCCAATACGACGCAAACTGCGTTCTGTATAGATAGCAAGGCAGACGAGTATATTTCCGGCAATTGACAAGAATATTAGTACAGATAGGAAAATGCCTGCGAAATAAATGAGAAAAAAATAACAGACGCAAAAAAGGGAGACAAAAATTACAAGAAGAAAGAGAACAAAATATTATGATTAAAAAATTCCAAAATAAACTAGATAGGGAATATTCATGATTTCCAATGGCAACAGACAGATAGTTAAAAAACAAGCAAGCAGACAGACATGTTAAGATAAGTGAATATAAAGGTAGTCACTGTGTGTGTTGAATGTGTGATTGATTGAATCGAGTAGGTGGGTGACTGTCTGAATTTATGGCATGATTGATGTTAAATGCAAAAACATTTTCAGAGACATATACACATATACTATATATAAATATAAGTATAGAGTGTTCCATTTGAATGCAAACACTTTGCAAAGAAAGGTTAATAAAAAAGAGGACTTCCTTTTTTTGCAATTTATTCTGCGAACACAACATGCAACATGATGCATAGAGAGCATGCTTGTTTTTGGATTTTGTTTGAATACCTTAAGGAATTTGAAATGTTTGTATGAATGCATGTATATGAGTGAGTGTGTTTTTATGTTATTTGTTGTATCAAGTTTGTGTCTATGTTATTCTGCATGCGTGTGAGAGAGTTTTTATTTTAGGAAGAGATAGAGACATTCAACGACATTTACTTTACCAACAACAACTAATGATAAAAGTGACTCCACTTCGGGATCCTCACCCACTATCGTATCGGTTTCTGAGGGATTTATCCATGACGTTTCATTAAAATATGTCGTTATCTAAAAAGAGAAAATAAGAGAAAAATTATGAATAATAAGTATTATTTGTTTATTTATACGTTACGTACAAGTATTTTTAATATAGCTAAAAAATAAATATCAATCATACTACACAGCTAAGATAGTGTCATCAAAAATACAGAAATATTATTACTTGCTACCTTACAAATAGACTAGACTATAGACTAGACTATAGATTAGACTATAGACAAGACTATAGACTAGACTAGACTATAGACTAGACTATACACTAGCCTATAGACTAGACTATAGACTAGACTATAGACTAGACTATAGACTAGACTATAGACTAGACTATAGACTAGACTATAGACTAGACTGTAGACTAGACTATGGACTAGACTATAGACTAGACTATAGACTAGACTATAGACTAGACCATAGACTAGACTATAGACTAGACTATAGACTAGACTATAGACTAGACCATAGACTAGACTATAGACGAGACTATAAACTAGACTATATACTAGACTATAGACTAGACTTTAGACTAGACTATAGACTAGACTATTGACTAGACTAGACTATAGACTAGACTTAGGCTAGACTATAGACTAGACTATAGCCTAGACTATTGACTAGACTATAGACTAGACTTTAGACTAGACTATAGACTAGACTATAGCCTAGACTATTGACTAGACTAGACTATAGACTAGACTTTAGACTAGACTATAGACTAGACTATAGCCTAGACTTAGTTTCATTACTGAAGTTCTTCCAAGTATTGAAAATGTTAAGTAGTTGAGATTGTGGCTTACAGAGTAAGTGTAATAATTTACTTACTAAGGCAGAACCTTTATTTTCCTAATAGATATTACAATATCTTGTACTACAGACGTATACTTAATAATATGTTAGAATTTTTGCCAATAAACATACGACCCCAAGAAAAAACAACAATAATAGTAACTTTCTCCGTTTTTTTTATATTTAATATTCTTTTTACTTAAATAATTTTTATTTTTCTAATTTTAGTTTAACAATTATTATTTTTCCACAAACCACTCCTAGAAAATCAACAGCTTTTTAAAGTGCTCTGCCATATTTCATGCCGTAAGTTTATTTGTTAAAAGAAAGCTAACAACTAAAAACTTTTTCTCATTTATTAAACAAGAAAAATTCCATAGGAACGAATGAAATTAAAAGTAATATGGATTTAAATAAATTAAGAAACAACGAATTGAAAATCAGTTATAAATACATAGTATTAAAAAAGTTTATGCAGCTTAATAAATTTTAAATATATAAATATAAAAATTGTAAATTAAGAATTTTTAAGTAATTGTTGTTACAAGATCTTTAACCTTGAACCGCTTTAATGCCCCTTTCATAAAGTTATGTTAAAAAAATTGTATTCAAGTATCTAGTTAAAGGAAGAATTATGAAGAATTAAAGTGAAACTTTTGCTAATGTGTTACGCTAAACTGAACTAATGAATTTCTAAGCTAAAGGGCATAGTACAAATAAATGCACGCACACACAAAAATTCCACATTCACACGCATCTCCATATTAGTAAAGTCTTGCTTACATACATATGTATGTTCATTAGGTAGGTACAACTTTCTATGGGATTGGATCATGTTGCGGCTATGTAGGAGAGCTTTAACATATGAGCTCCCACAGCAGTTTACGGTGGTCAGTGAAATATGACAAAGTTATAAAAAAAATAGTTTCTGCTTCTAATTGCTATGGACATTTCTATGTATGCATGAAACAGGGACCAAACTAATAAACAAAGTACACTCTTAGTAATCCCATTAAATAGAAACCAACACTCATATTTTTTTTAACACAATATCCCAACAAATATGTACTTTTGGGTAATAGTTGTTGTAATGTTTGCATGTTGATGAAACACTCACATGAAAAGGGCAGTGAGATAAAAACAAATACGAAAAACAACAAGTACACTTTTATAAACAAATACATAGACAAAACTGCCAAAAACAAAAGAACATTATTTTTATTTTTAAAGGAGGCAATATGAAAAATGGGATTTTTCCTCACAAAAAAGTAAAAGATAAAGAAAAATATATTTTTGTACAAAAGTTTTTCGTTGTTTATTAAACAAAAATGATGATGTATTTGGTTGTTAAGGAAGTAAGAAGTCGTTAAACAACTTTTTCATATGTGTAAGAGATTATAGAAAAAAAAAATAATTTAAAAGGAACAAAAGAAAATATTAATTTCCTTTTAAGTTGTTTTCGGGAGAAAATGTGATTGTAAGCCTAAATGCTTACATAAAGAATCTTTCAGTAAGAATTTTTCAACCTTAAATTTAAATAAAATAAAGTATGTGAGAGATCCTTTTATTGTTACTGGGTATATCACATCCAAAAATTCCACAACTCTTACTCATAAAACAAGCAGAATTTTACCAATAGCATGAGTTAGCTGGAAGTTGCAAAAATGTTCTAACAGTGTTGCATGATATCGATGGTATATCTACATCACCTTTATGTAAGGCAACTATGCCCTTGAATCCCTCTTGTAAAACGTCCAAATATTACCCATTATGATTAACATTTTGGACATTTCCTCTTCTTCATTTTGAACGCTATATCATTCTTTGGTCAACGGACAAAATCAAATATATAACTAACAACCAATACTATATATACTGATATCTATTCAATAATGTTAGGTAGATATAGAAGTTGTACACCATAAATGCACTCAGAGACTATAAAGTCCAATGTTACTTTTGTAGGAAATGGAATGATTTTAGGAAATTCTTTTAAAAATAACCCTAATAAAGGAATGGCTTGGGATATGGTAAAAAGAGGTAACGACTTGTAAATTTAGTACGAGTATAGTCACAGCTACCACATTTTAAAATGGAAAGAAGAAGGCTCAAGAAGAAAGTTGTCGTAAGTGGAAGAAAGGCTTATTATAAGCAGGTATAAATGATACATTGCGCAATCGATTTAAAATGGAAACTAATTTTTATAAAACAATTGATATATCATTTGAAAGAAGACACTTTTTTGCATATATAAAAATCGATATACATAAATGAGTTTTTTATAATCCTTATTTATACTACACAAAAAAAATGCACAATTTTTTTCTTAACATTACTTTGCTTCAATTTAATTTCGATTTTAACAAATATTTTTGTTGGGTTTATAATGAATTTAATTGATTTTCTCATTTACTATTTTTACTGATTCAATAAAAGTTTTTTTTTACTTTTATTTTTATGTCAGCATATGAAATACAACAATGAAAAAAGTTTTGGAATATACTTGAATGAATTGATATAATTCTAATTTGGTAATAATAAAGTATAACAACTTTTTGACAGGAGTACCAAACTCTAAGCATGTGTTAGTGAAAAAGTAACTCTAAATATGTGCTAGTAACAAAAATGTATTTGTATTGGGGCATTCTAAACACTCCGAGTTTTATAAAAATTACAATTTTAATTGAAACTCTGTTAGTAAAATAAAATTCAACAACAACAAAAATGAAATGTCAATAATTAAACAAAAATTTTTTCCAGTTCATGAAAATTCAACTAAATTCTAAATTAAAAGTACCTTAAAAATATTTAAAAAAAATTGCAATTTTTGTGGATAACTGCAATTTTGCGTACGATCCTTAAAAGTGGCCAAAAAAGTAAGTTAAACATTTGATTGTTTTGACAAGTTTAAATTCCTCAAAAGAGAGTCGAATTCACACGGCACTCGTAGATGTGAGAGAGTAATTTTCTATACGTGAGAGTCGGACTACTTGTTATACTTTGGTTTATAGCATGTAATGTATAAGTTTTACATTTTCCACAGTACAAAATAATATTTTGTAGAATGTGAAATAAAATTGTTGTAAGTATATAAGTACTTATTTTTACAAATTTTAATTTATAAAATTTATAAAACTTCATTTCATAAATTTTTTCAGATAAAATATTTGCTAAAATTTCAGTACAAATACTATTGCGTTATTGTATATCTTTAAAATAATTGTTTGGAAATGTTTCGAATATTTGTTAGTGTTTTTTTCATAAATAGTATATTATTTTAATAAGGAACATCCCGAATTTTTTCAATAAAAAATTTACGAATTTAAGTACTTCATTTTACGAATTCCTTGATAGTTCCTATGGCAGTAAAAAAAAAATACTTGGCTTTATGAATTTTTTATTTGATTCTTTCAACAATACGGACTTTATTTGTAATAAGTCGCCATGCAAACCCTTCTTCAGATAATGATTAGAATTACATAATTCTTTTAAATATATTAATTTTACGATAAAAATCTGTATAAATAACTTTTATATTATCTTGAATCCTTCCAAATTTAATAATGGTCGGCACGTAATAAAAACTATTTCACATCTTTTACAAAATCAATTTTTGAATAATAATCATGGTTTTCTAATCAATTAATTAATATTATTATGGTTTCTATATAAAATACTTTGAAAAAGTATCTTTTACACGCACAAAACTAAACCGATAGGCTTCTTAAGGATATGACTTCATCGCACACATTATTTTGACGTATATTGATGAAAAATTAAAAAAGTATTTTCGTAGGAATTCTAAAAATTAACATTATTTTCTTTGGAAATAACCATTTATTGTTGCTGTGAACTCAAAATAATACTCTTAATTGGGAAAAATGTAAAAAAAAATTTGGAACTCCGGTGTACCGTATAAGTGAGAGAGTTAAACAATAAAAACGGTGCAAAATTAAATTTAATAATATGCACATATATTTCTTATGTAATGCGCATACTTAAACGTCATATGGGCAATTTAAAGGCTTCATCGCAGGCTTGACCAAATTGGTATAATTGTACTTTTGTTTGTACAATTCGGTCTTCGAAAGTACAATGGTACACCATTGGTACACCAATGACACATTTTGTACAATTTTAAAATATGAAAAAATTTTAAAGAACTTTGGGTAAATTTAACAGTTTAAATTAAAACATAAAGGAAATGCGGTACTAGAAGAGATTATAATCAGACAACATTTAAAACAGAGAGCACTTTTAGTTTTACTTTTTTCCGAGCGCCTTTATATTCTTTGGAGTAGAATATGGATTATTTTATAGACTAGACAATAATCTATAGGCTAGTATTTTGTTTAGTTTATAGACTACTCTATTATCTAGTCCATAGAGGGACAGTAGATTGTCTATTGACCTATTTTTAAACATTGACTTGTCTAGTGACTAATCTATAATCTTTAAATACTTTTAACTAGATGTTTAATGTATTTAGACTTTGGTTTAGTATTGTCTTTTCAATAGACTATTACATTGACTAATATACTACAAATATTAATTAGTTTACTGAATGAAAAAAAATGGTTTGAAATGCTTTTGTTCCACATCGATATAAATTTGCAAAAATATAGATTTTGTACAATCTGACCCAAAATAATGCGATTTGTAAAATTTGAAAATTTTCTAATCCTTTCTAAATCCTTTGAGAAATTTTATATCGGTTGAGAATTAACTAAAATACTGACTTATAAGTACTTAAAGGTACAAAAAGCCATACATTTATAGTTCTTACTATATAATAAGAATTTCTTTAAATCAGAAAATTCAATTCCGATTCTATATTTTACAAATTAATACTTTTGTTCACCATGACCATTATCTTTGTTTTAGTTCTTAGGGCGGGTTTTTCTTTTAAAGATAATCTTCATTCTTTGATTAAACCTGGTTTAATATATGTTTTGTGTTTTTCAGTATTCAGTAAAGTTATCTATTATCTAAGTTTAAATAAGTGTAATTGGCCAATTAAACCTAAGTTATAAGTGAGAACACACAATCAACAAAAACTATAAAATAATATATTCACAAGAAGAAAAACTTAATATTTTAAGTAAATATCAATTTTCTGTTTTCTTTTATCGATATTATTATTGTTTTAAATGTTTATTTATATTTTTTCCAAAAATTTTACATTTTACAAAAGTGATATTTGCAAAAAAAAAACAGCTGTTCATTGCTTATGTTTTGACTGTAAAGTTGGCAATACTAACAAATTTAACTGATCCTAGATCCATAACTGAAAAACACAATCATCAGTTAAAATCGCCCTTAAGTTGTTCTGAGTTTAATCTAACAGCAAGATAAGTCTAGTTTAACTGAGTAGTAAGAAACCCGCCCTTAATATGTAATTTCTATTTTTCTATACATAAAACGTATGAGTATTAAAAAATGTATAAATTTAATATATATCACTTATACACTCCGTTGATATAGCAGCTGAGAGTTTGTGTTTTAAAGTTATGATATTCAGTGCCGAATCAATAACTTGCAATTAAATACATTTTATTTGTTCATTAAATTAATAATTCATTGGTGTAAGGTGTTTAAAAAGTCGGCGATGCATAATATCTCTATTTTAGTTCTCAATATGTAATAATATTTTTTCAGTACATAAAACGTGGGATTATGTTTAATAGCTTATAAATCTTTAAACTAGTTGAATCTAAACTATTTTATGTTTATCAAAAGATTTAGAAAGCGGCTGCTTAAATCGGTTCAGATTGACTTATATTAAATTCGTGTTTAGCACCTCTATTATCTCAATATTCCTTAGGAAATATTCTGTACACTGCTAACTTGTTTTAAAATTTATAAAAAAAATTTAAAAAAATCTTAAATACAGTTTGATTCTTAATTTACTGAATTTTTAAAAAATTACCTTAAATAAATTATACTTTACCCTATGCTTTTAATTCTGCTTAAAATTTGAGACTTTAAGTTTCCCAAAAAGAGTTGTTAATTTATTTTATCTTACCAACAAAATCTAACAAATGGAAAACATACAATAAAAAAACAAACAAATAATTTTTAATTTTCCATTAGACAATTTGGTTTTTCATTTATGGTTTTTAAATTTTTTTTCTTTTCGATTTTCAGGCCTTTGAATCTGATGGTTGGTGGCTGCTTAAAAATTTGTTGACTTGACATTTGGTAAACAAAACAGACCAAACAAGCAGGCAGTTTGCCTAAGATGTGTGTATCTGTCTGCATCTCTAAAAACATACATTTGTAAAAATATGTTTGTATGTTGAAGTGGTATACATATATCCATGTCTGTTGTGCGAAGAAACCACTAGATATGCTTGAATAAATTTAATTAGTTTTTCAAAAACCGCATCAGTAAACAAATGATTTAAAAGTATGAAAAATTTACACATTGAGATGTGTGACTTGTGTTTGGTTGGAAGCTGATGGTTTAATTGAAATTACATATAAATTTTAATATTTATTTGCAAATTGTGGAAATTTGTTTCAATTAATTTTAAATTATAATTTATGCAAAACACATGTTTTTCTTAAGTATAATTTCAATTTATTCGTAATTGTTTAAAGTATTTATTTACATTTTAACTGATAATTTTAATTGTGGAAAAAAGGTTTTAAATTTTATTAAAATACGAAAATATGCGGTAAATATGACTAATTTTGAGTATTTAATTGTTTAGGCTCCTAGAAATAGGTGTAAAATGTCAAAAGGCTTATAATCAAAGCTAATATTTATCTATTTAAATTTTCTATTGTATTTATTTAACTTAGTAAATATTTGTTTTGTTTTTGTTATTTTTAGTTAACATTCTTCATTGAAATTAGAAAAAAGTTAATGGAATTCCCAAAATAAAATCTGCTTACAGTTTCTGCAAATTATGATTAATTTAGTTTCTTTGCTAAATGTTTTGTGCATAATTTAAAGAAAATATACACACGTACATACATGTAATACCATTAGAACATTTATTATAGCATTATACAAGTCATTATATATTATTTATTTACATTGAAATAGTCATTATTCAAAAAAATATTGCTTTGATGATATATTTGTATACCTTATAATGGGTAGGGTATTATGCCAGTGTACTAATGTTTGTAATACCCAAAAATATTGTCCATACACCGCCAATCGGTTGATATTCACTTTATAAGTTAATTTAGCTATGTCCTTCCGTCTGTCTGTGTTTTTATGTAAACCTTGTGCTCTACAGGTGTCAATTTTCACTTGTTTTCTAGGATTTCAATCTTCAATCAAATTATAGAAAAATAGCAAGATCGTTATTGATCTTCAACAGTCTATAAAATATACAATTCTTTATTGTGTTAAACATGGCATGACTAATCATTGCGTGACATATGTATGTATCATTTTGATGGTTATTACCAGGGAAACCGAAAACATGCTCTAAAAAAAGTGTTTTAAGCGCTTTAAATATGCCGTAAAAAACTCAAAATATGCTCTTAAAATTTAAAATATATGCTCCAAAAATAAAATTTTTTATTATTTTTTAACATTGAAAAGCTCAAAAAAACTGAAACTGTAATGAAATAATAAATGTTTAATGTCATATTCTATATCCTACAACATTTTTTATAAATGTTTTATCTCATAGTTTGAAGAACTAGTATAATAGAATTCCGTTTTACGTTCAGATAACCAATAAATAACATGAAACCATTTGGTCCCCAAAAAACATGTTTCAAACGACAAAGTTTGACACATTTCTTTCAATTGTATTCATAGCTTTTAAAATGACATTTTAATCGGTTTTTATATATTTTTTTTAACTATAAAAATGGATTGGTCTCATGAAATCAAAAGTAATCGGTTTTATGTCCGATTTAAAATATAATACTTTATTGAATAAAAAACTATAACATAACGAAATTTTTTTTTTCAAAATTGTAAAATAGTCTAAAAAATTAAAAAAAAAAATAAAGAAATAGAATTTTATTTTTTTAAATAAAGTTTTGAAAAGAAAATTAAAAATGTATAAAAACGAAAAAAGCAAAAACATCAAAATATGCACTAAAAGAGTAAAATATGCTCTAAAAACTCGAAAATATGCCTTAAATATGCTAAAAAGTCAAATCATGCAAAATTATGCTCTTATGGGTAAAATATGCAAAAATATGCTCTAACAAATCGATGCCAAAATTCTCAAATTTGTCTAAAACGTGTAAATATCTTATCCATGAGTCCATACGACGCACCACAAAAAACATGCATTTGCATATTTTAGTTTCCCTAGTTATAACTAAAGGAACAAATTTAATACAACTCTTACATTATCGAACACGATTATACACAGACACCAAAAATGTATAATAGTAAAATATAAATAAAAATATAATATAAATATAAATAAAATATTAACTAAACTTTAAACGCTTAAGTGTTATATTTATACCGTACACCACTTTAGTGGAGAGGGTATATTGGGTTTATGCTGATGTTTGTAACGTAAAATAATATTGGTCCTATACCTACCTTAAAGTATACCAATCGGATCAGAATCATTTTGTGACCGTCCGTTCATGTAAACTTTGTAATGAAACTACAGATCGTAATTTTGAAGATAATTAAATGAAATTTTGTCCACCATCTTCTTCCCAAAGACGAAGCCTATTGAAAATTGTTAAGATCGGTTCATTATTTCACCTACCCTCCCGCACAACTGAACTCGCCTAATAGGGTTTTTTTAGTTCAAATGTATATACAGTAGAGCGCTACAAGATTATATGAAGGAACAAAAATTATCCATTTCCCCCTCTGAAATTGTTCTATGGCCTACAAAACTATGTTCTGCAAAAAATTAGGCTAATAGAACAACGTTAACAACTGACGCAACGCCTCTGAAGTTTCCAAGTGCATTTACAAGAAAAAAAGAGTCGACTTTTTTCACTTTTCGCAAAATTTTTGGCCATTTGGTTGTAAATTTTGAACTTTATTGTAAAGGAATCGCAATATGCACACAATAAGCATTTCAGAAAGATATAAGACACAAAAACTGTTTGAAAATTGGTTTATTGAAATTGACAAAAAATGTACTTATTTTTAAGATATATTCTAAAAAAACATTTTATTACTTTAAATATATTTATATTTACTCGGATATTAGTTTTAGTCCGCATTAATAACGCGAACTTGTTGTCAGCTATAGTTAAAGTAGTAAGAATTTTTCAACGGCCGTTTAAAATTTCCAATTTCAGTTTTTTTTTTTGAAAATTTGTTCAATTTATTTTAAACTTTTTAGAAGAACTCATGGGGATTTATGGACAACAGATAAGCGAATAAAACGATGGAAAAGTACATCAATATTTCTTACAGTTTAGCTGTACCTGCGATTTGAACTTTGCGGATGACGGGAAAATCGCATTTTTTGTAAAATTTTGAAAATACGCATTAATTCTTTACTGTTCCAGATAGTATAAAATATATATTTATCTTTACTAGATAATATAAAATATATATTTCAAATTTTATTCAAATCGGATATTCTAACTCCATAAAATTTGAAGTTTAAAGAGTAAATCATTTAAAGTTAATATACAATTTTCTTCTTTGGCAAAATAACTTAAACATTATTAAATATTAATAGAAAACATTGAACCTTTTAATGTTGCACACAAAATACATTTTTTGTCCACCAAAAAAAAAAAAAACATATATGAGAACTAATTATTTTTTTCAAAAAAATACACACTTCAATGGTTTATGTCTTTTTCCAATGTCTACTGTTCCAGAAAAAAGAAGAAACATAAAAGAATTCATAGACTTCTTTGTTAATTGGCAATAAAGTAAAAAAAAAAAAATAAAAATAACAAATAGTTGTTTAAAAAAAAAAAAAAAAAAAAATGCACTTATATATAATAAACTAAAAAATCAATAAGTACAATAACAATACAAAAAGAAAATTATTTTGCTAAAGCAATTTATTTTGATTTTTTTCATACTTGTCTGGCTAATATTTAAGATATTGTGTCAAAAAATAATATTCTTTTCTTTAAAAAAAATTGTTTCCATATATAAAAAAATTACATTGACATAAAACTCATAAAGACATCATACAATTAACAATTTAATTTAATACTTTGAAACCAATAATAAACTGTAAATTAAAACACTACAAATTAATTGACTCTATACTAAACTAAAGATTTAAAAGATTAAGAGATTAATTGAAAATACAAGTGCATTTGAGTGGGAATTTATAGTAAGTATTTAATAGTTTTAATGACATTAAGTTGCCTGCAGTAATAATATTGAAAAAGTTATAATAAACGAATGTCCTAGTTATGACTAAATATTTCTCAAGGAGAAATTATTAAAGTACAATAGATCCGATTACAAATATAAATGTAAGGCAAAACAAATGTTAAAATCTTTAAACAAAATATGATTTTGAATTGAAATGTTTTGCGTGTTTGTTGTGTAATACTTATCTGATTAAATACTGCATACTTTTGGGTACATTATTACGTTTTAATGCTACAAAATACAGGTGGTAAAAATAGCATGTGATCAATACAGTAAAAAAATTCAAATTTGAAATAATAAGTAATTATTATCATTTTTTGTTATTTCATTTATAGCACATGCTTGTAATATTCTGTCTACATCTGTAGTAATTGAAATAATAATGGATGGAATATACAGTAGGTGTGACATTTACCATACATTGTTGTCGAACATACTGTTTTATGCAAAAAACATCATTAACATTAATCTCAAATTATTATTTTCATATGCCCCCTATATATTAATTTTGTCATTCCGTGTATAACACATCGAAATATTGTTCATAGAGCCCATAAAGTATATAAATTTAGGCATCTCGTAAGATTCTAAGACGATCTAGTTATATCCTTCCGTCTGTCTCTTGTTGGCATGATATCGTCCACAAGCTAATAGTTAGGGAATGTCAAGAGTTTTACGTGAATACCTGGCATGATGCCCTACCCCACGGTGGTATTTTTCATCCACTGGGAAGACTTGACAACGGTCTACCATCGCCCCTAAATACTTCAATGAAGAACTCAGGTGGCAATTTTTGTACATTGGATTTGAACGGTCCATGTAAAAGCACTTTGCTGAAGTACTCGAGCTATGTAATCTGACCATTGAATTCGGCTACAGCACTTAGAGACATAACCGGTGGACAGAAGTACAAATCTATATAGATATGGAATGAAAATTCAATGGTATCATTTGTATATAGTACCTTTCATGCATCATCATACAACCCAGC
Organism: Lucilia cuprina; assembly: GCF_022045245.1. Classification (NCBI taxonomy): domain Eukaryota; kingdom Metazoa; phylum Arthropoda; class Insecta; order Diptera; family Calliphoridae; genus Lucilia; species Lucilia cuprina. The sequence goes on from NC_060952.1 coordinate 35,641,668, forward strand.
ACACATCTCATTCATACGACACATTCATAAGAGAAAAACATACGACACACTCATTATAGGTAGAGGGGTGCACCTCACATTCATCCCGTACCATATGCAATTAATACCAACTCATTTCCAACACTTAGTCCTTCAGTAACTCCTCTGTGGGGTATTTGTTGTTTCGGTAACAGCAAAGAACTAATATTGACTTTACCTTACATCAGTTTATTAACCGCCACTTACGCTTCCCGCGAATTTTGTACTAAACCACAGCCACTACGTGGATCCCGAAGGAACCTCAACCAACTAACATACGGTCAACTGGCCACCCGTAGTATCAGATTATGCGGTGCTCTGGTCTGGCCTCTTTTCAATATATGCAAAGACTAAGCTAGGCGGTAGACTATAACCAATTTTTTAGTCCCGGCTAGACTAGAGGTATTGGCCACTTCCTTATAACCCGGGATTGCAATAATACCAAGGTGGAGGCTTCACCAAGGTTACATGCCCCCGAGGGAAAGAGTGAGAAAAATAAAAATTTCCCAATATATTCTTCATTCATCAGAAATGTTTGGTATTAAAAACAGGCAAAATTGCTCAACGATTTCACATAGCGCCAGTACAAATGTACCCCCAACCCCGTAAAGTAAAAAGGCTTCTTAGGAATATAATTCTTCGTTCCGAATTTAATGAGTATTGATTTATAACTGAACCCAGCCCCTATAAAAAGTTCCCCTCAGAAAAAAATTTTGTTTATTAAAATACAAGTTTTCCTTTTATAATTGATGCATATAAAGTCCTCTTTAGAACATTGCTCATACGCTCACGGTTTAAAATTAAAAAACAAAATATTTTGTTATTAAAAATTAATATTTTTTTAGTTCAAAAGATCTCGTTCCATAATTGACTTAAGCCATATTAAAAATATTATATTGATAAGTTTAAAAAATTCTAAAAAATATGAGTATTTAATTACAATTAAAAAAACAGGTGTTTATTTTAAAAAATTTAATCACATATGTACTATAACCTTTTCATTATTCTAACTTTTTACTTAATTTATTATAATATATTATTCTTTGTTCTTTGTTTTTTCTTAAAATAAAAAATTAAAAATATTTTCCGTTTTTTATTATCGAATAGAATAAAAGTTCTTGTTATAATACATATTTTTCGTATTGTTTTAAATTATAAATGAAATTTAGTGCAAGCATACACACAATTTAACTTAAACACATTATTTATGAATATATTTTTTTATTTCATAATATTATTATTTAACTTTTGTTTACGAAAAAAAAAACTCTGCAAAAAAGCCCCTAAGGTATTAAAGTTGAAACATTTGTTGATAAGAACATTGTTGTTTTTATTTAAATATTAGAAATAAAATAAAAGGGTTAGGAATATTTTTGCTAAGTTTTTAGATACCATTTTTTACATAATTTTAAAAAGAATTTTAAAAAATATGAATGTAAATGCTGACAGCTTACACCATATATTTAAAATGATATATAATGAATAAAGACTATGTCCTATGCCCTGTTATAGATTGAAGTATAATTCAGATTTTGCCAAAGTGAATGAAAAACATTCCAAACACTTATTTCTAAATAGACACATATCATTATTTAGGAATTTCTTCATAAAGCGATAGATACATCAGTTCGTCTGTATGCTGATGGAACGAACATGTTTTAGAAGGATGAAAACTCTATAGACGCGGAGTCGAGTCTGTAATACGCTTTACTGTCGAAAATACTACTTTTTATTAACATTTCAACTCATTATTTTAACACAGTGATGACATTGGAGGCAAGTACTTCTACACTCGCTTACAAATAAGAAGTTTAAGAAGTACATGTAATTTCACTTACAAAGAAGTTGCGGAGCAAGTGGTGTTTTTTACAGTAGAAAAGCCAGTGCGAATCTGATCTAGGGGTTGTTAGTTAAATATTTTACTCACTCACTGCTTAACTATTTTATTGTGCATCAAATAATGGTTTTCAGATACAAATGTAATTATACCCTTCACCTTCGTGAGAAGGACATAGAGGACCCCAGAAATCGGCGAGATCCGAATCTACAATAATTGTGGTAGACATACTTCGAGAAGATCGCTATTTAAAATCAGCAAAATCGGTCAGTAAATAACGGAGATATGAGCAAAAATCCGAGACAACCTCTGAAAATTTCTTCAAAAAATTTCATATTTTTTATGCTTTGGTAAATAAGCAACAACAACATTGTATATTGCAAAAAGATGTACACGTGTGTGTAGATGTATTTGGTTTTATTTAGCTGTGTATTTTCTTTTGTATGTTTGTATGCTGTTGGCTTCATTGAGTTGTGTATTTTGTTTTCTTTTTGTGAATTCTGTTCGAATATTTGGATGTAGGTTAGTTCTATTGCCTTGTTTATTTCATTTTTCAGTGTTTTTTATGTATTAAAATAAAGTCATTACTACAGTACTTCAATGTAATGCAGATGATAAATAGTTATCATTGAAAAGTAAGTGACTGTAGAAGTTTAAACCTTTACTAAGTTTACGCGGGGTCTTACAAATGTTTTTAAATGCAAACGCTTCCCTATTGGTGTTGCGGCGATTTTACCACTTGTTTTCCTACAGGATAGATGTTTAACCCATGTCCGTCCGTCTGTCTATCTGTCTGACTGTCCATCTGTCCGTCTGCCTGTCTGTCGGTCTGTCCGTCTGTATATCTGTTGAAATTAGTTAAATTAGTTAATTAGCAAAATTGGTACATAAATAACGGATATAAGAGCACTATGAAAATTTTTTGTTAAATATCCCACACGTATTCCATTGAAGCCTAAAGGAAATTGCATTAAAATATTCAAAAAATATATTTTTTTTTGTAAAGAATGAAGAAATAGTTATCTGAATTTTTAAATGACCGAAATGTCCAACTAAGTCCGGCAGTTCCTGTCCGATATAAATTAAGTGAAAATCGATTTTGTTAATTGGGTCACTTGACATGAAATTCCCCATTTACTCAATGTCTGGTTATTTTTTAACCTCATGATAAATTGACGGTTTTCATATAAAAATTATTTTAACCGACAGTATATCTACCGGTTAAAGGGGCCCTTAGGTCCATTATCTCGAACTCCAAACAACCTGGATTGATTTTCTATATTGCTTTACAAGTCTTAACTTTTTCTCTGACATCTTTTGTAGATGTTGACTGCTGTTTGAAAAGTTTTCATTTTGCTAATTATATTGCAAAGTTTCGTTTTGTTTTTAAAAATTATAATTTTTTTTTTCTGTACTTTTGGTCAACTTCATCTTAATGTTTGCATTTTTTTAAGTTTATTACTTATATGTTTTTTAGTATTTGTGTAGTATTTTCTCAGTAATGGTCAATTTATCATATAAATTAATTTCGTTTTTTGTTTTTTTATTTTCTAGCAAAATTGAGTAGGAAAAAGCAAAGTTTTGTTTATCGGAATAAAAAAAACTCTTGTTTATGTCAATTTTAAAGTTGGAAATTAAAATGGATGTGGAAAAGTTTTCTGTATTTTGCTTTCAATAATTTATTTCTTCTTTTACTTTTATTCAAGAAAAGTAGCAAAATAAAATTTTGCTACTTTATATGAAAAGAAAAACTTGTGGTAATACATGAGTGTAAAGGATGTTACTTTAGGTTTATTTGTGGAACACAATAAAGTTTTAAATAAGTTATTATACAGTGATAATTCGAAATATAATGGGATTTTAAAAATATATATGAATTTATATTAGTTTCAGTGAAACATGAGAAAAATACCATTTATATTTACATCTTTATACATGTTTTTAAGAAAAAAAATATTTTTCATTTAAGATGTAAATACATACTGAGAAAATAAGTAAATTATATTCTATGCTCGTGGTCTTAGAGCGAAATAAAAAAAGACATAACATACAAATTTAACTACAAACCTTAAGAAAAGGACTGTAATAAATACCTGTCGTTTTTTATTTATTTTATACAAAAATTCAACAATTTTTCCTCTTTTATTTTTTTTTTAAATTAAATATCTGTTACAAACAGTTGATAAAGGTTCTGTTTTACCATTTATTATGACTTTTTCTCAAATGTACAAAATTAGAAAAAAAAGTGAATCATTCTAATGTCTTTTGAAATGATTTGAATTTAAATATTTATTTTTATAGTTACAAGTATGTACCTTTATTTCTTGTGTAAATTGTTTTTCTATGATTTTTAATATTGCTTTTTAGCAGCTGTTCGTAAAATGGTTGGTAATAAAAATTTTGTTAGTATTTTTCTTTTCTAGCAAAAATCATAAAAAAGAAGGTCATTTAGGCATTTAGAAAAATATAATAAAATTGAAAATTACACCCACCACTTAATATTGTTTAATATTAACTTTATTTTTTCTAGCTAAAAACAAACCATTAGAAAAATATATTTGTTCAAATATAATTGCATTTATAAATGTTTCTTTAATGGAAAAATACTTTAGAAAATTTTAATAAAAATAATAATAGCAAACAAGTATCAATGTATAGGTGGGCATGGCCGCTCATATGATACTCCTATACCAGTGAATATTGACAAAAAAAGAAGAGATTTCGTCTAAGTCAAAGCTATCTATGTAGAATTCCATCGTGTTGTTGACCTTCAAGTCGTGAAGAGCAGTTTGTTTGGGGACTAAGGCCCGATCACTATAAAACGAAATTTTGTAGTCTTTTCTTGAAATTCTAGAACATTTAACATAAATTTGTGCTCAAAAGCTATATTTAGAGGGCATTGTTGTATTGGGTCTAGGCGAAATAATGAACCGATTTCATCTATTTTCAGTAGCGTTCGTCCTTGGATTGTATGGGGTCTAGGCAAAATCACGGACCGATTTCAATAATTTTCTATAGCGTTCGTGCATCATTATTAAATTATTTTAAAAACAGTAGCATGCGCAACAGCTTTACATGGACACACATATAGATAGACAGACGGACGGACATAGCTAAATTGCAAGTGATTCTAAGCCGATAATTCTTGAAGGTTTAGGACAAATATTTGTGGGTGTTACAAATATCATCACCCTCAAAACTATAGTGTTATAGGGTATAAAAATATAAATTCCTATTTACCCAAAACATGGTACTGTTATGCAGATACTCAAAAATTTACTTTTTAAAGTTTTTGCTGGGTAAATAATAAGGGTTCCAAAGAATTTATATTCATACTTGTTTAAAAACAAGATGTTTTAACAGAAAAGCATATAAAATTTTTAATTAAAATATTAATTTCTAACTGAACGTATGATTTACATTCGCTAGTTTTCCCAAAAATATATTCATCATACGCAAAATTATTTTTGGAGTCTATAAAGTCATAAATTAGTGAATTTTTAAATGTTATGGTCAATAGATCACTCATATCTGATAAGAATCGTTGTATGGGAAATAGCTGCCCTATTGTTGTGTGTACTTATATATTGTCATTTTACTTGAGTTTAGATCATGAATGACAACCTTTAACCAACGGGTTAACTACCAAGAGAAACTAGTCTTAATTTTTGTCTGTTAATTGGCTATCAAATGAATTTAACAATATCTATTGTTATACATGTAAAGCACTATGAAGAAGAGTAAATACTAAAAGATCCAAGAAGAGCTTCCACTGAGTGTAGATAGAAGGGATTCATTTCTGGAACTTTGACAATTTTGTGGTTTTTTGATTTAAAATATTTGTTATCCCTACATCAGTTAGATACAAGTCAGTTAATTTTATGCCTAAGCTTAACTTATTATGATCTATAATTTAAGAGATGTTCAAAATATGATATTTATACATGCTCGCTTGATCTTGACCTCGCAAATTATTCACTTACTTTTTAACATTTACATTCGCTTTTAAATTCACTAAATCTTATCGAATATAATAGTACTTGATTTTTCCGTGTAACCGTTCTACAAAAAGTGAAAAAAATCGTTTGACATGAATCGTACGATCTACGTCTGTAATTATATTTTGACAGAGAAAAACATTTTTAAAGCACTTTATTTACCTTTAATATTATTTCAAAACATTTCAATTAATATAAAACAAACAAATAACTATAAACTGATAATAAGAACAAATTTCAACAAACACTGATTGCAAAAGCAGTACATGCATATATATTTCAAAATAAAAATATTTGTTAAATTTAATATAAATAATTGATTATAAATACACTATGTAGATATTGGCATAAATATATTTTGGAAAAAAATTAACTACAAATCTTCATAGAGAAAGGATTTTATCATTGGTTTTTGTATCTGAAATTTAAAACAAAATTGACTTATTCAACTTATCAACACTTTGCTTCAAATAGTATTACACCTTAGAGATTTATAAAATTTTTTGTAAGGTTTAGAAGAATGAGGAATTCCAATCATACTTTTATTCAGAAAAGTCAGTAACATACATAGTTTTTTCCAGGATATTTCCTGTTTGCCAAACTATAGGCTGAAAAATATGAATTTTTTAATAAATTATTACAAATATTACTACAAGGTTTCAAGGTTCAATGAACCGTAAGTCAAATAACATAAAATATTTACTCATAAAATTAAAATGTGGAAATGGGAAATGTGTGTGGTTTATTGGAATACATTTGAAGGGTTTTTAAAATTTTCAACACAAGGAAATTTGGAAATTTTTTACAAAATTTTTCTCAATATTCTAACTCAGTTCATTTCTAGTTCAGTTCTAGTTCAGTTCTAGTTCAGTTCTAGTTCAGTTCTAGTTCAGTTCTAGTTCAGTTCTAGTTCAGTTCTAGTTCAGTTCTAGTTCAGTTCTAGTTCAGTTCTAGTTCAGTTCTAGTTCAGTTCTAGTTCAGTTCTAGTTCAGTTCTAGTTCAGTTCTAGTTCAGTTCTAGTTCAGTTCTAGTTCAGTTCTAGTTCAGTTCTAGTTCAGTTCTAGTTCAGTTCTAGTTCAGTTCTAGTTCAGTTCTAGTTCAGTTCTAGTTCAGTTCTAGTTCAGTTCTAGTTCAGTTCTAGTTCAGTTCTAGTTCAGTTCTAGTTCAGTTCTAGTTCAGTTCTAGTTCAGTTCTAGTTCAGTTCTAGTTCAGTTCTAGTTCAGTTCTAGTTCAGTTCTAGTTCAGTTCTAGTTCAGTTCTAGTTCAGTTCTAGTTCAGTTCTAGTTCAGTTCTAGTTCAGTTCTAGTTCAGTTCTAGTTCAGTTCTAGTTCAGTTCTAGTTCAGTTCTAGTTCAGTTCTAGTTCAGTTCTAGTTCAGTTCTAGTTCAGTTCTAGTTCAGTTCTAGTTCAGTTCTAGTTCAGTTCTAGTTCAGTTCTAGTTCAGTTCTAGTTCAGTTCTAGTTCAGTTCTAGTTCAGTTCTAGTTCAGTTCTAGTTCAGTTCTAGTTCAGTTCTAGTTCAGTTCTAGTTCAGTTCTAGTTCAGTTCTAGTTCAGTTCTAGTTCAGTTCTAGTTCAGTTCTAGTTCAGTTCTAGTTCAGTTCTAGTTCAGTTCTAGTTCAGTTCTAGTTCAGTTCTAGTTCAGTTCTAGTTCAGTTCTAGTTCAGTTCTAGTTCAGTTCTAGTTCAGTTCTAGTTCAGTTCTAGTTCAGTTCTAGTTCAGTTCTAGTTCAGTTCTAGTTCAGTTCTAGTTCAGTTCTAGTTCAGTTCTAGTTCAGTTCTAGTTCAGTTCTAGTTCAGTTCTAGTTCAGTTCTAGTTCAGTTCTAGTTCAGTTCTAGTTCAGTTCTAGTTCAGTTCTAGTTCAGTTCTAGTTCAGTTCTAGTTCAGTTCTAGTTCAGTTCTAGTTCAGTTCTAGTTCAGTTCTAGTTCAGTTCTAGTTCAGTTCTAGTTCAGTTCTAGTTCAGTTCTAGTTCAGTTCTAGTTCAGTTCTAGTTCAGTTCTAGTTCAGTTCTAGTTCAGTTCTAGTTCAGTTCTAGTTCAGTTCTAGTTCAGTTCTAGTTCAGTTCTAGTTCAGTTCTAGTTCAGTTCTAGTTCAGTTCTAGTTCAGTTCTAGTTCAGTTCTAGTTCAGTTCTAGTTCAGTTCTAGTTCAGTTCTAGTTCAGTTCTAGTTCAGTTCTAGTTCAGTTCTAGTTCAGTTCTAGTTCAGTTCTAGTTCAGTTCTAGTTCAGTTCTAGTTCAGTTCTAGTTCAGTTCTAGTTCAGTTCTAGTTCAGTTCTAGTTCAGTTCTAGTTCAGTTCTAGTTCAGTTCTAGTTCAGTTCTAGTTCAGTTCTAGTTCAGTTCTAGTTCAGTTCTAGTTCAGTTCTAGTTCAGTTCTAGTTCAGTTCTAGTTCAGTTCTAGTTCAGTTCTAGTTCAGTTCTAGTTCAGTTCTAGTTCAGTTCTAGTTCAGTTCTAGTTCAGTTCTAGTTCAGTTCTAGTTCAGTTCTAGTTCAGTTCTAGTTCAGTTCTAGTTCAGTTCTAGTTCAGTTCTAGTTCAGTTCTAGTTCAGTTCTAGTTCAGTTCTAGTTCAGTTCTAGTTCAGTTCTAGTTCAGTTCTAGTTCAGTTCTAGTTCAGTTCTAGTTCAGTTCTAGTTCAGTTCTAGTTCAGTTCTAGTTCAGTTCTAGTTCAGTTCTAGTTCAGTTCTAGTTCAGTTCTAGTTCAGTTCTAGTTCAGTTCTAGTTCAGTTCTAGTTCAGTTCTAGTTCAGTTCTAGTTCAGTTCTAGTTCAGTTCTAGTTCAGTTCTAGTTCAGTTCTAGTTCAGTTCTAGTTCAGTTCTAGTTCAGTTCTAGTTCAGTTCTAGTTCAGTTCTAGTTCAGTTCTAGTTCAGTTCTAGTTCAGTTCTAGTTCAGTTCTAGTTCAGTTCTAGTTCAGTTCTAGTTCAGTTCTAGTTCAGTTCTAGTTCAGTTCTAGTTCAGTTCTAGTTCAGTTCTAGTTCAGTTCTAGTTCAGTTCTAGTTCAGTTCTAGTTCAGTTCTAGTTCAGTTCTAGTTCAGTTCTAGTTCAGTTCTAGTTCAGTTCTAGTTCAGTTCTAGTTCAGTTCTAGTTCAGTTCTAGTTCAGTTCTAGTTCAGTTCTAGTTCAGTTCTAGTTCAGTTCTAGTTCAGTTCTAGTTCAGTTCTAGTTCAGTTCTAGTTCAGTTCTAGTTCAGTTCTAGTTCAGTTCTAGTTCAGTTCTAGTTCAGTTCTAGTTCAGTTCTAGTTCAGTTCTAGTTCAGTTCTAGTTCAGTTCTAGTTCAGTTCTAGTTCAGTTCTAGTTCAGTTCTAGTTCAGTTCTAGTTCAGTTCTAGTTCAGTTCTAGTTCAGTTCTAGTTCAGTTCTAGTTCAGTTCTAGTTCAGTTCTAGTTCAGTTCTAGTTCAGTTCTAGTTCAGTTCTAGTTCAGTTCTAGTTCAGTTCTAGTTCAGTTCTAGTTCAGTTCTAGTTCAGTTCTAGTTCAGTTCTAGTTCAGTTCTAGTTCAGTTCTAGTTTAGTTCTAGTTCAGTTCTAGTTCAGTTCTAGTTCAGTTCTAGTTCAGTTCTAGTTCAGTTCTAGTTCAGTTCTAGTTCAGTTCTAGTTCAGTTCTAGTTCAGTTCTAGTTCAGTTCTAGTTCAGTTCTAGTTCAGTTCTAGTTCAGTTCTAGTTCAGTTCTAGTTCAGTTCTAGTTCAGTTCTAGTTCTATTCTAGTTCTGTTCTAGTTCTGTTCTAGTTCTGCTCTAGTTCTAGTTCTGTTCTAGTTCTGTTCTAGTTCTGTTCTAGTTCTGTTCTAGTTCTGTTCTAGTTCTGTTCTAGTTCTGTTCTAGTTCTGTTCTAGTTCTGTTCTAGTTCTGTTCTAGTTCTGTTCTAGTTCTTTCTAGTTCTGTTCTAGTTCTGTTCTAGTTCTGTTCTAGTTCTGTTCTAGTTCTGTTCTAGTTCTGTTCTAGTTCTGTTCTAGTTCTGTTCTAGTTCTGTTCTAGTTCTGTTCTAGTTCTGTTCTAGTTCTAGTTCTGTTCTAGTTCTGTTCTAGTTCTGTTCTAGTTCTGTTCTAGTTCTGTTCTAGTTCTGTTATAGTTCTGTTCTAGATCTGTTCTAGTTCTGTTCTAGTTCTGTTCTAGTTCTAGTTCTAGTTCTGTTCTAGTTCTGTTCTAGTTCTAGTTCTGTTCTAGTTCTGTTCTAGTTCTGTTCTAGTTCTGTTCTAGTTCTGTTCTAGTTCTGTTCTAGTTCTGTTCTAGTTCTGTTCTAGTTCTGTTCTAGTTCTGTTCTAGTTCTGTTCTAGTTCTGTTCCAGTTCTGTTCTAGTTCTGTTCTAGTTCTGTTCTAGTTATGTTCTAGTTCTGTTCTAGTTCTGTTCTAGTTCTGTTCTAGTTCTGTTCTAGTTCTGTTCTAGTTCTGTTTTAGTTCTGTTCTAGTTCTGTTCTAGTTCTGTTCTAGTTCTGTTCTAGTTCTGTTCTAGTTCTGTTCTAGTTCTGTTCTAGTTCTGTTCTAGTTCTGTTCTAGTTCTGTTCTAGTTCTGTTCTAGTTCTGTTCTAGTTCTGTTCTAGTTCTGTTCTAGTTCTGTTCTAGTTCTGTTCTAGTTCTGTTCTAGTTCTGTTCTAGTTCTGTTGTAGTTCTGTTCTGTTCTAGTTCTGTTCTAGTTCTGTTCTAGTTCTGTTCTAGTTCTGTTCTAGTTCTGTTCTAGTTCTGTTCTAGTTCTGTTCTAGTTCTGTTCTAGTTCTGCTCTAGTTCTGTTCTAGTTCTATTCTAGTTCTATTCTAGTTCTGTTCTAGTTCTGTTCTAGTTCTGTTCTAGTTCTGTTGTAGTTCTGTTCTAGTTCTGTTCTAGTTCAGTTCAAGTTCTGTTCTAGTTCAGTTCTAGTTCTGTAGTAGTTCAGTTCTAGTTCAGTTTTAATTTAATACTAGACACAATTTAGTAGAATTTCGACAAATTTCTCCCGGTATTAAAACCCTACATATGTAGTATGTCTATGTGTATATGAGTATTCTTTAAATTTGAGCTATTTTAGCTTTATACATTCGTTTGAAAGACAAGAAAGTAGAACATGCAATAACGAATGTTCTTTATTTTTTATTAAAAAAAATATGTATATAAACACTCCTTAAGCATGATTATCATTTTAAGGCTCCAAGGAATTGAATATTTTTTGGATGGATTCATTTAGGTGGTTGTACACCAACACACGAACAAGAACAATTTGAATATATTTGGAATCTAATTAAGCAAAGTGTTGGTGTTTTAATGTGTATATTGCAAAAGTAATTTGTTAAATTTTTCGGAAGTAAATAGACAAAAAAGGTATATTATTCCATATACTGGCAAAATATACCTTTAAATAAGATAGTACTATTTACATTATAAATTAATGTAAAATTTATGAAAAACCATAAAAAGATATATTCTTGTGAAGTTAAAATATTAGATTTTAGGAATAAATCTGTTATAAACCATTTACAGTGTAAAAAGTAAGCACCAATTATTAAGAAAACATTTAATATACCTTATGCAAAAAACAAGCACTTAAATGTTCAATTATAATTAAACAAAAGGTTAAAAATTGCAAACAAATATTAAAATGACACTGACATAAACACAGCATACACACAGAGATAGTCACACTAACTTACGTACTTTAAGCAAAACATTTCCTCAACAAACCCACTTAAAATATTTTAATGAAACATTAAGAACAACCAGAAAAGTGCAAATAACAATGAAAATAAAGGAGAAGTAAAATCCGGAAGATGAAATAAGAATCTTCAAACTGTGTTTTACAAAAAAAGGAGGAAAACATTAACATAAATAGAATATAAGGAAACAAGAAAATTACGTGCTTTTTATGTTTAATTGCAACAATCTTATAAGATGCCAAGCTCACATTTGCAGAAAATATTTGCAGCTGCAGGCATTTCAATGAATGCATAAAGGAAAAACTGAACAACTACAGGAGACGATGATGACAATCCAACAAACATACAGATTTTATAGAGCCATACAGTAAAAGACAAAGAAATAGTTAGTGCATCAGATACATCTTGTATAACAAGGTAGTATCTAGATAAAGATTACCACTTGTAATAATAGTGACGATGATGCTGATTACACTTTCAAAGAACGTAAATTGAAAATGAATGCAAACTTTTTAATCAGGTTGTATCTACTTAAAAGCACCTGATAATACTGACAACAACAATTGCCATTTGCATTACTAATGAGTTGAAATGCAGCGACCATAAAGTTCAAATTTTTTGTTATCATTTATACAATTAAAACTCATTGGAATTACTCATCAGGTATATCGATGCCTTTATTTCGTATATAAGGATGAAAACTTGTAAAAGAAGAAGAGAAACGCAATTAAAATTTGTTTAGAATTTTTCAACACGTTTTAAAAAAGAACAAATACTAACTGTACTAAGAAGTACGTTATAAAATATTGATTAAATGCAAACATTTGCAATACAATTAAAAAACCAACTACATTTGTTTTACTCCAGTATAATTCTTATTCCATTTGTTTAGTTCTGCTCTAGTTCTGTTCTAGTTCTGTTCTAGTTCTGTTCTAGTTCTGTTCTAGTTCTGTTCTAGTTCTGTTCTAGTTCTGTTCTAGTTCTGTTCTAGTTCTGTTCTAGTTCTGTTTTAGTTCTGTTCTAGTTCTGTTCTAGTTCTGTTCTAGTTCTGTTCTAGTTCTGTTCTAGTTCTGTTCTAGTTCTGTTCTAGTTCTGTTCTGTTCTAGTTCTGTTCTAGTTCTGTTCTGTTCTGTTCTAGTTCTGTTCTAGTTCTGTTCTAGTTCTGTTCTAGTTCTGTTCTAGTTCTGTTCTAGTTCTGTTCTAGTTCTGTTCTAGTTCTGTTCTAGTTCTGTTCTAGTTCTGTTCTAGTTCTGTTCTAGTTCTGTTCTAGTTCTGTTCTAGTTCTAGTTCTGTTCTAGTTCTGTTCTAGTTCTGTTCTAGTTCTGTTCTAGTTCTGTTCTAGTTCTGTTCTAGTTCTGTTCTAGTTCTGTTTTAGTTCTGTTCTAGTTCTGTTCTATTTCTGTTCTAGTTCTGTTCTAGTTCTGTTCTAGTTCTGTTCTAGTTCTGTTCTAGTTCTGTTCTAGTTCTGTTCTAGTTCTGTTCTAGTTCTGTTCTAGTTCTATTCTAGTTCTGTTCTAGTTCTGTTCTAGTTCTGTTCTAGTTCTGTTCTAGTTCTGTTCTAGTTCTGTTCTAGTTCTGTTCTAGTTCTGTTCTAGTTCTAGTTCTGTTCTAGTTCTGTTCTAGTTCTGTTCTAGTTCTGTTCTAGTTCTGTTCTAGTTCTGTTCTAGTTCTGTTCTAGTTCTGTTCTAGTTCTGTTCTAGTTCTGTTCTAGTTCTGTTCTAGTTCTGTTCTAGTTTGTTCTAGTTCTGTTCTAGTTCTGTTCTAGTTCTGTTCTAGTTCTGTTCTAGTTCTGTTCTAGTTCTGTTCTAGTTCTGTTCTAGTTCTGTTCTAGTTCTGTTCTAGTTCTGTTCTAGTTCTGTTCTAGTTCTGTTCTAGTTCTGTTCTAGTTCTGTTCTAGTTCTGTTCTAGTTCTGTTCTAGTTCTGTTCTAGTTCTGTTCTAGTTCTGTTCTAGTTCTGTTCTAGTTCTGTTCTAGTTCTGTTCTAGTTCTGTTCTAGTTCTGTTCTAGTTCTGTTCTAGTTCTGTTCTAGTTCTGTTCTAGTTCTGTTCTAGTTCTGTTCTAGTTCTGTTCTAGTTCTGTTCTAGTTCTGTTCTAGTTCTGTTCTAGTTCTGTTCTAGTTCTGTTTTAGTTCTGTTCTAGTTCTGTTCTAGTTCTGTTCTAGTTCTGTTCTAGTTCTGTTCTAGTTCTGTTCTAGTTCTGTTCTAGTTCTGTTCTAGTTCTGTTCTAGTTCTGTTCTAGTTCTGTTCTGTTCTAGTTCTGTTCTAGTTCTGTTCTAGTTATGTTCTAGTTCTGTTCTAGTTCTGTTTCTAGTTCTGTTTAGTCTGCTGTTCTTAGTTCTGTTCTAGTTCTGTTCTAGTTCTGTTCTAGTTCTGTTCTAGTTCTGTTCTAGTTCTGTTCTAGTTCTGTTCTAGTTCTGTTCTAGTTCTGTTCTAGTTCTGTTCTAGTTCTGTTCTAGTTCTGTTCTAGTTCTGTTCTAGTTCTGTTCTAGTTCTGTTCTAGTTCTGTTCTAGTTCTGTTCTAGTTCTGTTCTAGTTCTGTTCTAGTTCTGTTCTAGTTCTGTTCTAGTTCTGTTCTAGTTTTGTTCTAGTTCTGTTCTAGTTCTGTTCTAGTTCTGTTCTAGTTCTGTTCTAGTTCTGTTCTAGTTCTGTTCTAGTTCTGTTCTAGTTCTGTTCTAGTTCTGTTCTAGTTCTGTTCTAGTTCAGTTCTAGTTCTGTTCTAGTTCTGTTCTAGTTCTGTTCTAGTTCTGTTCTAGTTCTGTTCTAGTTCTGTTCTAGTTCTGTTCTAGTTCTGTTTTAGTTCTGTTCAAGTACTTTTCTTGTTTCGTTCTAGTTCTGTTACAGTTTTAAGTGTTCTGTTCCATTTCACTTATAGCAAGATTTAGTTTAGTTTCAATTTGGACCTTTTTTATTTATTTATTTTTTGTTATCAACAAGTTACTTAGTAAAACTCTTACTCACATTCATACATTCGTTAAAATTCACTTCAGATCTCCGCAAAACCTTAACAACTTTCACATTCGTTGTCAGAAAAAAATTTGATTTCATTAAAGCAACCACATAGTCCTGCAACTACTTATGTATGACTTTAAGGACAAATGTATGAAAATTGTTTTGCTAAAAAAAATGCAATCTCAAAACAAACTCATTTAAAGTAGAGCCGTGTGTGCTAGTGACATTTGAAAAGTAACCAAGTTTATTTTGTATACAAAAAAGTAAATTTATAAGAAACCATTGTAAAATTGAAAAGTCCATTGAAGCGATAGAAATATATTGTGGAGATGATTTTTTATGTAGTTTTGCTGATCCTTTGATGATAAAATTGGTGTATTGTTATAAATAAAAAAATATTATGTACAAGGTTAAATACAAAAAATTTAAAGCCAAATTTAGGATATTTAGATTAAAGTATTAAATTTTTTAACTACAAGCCAAAATAATTGTTAAAAATATCTAAATATTTAGACCAAGTTATACTCTTGCAAAATTTTTTAACTACAAGCCAAAATAATTGCAAAAAAATCTAAATATTTAAACCAAGTTATACTTTTTCATAGAAATCTGATATCAAAATTTCTTTATCACATCTTGAATCTGAGATAACGTCTCCTGAATTTTAAGCCATTTTTGATTCTTTTGGTAATGATATAATAGTAGTCAATACAACATTATTTATATCTTCTAGTAAAGATTGTATAGAGATATCTACATCTAAAACTATTATAAAGTTTCCAAAAAGGCTTAAAATAGCGTTGCTTCTGGATATCGTGTCTTTGCACCTAGACACGATATGTGGCACTTTAATAATTAATCTACAGCAAAATTACTACTTATTTATAATAATATAGCAGTTTATTTTTTCATTTTTTCAAAAAAATGCATATTATAGTTTGTCTCTTATTTCATTATTTTCTATTGCTATTTTATACTGTTTATTTTGTAAATATAAAAATTGACCTTCTAACATTTAATATACACTTTGTACACATACTTTTATAGCTATGTTACTTTTTTGTATATTCACTACTTAAAAGATGTCGATTAAATGAATTTGTTATTTCGTTTGTCACTCATTAAGATCTAAATAGTAAAACATTGACTCCTAAAAACATTAACGTTTTGAAGACATTTTAGCTATTGTCATAGATATTTGGCTGTCTTAAATGCACACTAATGGGATATGTTTTCTTGTCGAGTTTATAAAATTCGGCCTAACAGAATGTAGCACTCTTCTTTAATCTAAATTGTTTAGTTTTTTTTTCATAAAGTAAAACTAAATTCAGCTGTTGGCGGTGCATCCAAAATGGCAAGAGAAAAAATCAATAAAATGCGGATGCGAACAAGAGTGATGCAAATTTATATTGTGAAAAGAAGGAAAAGGCAGTATTAGTTTGCATCTGTATATATAGACATACATATATGTATTTGCAAGAAGTATTTGTATGTATATGTGTAAATAAAAACAGATTTTTTTAAGTATAAGTTAACACTAGTATTTATGTGTGTGTGTGTTTTTATATCTGACTGATGTGAATATGTAAATTGTTCATTTTTTACACACACACACATAGATAATCACACTTGATAAGAGTATCTCTATTACTTTATATGAATGACTATATGGGCAATTCCATACGATTGTATGTGACATTCGCACGTCTTCAGAGTGGTATAGATTTTGTAAAATTAGGAGTAAATGGATAACAATTTTGTTATTCTGTTTTATTTAAAAAATACTATTTTTGCAAAAAGAATCATCTTATTCGGAATCTTGTTTTCCAAAATATGGATTAAAATATGGCGTAAATAAAATGTAAATATTTTCAAAAATCTGCAAGTTCTGTAGGTGTATCTTTTTTGTTTTAATTTCTTACACTATGGGACATATTTTTCATTTATAATCCATAATTTCTAAATAAGAGAAATAAATATAATTTTATAATGAACATTTTTAAATATCGTACGTGACACATTGTATGTGACAGATTTTTTTCTTGACTTTTTTAAGGTTATAAAATATATATTTTGGAAATATATGCATACATAGATTTCAACAAATGCAAAGGATTAGAAAAGTGCAGTCGGATATGGCCGACCTATATAAAAACTGGTGACTGGGTAAAATATGGACCTATCCTCATAAAATTCTAGGGTGTGATTTTAATTTATATAAATTTTATTTGTGCCAAATTTTATTATAATACTACTGATTAGAGGTGAGTTACCGACGTTTAAGCGTTTTTCTGAAATTAAACATTGAATGGGTCAAATAAGGTCCAATAGTTTTGAAAATTGACATAAAAATTAACAGAACTATGATCTAAAAAGTGATATTTTCTGGTCTGTTTGTATGGCGGTGAGGTGTGAAAATTTTCTCTGGTGTTACAAAAGATCATGTGTAAAATTTTGTTGAATTATCTTAAAAAATGTAGAATGGTTTTATTTGTTCACTCGTGGTTCACCTTTTCATGGAATTGCCAATATGTAAGTATTTTTTTTTTTTAAGTTTATCCTCAGAGAACTCATAAATACCAGTTACATATGGATGTATGTATATTAATTTTATAAGTTTCCTTATAAATCATTGATTGTATATTAAAAGTTTTGCAATGATTTGAAGGTGATAAAGTAGAGGGAGAGAGGATGTAACATGTTTGCATGACGTTTTATTTAAGATTAAATCATTGTTCTATATAAAAACTGGGTTACTTTGATAGGTTAGTTAGTAGTATAGTAGACTGTCTATCTGAAAGTCGATAGTGTTAAATAATGTATTTCATCGGATCTGCATTGCTTTGTTTTCTTATGAACTTATAATTAGAGAACAACTTAATGTGCTATTACAAACACATACACTCTGTATTACTTATAAGAAGTCTAATAATCACTTACAAATGTCCTTATATATAGGTTCTTCTAGCTGTCGTATTTATTTAAAAACATTTAACTCCTTATTAGCAATCGATGATGGTAAGTACTTAACTAACTACATGTTTGTAGCTATTATGTAAGTTTATGTTTTAATTTTTAACCTTATTTGGTAATGAAAGTTTTTGCGATGATCCTTCATGTGCTGAATCCATTTCGAATATGCATAAAATGAAAATTTGCAAAATTTCATCACGATTAACATATTTATGAGTACATATACATATGTCGTATTCTAGGGTTGTCGAGTTTGTATGGTTTTCGTTTTATCATAAATTTACTATTACATATATATTTTTTAACATCCGATTTTATATTTTAAACTATAAAATGTCCTATAAATCCCAGCAAAAACTTTAATTACTTAAACAATAGCATTTTAGCTATTTTTTTTTAAATGATGATGCCATTGAAGGCAAGTGCTTAACAATCGCTTACAAGTAATAACAAAAATCTGTCAATGTGAATCTACACATAAAAGCACATTATTATTAAGAAGTTATAAAAGTTGTAATCAGAATGATATGTAGTAGTTATTGAAATGTATGTTAACACATAAAATGTTAAATGTTATTATCAAGTTTCTGCTGGAATTCTTCGTGAGTTTTACTTTCTTAAATTAACCCTTAAATTACACATTTTACAGCACACAGAAAACTTGACACAAAAAAAATGACAATCAAAAGTAAAATACATCCATATACATATTTCTCAGCTTATTTAAAATATATCGACATGATCTGCATAAATATGTTGCAAGTTATTTATTTCACAAAAGACCAAGACAGACTGTTGTTTCTTGTTGTCTTATCCATATTTACTTTTCAAACTTTTATTTTATTTTTTATTTTTTTTTTTCTCGAATAGAACAAAAGTGCAAATTCATGTTTCTTTTTTTGCAAGTCTTTTTTTTAAAGAGTTTTCGTTGTAAACTGTATATTTGTTGGCATTACCAGCTGGTAACACCATGATATACAACATGTCTTAAATGTTAAGAAATGAATAATGTCATCATCAACATGTATCATAATACTGGGATTTTTTCTTTTAAATTTTACATTTAAGTAAGAAATATGCAAAAAATTTTATTTATTTTTTACTTTTAATTTTGTTTGAAGAAACTTTTTTAAATTTTAAGCTAGATTTGAATTAAAAAGTCCTTATATGTATGTTAAGAGATATAATGCAAATTGAGCCTTAAAGTATGCCATAAATAAGAATTTAGTATGTTGTAGTAGAAAATGAAGTATATATGTATATTCTGGGTTCTTTTAGATAGAGTAGTCAAATAAGTTATGTCCGTCTGTGTGTTCGACTGTATGTCTGTTTAAATCTATAATTATTCTATCAAACTTATTTTTGAAAAAAAAATCAAATTAGGTCCATATAAATTTTATTATTTGTGAAAACTCTGCAACATGTGCTCAGATAAGAAGATTTGATATAAGTAATATTTAGCAAGGATTTGATTTTATAAATATTGAAAAACCTTTCATATTGAACTCTATTTTGGAAGCTTCTGATCGGAATTTCATCTTAGATTGCTTTGACGGCTGTAAGCATAATTTCAGAATATCACCGATATTTACGGATTGGTCAGATTTGTTTACGTACTTTTATATTATGATCAAAATTTTAGAGATAATTCTAAGAGCTTGGGATTAATATAGTTTGATCGATCTTGCTCATTCATCGAAGGAAAATTGTTTTTACGTTCATAACACTGTCCGACAAAAAGAGAAAAAATTCGTTAGACATAAATCTGCGTTTTTAATTTTTAATTTCGTGATCCTGTGTCCTTTCAAAAGGCCGTTAAAGTTGTAAAAAGTACATTATTCAAAAAATATTTAAAAATACTTTTACTAATGACACTACGTCAAATTCTTGTTGGCTTGACATCAAGAAGAGTTGGGAAATATTTTGTATTATTTTTATCCTTAAAAATCTATTAAAACTTTCAATGTTATTTAAAAAATATATATTAAATGATTTTTTATGCATCTTTTGATCCTGACAGAATAAACTAAAAATAACACTAAATATTTTACAACTCTTTTTGTTAGCTTAATATCAAATATGGCATTGTTTGATCAGTAAAAGTATTTTAAAATATTTTTTTTGAAAAATGTACTTTTTGCAGCCTTTTTGAAAGGACACAGGATCACGAAATGAAAAACTAAAAACGCAGATTTTGTTCCTTAAATTTATAGCTTCAGACGTATATCATCTCGGGACACTCTATTGCACATGGAACGGCAGATCGGTATACAAAAACTGCCATCGGCATATAAAGCGCACAAAGTAGCGATTGTAAATCGTTTAATCAGCTCACCCTGTGGTCGAAAAAGTACCTCCGTCGGATAAAGCCAATACGTCAGATGTCTAAGTCAAACTCTTTGACTTCTTCTTTCTGACATCTATCTCGTCTTTCATTGATATTAGAATTAACTTTTGGCAATAATGCTAATCCACAAATGGAAATTTTTGTAATTTTTTTGTATTTTATATTTTTGAAAATATGAACCAACTCATTTTTCTAAATAGTTCAGTAACTGAGTCGTATGACTGTAATCAAGTATTCTTAAAGTAATTGAATATAATTTTGGCAATGAAAAAAAGTTCGATTATTTACGTCTCATTGCCATTCGTCAGATGTCAAGTCATTATATGCACCATTGATGTAATCTCGGGCATGCTCTCGATAAAGAGGCTTTTCGTTTTTCTTTCGTTTATAAGTTTATAACTTACTTAAAGTATAAACCTTGGTTATCAATTTCTTGCAATCAAGTATTTTCTCAAATCACACATTTATTGTCCACCAGCTATCGAAAAATATCTTTACACATGTCTGCGCCATTCTTTTTATGGTTCTAATTAATAAATTTTCTTTGATTGTTAAACAAACAATCAAAAACTGAATTGAGGCTTCAGCATGTGTTTTTTCGTAAATCCTGAATTAGTACCAAAATTCAATGACACAACACATTTCTCAATTACTCAACAGTATTTATGTTTTTGAATAGAAAATTAAAACACCATTTTGAAAAAAAGTAAATATATATGTTGAAATGTACGAGAAAAGGTGTGCGTGATTTTATGCATACTAACAGACATACGTGTGTCTGTTAAGTGACAAAATACAGATTAAATCACATACACTTAAATATTTGTGTGAATTCTGTCATCTCGCCGCAAAATATTCAGAGAGAAATGACAACATCATCGTCATTAGGAGCATTATATATACACATATGTGTTTGTCGGTCTGTCGATCGTTATGAGACTGTAGCAGAATTTCATTGTAATCGTTTATCGTTTATATATAAATATTACTTTACGCCATTGTGTTTATCATAATAAAAGGAAAATATTATAAAACCACACACATTGTAAAAACCTATTGTGAAAATATACGTATGCTGAGTGTGTGTGTGTGTGTTTGTATGTGTATTAAAAATAAAAGCTGTTGAAATATATAAAATATATATTTGTATTTGTATTCATAAACTATAATACTTATTTTCACTTCCTCTATGACACGCACAATCCATTTTGGCGGCAACAATATTTGCTGCCTCATAGATTCAAAGCAACACAATAACACATATACTCTTGCAAACCCACAACCATTACACACCTGTGAACAAAAAAATAGGCTTAAATTTATTTACTTTTTTAATTTTTTTCAAAATACTTATTGATTTACAAAATAAATCTATTTTTATAAACAATTTTCAACATTTAAAATAACTTATTGCTATTAAGCGATAATTAACGCTCTCACCTATTTAACTGCACACATATGTATGCAAGTGTGTATATTTATCATAAACACAAGTACCTGTTACCTGGTTACATTCATTAGTAGTATCATTATGCCACATCATTTGTATAAGTATACATATTATGCAAAAGTATATACAGTAACACAACAATAAACCACAGTTATTTTTTGTGACAAATATTTTTGTGGCTTCTAACGGCGGATACGTTTGTCAATAAAAGTTGTTTTAGAAGCCATTTAATAATGCTACATTTTACCATAAAAATTTACGTTTTTATTTGCAAACGAGACATCATAACATTTAATGTAAAATACTTGTTTATGTAGTTATACAAAGATATTGCTTATTTGCCTGGATTGGCTTATAATTCAAAAGTTTTACAACGAGGAACAGCATGGTTAAGAATCTCTGGTAGTAATACCTTTTGATCGATGCGTGTTAATGTACCGAACACGAGAAATGTAACATTTTTTTGAAGAAACTCATTGCCTCATTTAAAACATTTCATACCCTACACCACTATAGTGGGGAGAGTATTTTACGTTTGTGCTGATCGATTCAGAATCATTTATTGAGTCGACTAAGGCATGTCCGTCCGTCTGTGTGAATGGCTGTCATGTAAATCTTGTGTGGAAGGTTTAAGACAATTTAATGAAATTTAGACCAAGCATGTTTTTGTGTATATTGGGTTTGTGCTGATGTTTTTAACATACAAAAATATTCGTCCTATACCCACCTTAAAGTATACCAATAGGCTTAGAATCATTATCTAATTCGATTAAGTAAGATTATGTCCGTCCGTAAGTCTGGCTGGTTGTCCATGTAAACCTTGTGCGCAATTTTCAAGATAATTGGACGAAGCCTATTGAAAATGATGAAAATCGGTCAATTATTTCGACTAGCCCCCATACAACCGTACACCACAAATAGGGCCTTTGGGCTTATAATTATAATTTAAATGATCTATTATGTCAACAAAAGTCGACAAAACTTAGTTTTATAGAACTTTAAATGACACTGCTGATTTTTGTAACAATCGAGCTTAATTTGACCTAGCCCCCATACAAACTCCTCTTCAGAAAATGACTTAAAGGTCAAAATTCACTTACAAACACTAAAGAAATAAGTATTATTTAAAGGTAGATCCTTAGACTTACCTAAAAAGATAAGAAAAACAAACAAACAAAATATTATTAAATTTGTTTAAATATATGAATTTGTTATAAAAGATTTAGAGTAAGACTTTATATTCAAACCTTAAAATATTTGTCATTTGTGAAAAAATATGTTTTCAAATATATATATTTACAATTATTAAATCAAACACTTACTACTTCTTATGTTTGTACCTACAGTAATTAAATATAATGTGGAATGTATACATTACAACTATAGTTGAATGAAATTATGATTTTTTGTTTTTATAAAATTTTAACAAAAGTATGGTTTAACTATAAGATTAATATGGGGACTAAAAATACTAAAATCGGGTAGATAGTTCAAAAACAATGTGAAATCTAATTTAATGATTATTGAAAATAATTCTAAAAATATGAGTTTTGAACCTCTTTAAAAGAAAAGCGTAACTAATTTATAAATTTTGAAGAACTTTAAATTTTGTATATATATGAGGAATATGTATAACAAATTTCATCGATGTCGGTGAAGGTCATGTTTAAGATTGAAATTACCCTATAGTTTCAGTAGATGTCTTATCTTGCTCTCCTCAGGGTCACCCCATAGGATCTACCACAATTTCATTATTCCAAAAGTTTCTCTCACACACATTTGTAATTCAGCCTTCATTGTGGCGAATGATTTAGTATTCGTCAGGTTAACTACACGCAGAGAAAAAATATAGTTGTGGTAACCATAATCTAAGAGCAACATATTGTGGTTAGAATTATGGTTAAAGTTAAAACATATTATGATCATTATTAGTATAATAATCTATCATATTATGATTAAATATAGTCCAAATATTTCATCATAATATAGTTTTATTA